>NC_134825.1:20381333-20706992 GCF_004210375.1 Tachypleus tridentatus | reverse complement strand
AATGCAACAGCAAGAATCTATTGTGAATTATGTTCGTAAATTAAAACAATAAAATCCTATTATGGCCCGTGTTCATAAATGAACCAGTAAGATTCTGTTGTGACCCATGTCAATAAATAAACCAGTAAGATTCTGTTGTGACCCATGTTAATAACTAAACCAGTAAGATTCTGTTGTGACCCATGTTAATAAATGAAACAGTCAAATTCTGTTGTAACCCACATTCGCAAATTAAACAGTAAAATTCTACAGTCACCCATGTTCGAAATTAAACAGTGTACGCGTTTCTTTGCTATTTCTGATAAATTATGAACTACTTTCTTGGAAATGTTGGACTTCATCATTTACGTAATTTTAAGTTTTATGTGTATACAAAACATTATTTATAATCACAGAAGTATAATACATCGTACAACTGCAAAATGTTCTATGATAAAAAATGCGACATTGTATAACTGCAAAACGTTCTTAATTATCAAACAAATAGGACATTTTATAACTGCAAAAAATTCTCAATAATCATAGAAGTATAAGACATTTTGTAACTGCAAAAATTCTCAATAATCATAGAAGTATAAGACATTTTGTAACTGCAAAAAATTCTCAATAATCATAGAAGTATAAGACATTTTGTAACTGCAAAGCATTCTTAATAACCATAGAAGTATAAGACATTTTGTAACTGCAAAGCATTCTTAATAACCATAGAAGTATAAGGCATTTCATAACTGCGAGACGTTCTTAATAATTAAAGAAATACGACATTGTTTAATATCCGAGAACGAGCAAGCTGCTCTGTTACGACATTTTAATTCTAGTCTCGTTTTAAGAAAATATTATCTTAAAACTAATTTCTATTTAATAAAAACCATCTTATTCATAGTTTCTGCATAAGAAAGATTGCCTTAAAACTAGTTTACTTAAGAAAGGTTAGGAAGCAAAAAGCTTAAGGTTGTGTTTGAATAAGAGAGCACTTTTCAAATAATGCAATCTCTTTATCTTTACGATAGTTAATGTATATATATATATATATATATTGTATACTTTTTTTTTAAATCTTAACATCAGTTTACACATGTTTCAATATTCAGTTCTTAGGTTATTTACTTCTAGACTATTCATTTTTAAAC
Source organism: Tachypleus tridentatus (assembly GCF_004210375.1). Taxonomy (NCBI): domain Eukaryota; kingdom Metazoa; phylum Arthropoda; class Merostomata; order Xiphosura; family Limulidae; genus Tachypleus; species Tachypleus tridentatus. The sequence continues at coordinate 20,705,862 of NC_134825.1, read as the reverse complement.
AAAGACCTGACGCAATTACCTTTAAATATTGGACATATTTTCCACACTCCTAAACCTCCCACGCCTAAGAACTGACCGAGCGAAGTTTCCAGAAAAACGTAGGATACCAGCCAAGAACAACGTCAGAAGATACGGTATTAAAAAAGCACCTAAAATTGAGAATTGGTAATGAATTCGTGAAACAAATAACTTCAACTGATATTCATATTTCATTAATAAAATATACTCAGTTCATGTACGTTCTTTCTCCACACATTTTGTTCACAGTTCCAGTTTCAACGATATCACATAACACACACTTGTGAATCCAGTTTTGTTCTTAAGGTACAGAAAAAACCTTACGCTAGTATTGTATGTATAATATGTAATAAAAATAATAATTTCAATATTTCATAATAGTCTGTTTTTGTTATTATAATTCACTATAAAGCAAACCTATTGGTGTAGCTTTGTGCTTAACTTTAAACAAACAATTATTTTTTTAACAATCTCATGTTTTCGCTGTTCTCGAGCATTTTTCATAGATGTAAGAAATCATTGAAATCTTAAGACATTTATCTATAATAACTTCAGTTTTTCGAGAAACATAATAATTTAATTGTTAAAACCGAACGTAAGTACTATTATTGGCTTGTTTCAAAATGTATCGAAAAGCTACACAGAGATTATCTGTAACCGCTGACCTTAAGTTTGGACTGATAAACTAGAAGTAAAACACCTAGTCAACGTCACCCAGAGGCAGCTATTTACCTATTTTAATCGATTAGTAAGATACTACAACAATTTTATAATGCACCCACAGTCCAACATGCTAACCACACCTATCAATCAACGACAGAAATTGTTTTACATTATTTGTGTAAAAACGGCTCGTTTGGGTCAAGAAAATACTTTACGTAGAAAACATTATGCGCACACACTTAGACAGAAAGCAAAATCAACCAACAAAAGTAAATATATCTCACGAATGAAAAAATTACGAAACCATATACTGCTGCGTACCATATATTCCCGACATCAGCAGAAATATAACAAACATTTGGCAAAAACTAGTAACAAAATATGACATTCCAGTTAATACTAAATTCATTCGAAAACCAGGCACAAAACTAAGGTCTATACTATGTAAAAACTACACTGACAAACACCACACCAACATTATTTATAAAATACAATGTGATAACTGCCACGACTTCTATATTAGAGAAACAAGTAGAAAAATGGAAACCAGATTTAAAGAACATAAAAAGTGACCTTCACACGTTTTCGAACACTGCAAGTCTAATAAACACAACATAACCATTGAAAACACTCAAATATTAAATAAAGAAACAAACGTAAACAAACGCAAAATTAAAGAAGCCTTACTTATACAACAAGTTAAGCCCAAAATAAACCAATACAAAGGAACAGCTTTATATCTATATTAAAAAATAATATAATAATAATAATAAAATAAATAATATAAAATTATATATTCAAACATCTAACACCGCCCTCTACATTCCGACACTCAGTTACACAACCCCTTTCAAACATGTGGTCAGCTTACGGTCAGTTACCTATATCTTTCTTTGTGAACCTGATGATGACCGAAGAAGGTCGAAACGTTGTTCGCTCCTCTACGTAAAATATTTTCTAAACCCAAACGAGCCGTTTTACGCACGTATTTCTACAAGTGGGTTTTCTCGACATCACTGATTATGTTTTACATTAATGTTGGGCATGCATGGCCACATGGTTAAATCGCTCGACTCGTAATCCGAGGATCGCGGTTCGAATCCTCGTTGCACTAAACATGCTCGCCCTTTCAGCCGTGGGGCGTTATAATGTGACGGTCAATCCCACTATTCGTTGGTAAAAGTAGCCCAAGAGTTGGCGGTGGATGGTGATGACCAGCCAGCCTCTAGTCTTGCACTGTTAAATTGGGGACGGCTAGCGCAGATGGCCCTCGTGTAGCTTGCAAAATTAAAACAGACATGATTGTCACATCCATCGAACCGCTATAAACTTGGTAGACGTTGGCTCGACGGTAGGCTTCACGACTTATAATGCTAAATTTGAAGTTCGGTTCTCGTGACAAACATAATGCACCTGTTTGTTCTGTGATTTTGCTCTAAAACTAACTTTAGCTGTAACAGCTTTGTTTTAGTTGCTCTTAGTAGAAATGTGTTTTGTTTAGACAGTATAATAATGATTAGAGAGAGATTTAATCATAATAACTTATTGCTGTACGACACGTGAAGAGTTCGTTCTTTGTGGTTGAAAGTCTAAGTTCACAGCTCGTAGGAAACATCTGCAAAAAATACACGTTTGTGAGAAGGATATAACATTGAAGTAATATGATTACGACGGTCATATCACTATGAAAGAAACGCTATTACACTAAGAACTGCTGCTCGTGACAGCTGACCACGTGATATTTCAAAACCCAGAACGAAGGTGACTCCTGCTTATTAAGCCAGATAGTCAGAGCTAGTGTACTTTCGATCTAGGTGAAACGTAAAAAAAAACAAATGACAAAATAGATAAGATCTATATCCTTCGTTCTGTATTGTCTATTAATCTCTGCTTTCTTAGATTTTACCAGCTAGTGCTCTGTTATAGGACAGTTGGTGAAGTTGTTTGACACCATACATGAGAAGAATAGAAGTCATCAGGCAAAACAGATGACGCATGTTTTTGACTCATATTCAAAAAATTGTAATTTTCAGGGAGTGTATGCCTGTCTGTTGTTTTGTAACTGTTCAACTACTGTGTTTTATTGCGCTAGAATTATGTTTACATAGAAATAACGTGAAATATTTAAATATCTCTGTACTTTATTTCTCCAAAACAAACGACAAATAAATAACATTATTTCACCTATAAAAGAAATCGCTTCTGACCTGACAAAATGATTTTTAGTGAACATTTAAATTTATTTTTGCTAACATTGTTAATCGTTAAAAATGTTTTCCTTTAAAACAATGTTGAACAAACACAGTCGTTTTACGAGTTGTCCTAACTGGATGACATTCAATGTCATTTCCTTCCTGTTTATGATAGTAACAATCTACTTAACTTATTTCTAAATAAAATTAATTTACACAATAAAGTAATTTCGTTGTAGACAGTAGAAAGGAAATCTGAGGGTCCGGTTCGAATCCTCGTCACACCAAACATCTTCGTCCTTTCAGCTGTGGAGGCGTTATACTGCGACGGCCAATCCCACTATTCGTTGGTAAAAAAGTGGCCCAAGAGTTGGCGGTGGGTGGTGATGATTATCTGCCTTCCCTGTAGTCTTACACTGCTAAATTACGAACGGCTGGCGCAGGTAGCCCTCGAGTAGCTTTGCGCAAAATTCAAAGCAAAGAAACAGTAGAAAGGAATACTGTGACGTTATGATATTGGTTCTATGTTTATAAATAAAGTAGACAATAGGTTTGATGAAGAGTTTAGTTGACCAAATAAGTTTGCTCAAGAAATACAGAAACATTTGGTAATATGCTTATAATAGATGTGTCGCAGGAAGACATGACGCTTTATAATCAGTGGTTTAAATAGGCTGGAATTGTTTTGAAAGCAGGTATATACCATCGTATGTTTTAAGCTGGAATGACAGAAATCCATTATGTATTTTAACCCTTTTGTGATGGGTCATGGATCAGAGGTCATGTCATCGCGTTTGTTGCCTCGCATTCAAACTTTTATTCACTACTATTTTATGAATGTATAACATTGTATATTATAATTCAAACTTTAATATTATATATTGATTAATTTAAAAGTAAGTATTTAAAGAAAATCACGAAACGGTAAAGGTTCTTATTGACTTTCTGCTCTCAAAATTGTATATCAGTAATATCGATACTATTTTACACCCTAAATATAAGATTTCATATCATAAATATCGCACTGTTTCACTTCCTAAATATAAGGTTTCATACCATAAATATCAATACCGTTTCACTTCCTAAATTTAAGGTTTCATATCATAAATATCAATACTGTTTCACTTCCTAAATTTAAGGTTTCATATCATAAATATCAATACCGTTTCACAAAAACATGTATCTGTCATAGTCCCGCCCAGCTGAGTTATAGTATTGTATAAAATACGACCTGGAACTGACTTGTACAGACAAAAAATAGATGTGAAACGTTATTTTTATGCGTACCTGTGATTTAATTGAGACTATGTCATTCGCAAAAACAAACAAACTTCACATCAATAGAAAAACATTATTAACAGCACTCTGTGTGGTACCGAAACCTGATTCTAAGTTGATAGCATTTTAAACATTAAAATAGAGATGGCTAATTTTGATGTCCACCTCATCATTATTCATGCAGAATGAATGTTTACATTAAAGTTGTACTGATTCAGTCATGTACAGGTGTATAACAATTTAGGACACGTACTCTCCACCTACTAAAACATTTTCCATACACAAAAAATATACATCTATATAAATAACATTTATTTTGCTTCCGTCTAGTTTTACCACAAACCCAAAACTTGACAAAGGGTTTCTGTATACAAAATACATGCGCAAAGATCAGCTTGTGTTTTAAACTATTATCCATTTAGATTACATACGCAAAACAAAATATATAAGTAAATAACATTTATTTTGGTTTCATCTAGTTTCGAGAAAAGCACAAAACTACACACAGTTTTTCCACATTGTAAGATACCACTCACATTGACCTTAAAAACAAGTATTTTAAGTTAAAAAATGTTATCACAGTAACTTTTATAATACAACCTACCATGAAAATGGTATCTAAACCATTTTCTTTTTCTCAAAATTCCATCTGAGTATTTCAGTACCAGAATGCCCATCACTGTATTTCAACATGTGAGTTTGAAATGAAAGTTTGCTTTTTCGTGAAAGATTCTATTCGAATGCAACGAAGTAAGAAGGAAGATTATAACAGCTTAGTCACTGATGCATTTATCAATCAACTTTGTCAGCTGCACGAGCTTATTCCAATGCCTCAGATATTCTACAACGTAGGCTAAAAAAGCACAAATAAAAGTCTGTATAGAAAAAGTTAAAGAGAAACAAGCTAATCAAAATTATGTGGAATTTTTCCTACGAGATATTGATGACAAAGAAAATCAGTAAACTGACTCACTTTGATTGCGTTTAAATATGTGAGTCTATGCTAAAAATTGTTTCACTTATTCGTAAAAGGGAATTCGCTAACAATGTAATCAAAAACTATGTGATACTACGATGTGCATCGGTCAACTTCTATTATATGAAAGATTTGTTTTTGTTTGTTGTTATTGTTGTTGTTTTTGCCCTAAATGTTGTTAAAGAAAATAAGGTGTCGAAAAAATTTATTGCATCACTCAATTTTTTATACTTTTTTACGGAACCATCGTCTGTGGAAACAGTTTGTGATTGGTTCAGCCAACTCTGAATCGTGTGCAAAGCATACCAGTGATACAGAAGGATCTAGGGGCATACCCCACGAAAAATTTGAAAAGTTGGTGGTCCGAGATTGAATTTTATGCTAATTTTACTAAAATTTATTAAAAGTATTAATTCTTTACAAGCGCTTTTTATGATTCACAAAATAAGTGTTCACTGGCACTTATATTCATCATCGCTTTAAACAAGTACAAACATGTAAACTTAAAAATAACACATATAATCTTTAATGAATTGTCGTTCTGATTCATACCTACTAGCACAAATCTGTCTACTTGCGTAGAAACAATTAGAGTTCACAAAGCTCCACCGTTACAACGACAAAAATGTAAAGTCTTGGTCCTGCTGCTGCCTGGTCTGCCGGCCAGCATAGGCACATACGTTTTCAGACCTTGATGCGTGTAGGTATAAATATGTTCCATGAATATTGCAGTACCATATACTTATCACACCAACAGCTTAATAGGACGCCTTTAGCAAAGAGAGACTTCCGACAAGACAGATTATTAGAAAAATGAACTTTAACTAGCCTAGTGTGAACTACTGAGTGCAGAGATGTAGAGAGACTGACTGCGTAGAACAGTGGAAGGAACAGTAAAACTTTGACAGCAGCTGACGATCCCGCTCTGAATCAATTGATCCCGAGCAATCGCCGGTTTTCGCTCAGGGATCGCCCCCCAGTGGCTCAGCGGTATGTCTGCGGACTTACACGCTAAAATCCGGGTTTCGATACCCGTGGTGGGCAGAGCACAGATAGCCCATTGTGTAGCTTTGTGCTTAATTCAAAATTACAACAACACAACAACGCTCAGGGATCATCAAAGAGCACGACAGGAAACTTAAAGGGTCACTTTCACCACGTGCACGTCTAAGAAGAAACTCCCTCCTCACTAACAAGATGATGCCAAAGATAAACCTAAAAACAAGTTAACTAAAGAGAGATAAGATGGACCTATCAAACATTTTTTCTTCACTTCACCTATTCAGTGTGTAAGTTTTTTATCATGGATGTTATAAAGCACGTTCAAACCAACTTATGTTGGATACTTTTTATAAGTCCAGGTTATCTCATTCTGGTTAACTTGTGTTCAGGGTTACTGACAAGGAGTGGAATTATCCGAAACTAGTAAAACCCAATAACACACGTTGATCAAAGTATAGATTTAGCTGGACTTTCCTTAAACCTAGACTTCGAAATTAAACAATTTTTGGAATAATAAGTTAATTTATCATACTTGTGTGACTATATAATGTAAGGAACTGAAACGCGGGCAATGGCTTTTTTATTTACCTTCTCCTATCCAATGTATACGTTTTCATCATAGTAACAATGTCTGATGAAAATATATTTGATACGGACTTGTCATGGACGTATAAAGCGTTCAACCCAAACGCATATTGTTGCGATTTGTTATATAATCTAATGAAAAACTTATATTACCTTGCGTCAACTGAATGTCAGATATAGTAAAATCAAAGAAAATGTTTTAAGAATTATAAGTTTAAACAACTGAAGCCTGCAGCAGTTGTATGAATTATTATATAAAAAACAGAAATACTTTTCAAATAATGTATTCTAACTTATTGAAAACAATGAAATGTAGATTAATAATAGTTTTCACTGTTATAGACTATTTGAAAAAGGACTTCTGACGCTTCTTTCAACAGAAATAATCCAAATTTCACCCTTCTTGAGAAACAATAAATTTGATAATAAATAACAATCAAGTTTCCATTAACTACAGCTCTTAGGACGATGGCGTAATTGTCTGAATAAGGTTTTTATAAGTCAAAAAACTATTAATTTCTTCCTTAATCGTTATAATATACGAAAATTTTAATATATGAAGCATTATAAACTTTTCCCAAACATCCATAATCCACGGTTTTCAATTAAAATGAATTAAACACACTTTACGCCCCCTTGTGCACAACTTCATTGATTTGTGTAAAGAAAGTTAATTAGCTTTTCGTGTAGTCTTACACTCTGCAATTCAAAGTATACCATCTAATGCTACTGTGAATAATTTACATTTTCAAAGTTAAGTGTTTAGAAATATTAACCAACGCTTTTTAACTACAGCTTTAAATTTTTAATAAGTTCTCTGCTAAAACAAAACCGTGAATAATTGTATCAAGTGATGGAAAGTTATGAAAAATCGCACACTTAATTATTAATTTTATGTTGGTGTAAAATAACTTTTGATTACGTTTTATTTATTTATTTAACTGCGTATAAATACAATGCATTTCGAACTGGATACGATCATCTTTTCAGTCACTTTAAGTGGGTTTTCTCTCACATTTAATCTCAATAAAACATATTAAAAAACATAGCATTATTTGTGATAGTTTAACCTCAGTAAAACATTTTAAGAACGTGGCACTATTTGTTAAAGTATAACATTAGTAAAAAAAAAACTGAAGAAATATGGCCCTACCTATGTGAAATTACAGCTTTAATAAAATGATTTTTATAACACTACTTGTGTAAAAGTCCAACTCCAGTAAAACGTTTTAGATATGTGGCACTACCCGTCTAAAAGCAAAAACACAGTGAAAATTTTTATAAAATTTAGTATTATTTCTGTGAGTTCAAATTCAGATAAACTTTTCAGGAATAGAGCACTTTCTGGAGTAGTCCTAAAGCGTCGACAGCCAGCAGGAGCCCAGGGGCAATTCATCTCGGAGAGCCTCCAGTTTATTACGTTACGTATTACGATTTCAAATAGCCTGAAACTGCATCAAATTGTAATTTGGGTTTAAAAGTTAAATGAATGTAGAGAGAAATGTATCAAATTTATGACGTTTGCCAAAAATAGTGATAAACACAGTTTTCTTTCTTTAACACAAATATATTTTAATATACAAACAGTAATAATATAATTTATAATAACGATTATTATAAATAATTATTACAAATAATGATTTATATATAAAAGATTTACAAACTTACAAATAACGATGAGTCCTCTATCTAGTCTGGAACTGAATATTTTATCGACGGTTCACCATGAGCGAATTACTTTGGAGTTAGTATCAGTACAGTTCAGTACAGTAACAGATAGCTAGCTGTTTCTCACTAATCACCCTTGAATTTTTAACTGCTGAAGTTCATAATATTTTCGTAAAAATACAAAGGCCCGTTGTTAATATGCTGAATTTAAATGATTTATAATGTTTGAAATCTATAAATATTTCTGGTCAAACATCTGTAGTTTCCCGATTAATAAGTGTTAATCACAGTTATAACTTCCGAGGTTTATAGTATACCAGCTGTAGCAAACCAACAATATATACTGTCTCGCGGCTCGTCGATTTATAAACATTAAAGCGAGGTTCTAGAATTTTCAGTTGGCCCAACAATACACTAATGCTTTGGTGAAACATATATTGTTGATTCTTACACTCGAGAATCTTCTACAAATTTTGAGAATAGGCGGAAATTTTGCAACACACATTTAACAGTGTAAGTTGCATGAATTTCAAAATATAAATTTAATTTACACAAACGTAGATAACAAAATCAATTTGTAAATCCGTTACACAGGACAACAACGATCTCATATATAAATAAATAATAGCAGCAATTGTTTTAAGCTCACAGTTTAATCATAGAAACGTGAATAAAGTAAAAACAAGTATCTATAAAGTAATAAATAAATATTATATATCACTAAAATTACTATTCTAATCATTCTTAAAGTACCAAGTTTGTATGCAAAGAAAAACCAAAACATGTGCTTTGTTATAATTAAATAAAGATGTAGCCTAAATCTATTTACGAGCTTTTTGACATAACCAGATTTCAGTCACCCAGGCCACTGGGCAGTTACCAATTTTACCGCACATTGTTGGGAAAAGTCTGGATAGTCCAAACTCAATAAAACGTTTTAGAAAATACGACATTACCTTTGTAAAAGTTAAGTTTCAATAAAACGTTTTTAAAAAATATGACTCTATCTGTGATAGTTCAGACTCAGTGTAACATTTTAGAAATATAATATTGTTTATTCTAGTTCAACCTCAGAGAAACGTTTTAGAAATATAAATTGTCTGTGATAGTCCAAGAATTGCAAATAGACCAATATTCGAAGTAGTCACATATGAAAAGCGTATTCTTCATAGCCTCTTTAAGGAAGTACAAGTCCAACCGATTTTAATTTGGCCTGCGACTAATATCGTTCTTCATGCCTAAATCATAGTTTATATGCAAAAACGGCTCGTTTGGGTTGAGAAAATATTTTACGTAGAAAATATTTTCGACCTTCTTCGGTCATCGTCAGGTTCACAAAGAAAGTACTGATTGAAAAGCTGACCACATGTTTGAAAGGGGTTGTGTAACTGTGTGTCGAAATGTAGAGGGCGGTATTAGATGTTTAAATATATAAACATTTCGACACACAGTTACACAACCCCTTTCAAACATGTGGTCAGCTTCCGGTCAGTTACCTCTTTCTTTGTGAACCTGACGATGACCGAAGACGGTCGAAACGTTGTTCGCTCTTCCATGTAAAATATTTTCTCAACCCAAACGAGCCGTTTTTGCATATAAATTTCTCAACAAGTGGGTTTCTCGACATCACTGATTAAATCATAGTTTATGTAGTTTCATGCTTTGATACCCAATGTTATGTATTCAAATAAATATTGGATCATATACGGTCACAGTAATGTTGCTTCATAATGAAATAACTCGGGTTAATGGATCTAGACAAACTGTTGCTGTTTAGTAAAATGTTACTGTGTTAACTCGACTTATGAATTGGTTGTTGCCTTACGCACTGTATTGCACCTAATTAACAACTCCACTTTAACAACTCCTGTTCGTGATTCAAGATTCAAAAGACAGTCGCTGCCTAGTGAATCCAGAATTCAGAGAATCAAAATGCGACATCCATAATAAAAGAATATAAGAATGACACATTGTTGGCCATTAGATAAACTGGTCATATATAATGCTTCATTATAAATCTATGTAATCATTTGATGTCTTCATTTCATAAATCTAATCACGAATTAATAGGCAAACCAAGTGAGGGTGGAAACCTTCATTCATAGAATTTATTAATCAATCACATAGAAAGTTATATACAATAATTATTTTATCGAGTTATAAAATAAACTTTGTTAAGTTTCCTGCTGTCATTACTTTATTATAATTCACTGTCATCCATTTTTCATAAGTTTTTTTTTCTTCTAATCCAAATAAAATAATAATAATATTGTTTTAGAATTCTGGCTTTTAGAGCAGTTTTGCTTCCTGAAATTGTTGAAATGTTCACTAATAATCATAAACACAAACAGTTCCATTTTATAAGCATTATCGAAACGATACACCATAACCTTAGCCTCTTCCATTTTGTTGAAATGAAGTTTGGGTCTTACTTATCGAAGTGCTTTCATAAAGCTTCGTCTATGTTCTACAATGCTCAATTTTACAAAATGTTTTATTTGTTTGTTACATGAATTTCTTACAAAGCTATTCGAGGACTATCTACGCTAGCCGTTTCTAGTTCAGACTAGTAGTCGAGTCGACTCTAATCGAATAATGAGATTGATCGCCGTAGAATAACACTCCCCACAATTAAAAGGACGACCACATTTACGAAATGGAGTTGAACCTGTTATTGTGCTTGAGAATTTGTGTTAAAACTTATTAACCTGTTATTAAGGTTCTGTTAACTATTGAATTGAGTTGTTAATATCGATACAAGCTTTTCAAGTTAAAACGTATTGTCAAAAAAATAATACATCAACTTTCACGAACTAACATGTGGTGCATAACGTGAGCTATGTTCGGCGTTCATACAGATTCTTATCCCAACTTAGCATCTGGAAAACAATATCATTTCACGTGCGTAAAAAAAGGTTCAGTTAAAATTCAGAGAATTATTAACTCAAGTTATTTATCCACACGATAAATGTAAACCTATCAGGTAAATGTTTAACATAGAAATAAATTGTGAAAATATGGATGCTTCAATGAACACACGAAACCTTTGTGGCAAGACATCTAATGCCGTGCATCAAAATTGTGATAGAAAATATTAATACAACAACATCTATATTATGTCAGTATTATACAGAAGAGCATTATGCTAATATCATAGTACAGCAAAGATTTATATGTATGATGAAAATTATTACACGTTTCAACTGAGCATTTATTGCTTGTCTTTTGCACATAGTATTTTATTTACAAAAGATAATTTTCATTAATTTATAAACCGTGTGTATGTGTCTTTTTTTTTCTTATAGAAAAGCCACATCAGGCTATCTGCTGAGTTCATCAAGAGGAATCAAACCTCTGATTCTGGCGTTGTAAGTACTTAGACTTATGGCTATACCGACGGGATACTCATAAATGATTATTAGTCAATTTATAATTATTATTATATCACTCTTTGCCAGTAGTGTTACTAGACTGACGAGATTTGCTACTGTTCTAAGATGTGTTACTGTCCTGGTCTTCGTAAAGGTGTTATTTGATCAAACTAATCGGTTTTTTATTCTTATTAAAGTTGTAGGAAAATATTCAGAACAAAACTCAAAAATGTCTACACCGAATCTGTTAAGTGTTGAACTCCGAAAATAAATATTATTAAAGTTATATACTTTTCAAACGTTAATTAAATAAAAAGAGTTTGTATTCCCAAATCCTCAAATTCAGCAACAAATACCAATAAGTCTGAACTAAATAATAACGACCTCAGTTACTCCAGTTGGTTTGTATCGAGAAAATAATGATATAAATATAGTAATCATTTCCTCACCCTCCTATTATTAGTGTATGCAGTTGTTTCTCGATTTCCACTAATCGAGTGTGTGTATGTGTGTGTTTTATTTTAGCAATTCTAATCGAACCCCTTATTTTAGCGTTGTAAATCCCAAGACTTACCGCTATGCCAGCGTGGGACGCTAATCGAAGTAGTTTTTCATTCAGAAGTCTTTAACAAGTTTCAAAAAGCGTATTCAATTGGTCAAATTCAACAATATTTCTAACAAAGCAATCCCTGAATGGCCAGGTGGTTTGTGTGCTCGACTCGCAATCTGAGAATCACAGGTTCAAATCTCTTCCTACCAAACATGTTCGAACGTGGGGACGTTATAATGTGAATCGTTAGGGAAAAAAAGTTTAACCAAGAGCGGGTTTAACCAAACACTCCATTAAAGCTGAGTTGCTAAACTAGTTAGTGCATTAAGGATAATGACAACAAAGTCAGGAAAACTCTCTAGGTAATACTAATATTTTCTTGAGGTAGGTGGGAAGACTATAAAAACTCCTTGTTCTTCTTTTTTTAATTTCGCGCAAAACTACTCAAGGGCTATCTGCGCTAGCCGTCCCTAATTTAGCAATGTAAGACTAGAGGGAAGGCAACTAGTTATCACCACCCAATACCGACTCTTGGGCTACTCTTTTACCAACGAATAGTGGAATTGACCGTAACATCATAACCCCCCACGGTTGGGAGGGCGAGCATGTTTGGTGCGACACGGGCGCGAACCCGCGACCCTCAGATTACGAGTCGCACGCCTTAACCCACCTGGCCATGCCAGGGCCTCTTCTATCTCTAAATGACGCCTGAATGGAGACGTTGGTTGAAATAAAACGTGTTTTATCTGATGATAACGTTATTGTCAAACTGTCGATATTCTATAGTATGCACTAAAAATTCTTAATTTATTAAAATATCCATTAAAGTAAAAATTGTAGCAGCTTGGAAACAAAACAACCAAAAACTAGCAAATCATTTCGTTCACACAAATACTGGTTTAAACTAGTTGTATTATTACGTGCAACTACATACGTTTTATAGCTTTCAAACTCACAAAAACGAAACGATAGGAAGTATTCGAGTCTATCATTTATTTTAACAGCATGTGCAAAAAAAAACAACTGAAAGTTGTAACTCGAATCCGAGATACGTTTCATGGTTGAAAGTGTCCTTATCAGCACTTTTCCATATAATGGTACTTTAGCGCTGTTTCTTACCATATCTTACAAAGGCACAGTGGTACCCGGTTCCTTATGGACATATATAAAATATTTTTATTGATTTCTGCCTATACCTGATCAATATCCTGATTTCTCTTCATATTTTTAACGTCTTTCAGAATTGAATTGCCGTGTCTTATCTCTGATAACTTACATATTTAGTACTGTTAGCCAATGGCTTCCGATGATACCATTTCTAAAGATTATTGTGCAACTTCTAATACGATATAATAAAATAACCAACATTCAGTAGCCCAGGAATTTATTGATATACCCAAACATAGCACTAATACTGCACGGTTTCCTATTTCTTTGAATGAAATTTTGAAGTAATAGATTTTTGTCTTTTTTATTAGTAATAATATAAGGTTAATGTTTTTTTGTTTTGAATTTCGCGCAAAGCTGCACGAGGGCTCTCTGCGCTAGCCTTTCATAATCCCTAATTTAGCAGTGTAAGACTAGAGAGAAGGCAGATAGTCATCACCATCCACCGCCAACTCTTGGTCTACTCTTTTACCAATGAATAGTGGGATTGAACGTAACATTATAACGCCCTATCGGCTGAAAGGGTGATCATGTTTGGTGTGATGGGAATTCGAACCCGTGATTCTCAGATTACGTATCGAGTGCCTTAGTTATCGGGCATAATGTTAATGTAACGTCTGTTGGTTTGTTGGAAAGATTTTCAAGAGTAACGGCTTATTTGTGTATTTTGCCCAATATTTTCGTACTTTACAATAGTGTCTTTTTGTTTTAGTGTTCAAGGTTTTAATCTGTATTTTGTATCCAGATACGTTAAGAATGTATGCTATTAACCTGTTCAAGTGCTGTAGACGAGATAACTCGTCCAAGCCGATCGGTAACACAGTGCCACGGACGAGTTAATTCGTTCTCAATAATACCTAACTTTAAAGCTAGATGTCAGCACCATACATGTATTTGACCTATTTACAAATTGCTTCACTTTCGATCCAAAATGGCGTCACGAAAAAAAAGTTACAAAATGAAGAAGCATTAGAGTTGTATTGTAGCAGCTGAAATACTTGGCAGTCAACAGGTTAAATAATTTATTTTCGGCTGTTTTTCAATATCCTGTAGAATCCAAATTTTTTATCCTCATCTTATTTTATTTCATAATGACGAAAGAAGAATTTATATCAGAGACTGACGTGCATCATAAATACAAAGGTAATAATGAATCATAATTTTTATTTTCTGTAAATATGACTAAATATTGATTTTAAATATGAGATGTTAATAACTTGTCTTAAAGCATCTGTCTGGTTTTTGATATAGAGCCGGTTTTACAAACAATAAATATACAAAACCCTCTAGGACCGGTTTTACAAACAATAAATATACAAAACCCTCTAGGACTGGTTTTACAAACAATAAATATACAAAACCCTCTAGGACTGGTTTTACAAACAATAAATATACAAAACCCTCTAAGACCGGTTTTACAAACAATAAATATACAAAACCCTCTAGGACTTGTTTTACAAACCGTAAATACATAAAAATATTTTAGAATCGATTTTAAAAGCAATATATATATATACAGACACACACACAAAAGCTTCCAAAACTGGTTTTACAAACAGTGAGTATACAAAGTCTTTCAGAACCAGTTTTACAAACAGTTAAGTGCAAGACTTTATAGAACTGATTTTACAAACAATGAATTTTTAGAACCTTCCAGAAACAGTTTTACAAACTGTGATTATACAATCTTCAGAACCGGTTTCATAAACAGTAATAAGCAAAATTATTCATAATTGGTTTTATGAACAGTGAATATATGAAATATTCCAGAACCACTTTTACACACAGTGAATATACAAAAATTCCAGAACTAGTTTTAAAAACCGCAAACATACAGAACCTTCTAAAATGGGTTTTAAAAATTGAATGTATAAAACATTCCAATCAGCTAAAATCCATAACGTATTTTTTCTTTCTCTTAAAATCTCGATAATTTTCATTTAAAGATGTCAAGACAGATATTTACTTGACAAACATCTTTACAAACACTGTTTTGTGTGCTGTTTGTTATAGAACTAAAATTCTTGTTTCTGTAAACTGCTTCTTTTTTAGTACCATTGTATCCGACTTTATTTTTATCCAGTATTACGTATGTCATTGCCTATCTTCAACAGATACCTGTGACGGGTTAGGTATCAGCTTATTCTGTTTAGACATTAATATGAAATATATAACGTTTTTTTTATACCTGTGAATGTTCAGATGTCGCTTTTTGTGTTTATACATCAATAAGAAATATCTAATATTTGATTATACCTGTGATGGGTTAGATGTCGCTTGTTCTGATTATATATTAGTAAGAAATATCTAATATTTGGTTATACCTCTGACGGGTTAAATGTCATCTTGTTCTCTTTATACATCAATAAGAAATATCTACTATTTGGTTATGCCTGTGACGGGTTAGATGTCGCTTGTTCTGTTTACACATCAATAAGAAATATCTAATATTTGGTTATGCCTGTGGCTGGTAAGATGTCGCTTTTTCTGTTTATACATCAATAAGAAATATCTTCAGTTTTTTTATATTTGTGACGGGTTAGATGTCGCTTGCTTTGATTATACATCAGTAAGAAATATCTAATATTTGGTTATACCTGTGGCTCGTGAGATGTCGCTTTTTCTGTTTATACATCAATAAGAAATATCTAATATTTGGTTATACCTGTGGGTGGTAAGATGTCGCTTTTTCTGTTTATACATCAATAAGAAATATCTAATATTTGGTTATACCTGTGGGTGGTAAGATGTCGCTTTTTCTGTTTATACATCAATAAGAAATATCTTCAGTTTTTTTATATTTGTGACGGGTTAGATGTCGCTTGCTTTGATTATACATCAGTAAGAAATATCTAATATTTGGTTATACCTGTGGCTCGTGAGATGTCGCTTTTCTGTTTATACATCAATAAGAAATATCTAATATTTGGTTATACCTGTGGGTGGTAAGATGTCGCTTTTTTTGTTTATACATCAATAAGAAATATCTAATATTTGGTTATACCTGTGGGTGGTAAGATGTCGCTTTTTCTGTTTATACATCAATAAGAAATATCTCATATTTCTCATCCCATTAGAACATATATTGAAGCATCATCAGAAATGGATTCTACAACATTTCGACATAAAGATTTCATCCACAGACTCGCACAGAACATTTGTGGACATTTTGGGGGCGTATATGGCTGATCAAAGTGTTCAGGGAGGAATAAATAATCTGCGAATTTACTTTTAACGTGATATCCTTCAGCCTTGACACTGCTGCAAACGCTCCAAAATGTAAAGGTGTGACATGCCAGCATAATAATGCATTGCATACTTGTGTTCATAGCTTAGGATACTATTATTTGCGTGAAGAAACTCATATACTTCACTCTCATGAATAATGCAAATCATAATATTTGTTTGTTGTTGTCTGACGAGACATTTAAAATACCATTTCTATGAATAATCCGAGCTATCCCTACATAGACAACGATGTCGCCTGCCTGATGATCAGCTCTAAACAATTACTTTTATCCAATTTGACTAGAGTTCACGTACATGTGTGTTAAATACTCATAAACAACGTCATGCAGTCTCTCCATCGTTATAATGATTCTAACTCTCTGCTTCTATACATGGATGTGACTCCAGCTTATCCAGTACTTTATATTGTAAGCTTACACTCAGATTGGTGTGTCGTAAGTAGACGTTTTGCTGAATGCCTTAAGGGACATAACTGAATTAAGTTACACCACCAATATCTTGTACGATGCTATTTTTTTGCAAGATATAAATTTATAAGCTTTGTATTTCTCCAATAAAATTTATTTTTTAATTTATGTAATTACATGAGGTTCATACATGAGATTCATACGAATAAGACAACACATAATCCTACTTCCACTATTTTATGACTTTTTCAGTGATGTGGATAATTACAGTTGAAGATACTTTACTCCCTCGCTAGTACAGCGGTAAGTTTACGGATTTACAACGCTAAAATCAGGGGTTCGATTCTCTTCGGTCGGCTCAGAAGATGTGGCTTTGCTATAAAAAAGCCCCAGTGGCTCAGCGGTATGTCTGCGGACTTATAACGCTAAAATCCGGGTTTCGATACACCTGTGGTGGGCAGAGCACAGATAGCCCATTGTGTTGCTTTGTGCTTAATTCAAAACAAACAAACAATTGAAGATATTTTTTTATACTGCATAAGTTCGAAATAAATATATGTGTTTACTTATGTGCATGCTAGGAAGTATACACAAAGCAATTATTTTTATGTTATATTATAGTTGTTTCACACAGCTATATGACTTTTATTTTTGAATTTTTGTATAAAGGGTGATTATAAAGACATATTCGCATCTCTGAACGTCAAATCTTACAGACAACATTGTATAGAAAGGGAAAGTTGCACAGGATTGATAAAAACATGACTTGAATTTATACGCTACAGTTGTTACATGTTTCTACCAGAGATGTCTCAATAACCTTATATATTTTCGGTCCCAACAATTGTTCAAAATGTGTTCCTCCGGTGCCCAAAACCAGTACATCCGTGTGACGACAGACACAAAAACCACAGCACTAACCGAATCTGGTATGCTTATCACTTCCTGGACGATTGTATTCTTGAAATCTGGAATCATGCAAGGCTTACAATGGTTCAAACGTTATTTCAAATCACCCATAACTAGAAAACGGATGATCAACAGATGAACGAGGTAGCCATTCACAAGGTCAATGGCGTGAAATGTTCTGTCCAGAAAATGCTTCCGCGAGACATATTTCATCTAGTTATCAATATACTGAAGGGCGTCATCTTCCATGAAAACCGTAGTGTCCGTCATGTTTCATCGCTTCAGCATGGACGCCATATTGGTTTTAAGTATTGTTTGTTTATTTTAAATTTCGCGCAAAGCTTCACGAGGGCTATCTGCGCTAGCCGTCCCTAATTTAACAATGTAAGACCAGAGGGAATGCAGCTAGTAATCACCACCCACCGCCAATTCTTGGGTTACTCTTTTACCAACGAATAATGGAATTGACCGTCACACTTTAAGGACCCCACGGCTGAAAGAGCGAGCATGCTTGGCATAACGGGGATTGAAACCCTCGACCTTCAGATGACGAGTCGAGCGCCCTAACTACCTGGCCATATCAGTCCAGCAAATATCGAATGGTGCCGAACAGCAGTAAATGTACGGATCAGCAGTCTATGTCCTGATGACTCCCAAAAAAGGTTTGTCCAGTAGTAAAGTAAGATGTAAAGCCACACCACAGGGTCACATCAGCATTAAAAGGTGTGCAGGAAATGTTTTCCGAACAAATAATGCAGTTGTACATATCGATTCTTCCACAAAAGGCGATGTGTGCTTCATCAATTCGTAATATATCAGCAGGCCACTGACCATCAAGTTTCAATCTTGCCAAACATTGTAACCTGCATCTGGTTAAAACTAGCTCCTTCAGAGCTTTAACTTTAACCAGCTTCTAATAAACATTCGCACAGTTGACCAAAGAGCTTTTTGAACAAAATATAGCCAAATACAGAAACCAGGCAACAAGTGCACTGATGCACCAATTTGAACGAGTGTTGGCTGGTTCTACTGCGATAGTTTTAGTAGGTGTCGCTTTTTTGCTTGTACTTGATTTATTACAACTGCAGCATGACTTCATTTTGTTCGTGTACCTGAGCAAAACAACACTGAAAGAAGGTCCTATACAGAAGTCATACACTCTACGATAGTTTCCGAGAGCTGTCTTGGTACCGGATTCCTTGATGTAATAACTTTTCACTAGTTCACCTCTCTAAAACCCTTGTTGGCCCGGCATGGCCAAACGTGTTAACGCGTTCGACTCGTAATCAGAGGGTCGCGGGTTCAAATCCGGTCGCACCGAACATGTTCGCCCTTTCAGCCGTGGGGCGTTATAATTTGACAGTCAATCCCACTATTCGTTGGTAAAAGAGTAGCCCAAGAGTTGGCGGTGGGTGGTGATGACTAGCTGCCTTTCCTTTAGTCTTACACTGCTAAATTAGGGACGGCTAGCGCAGATAGCCCTCGAATAGCTTTGCGCGAAATTCAAAACAAATAAACAAAAACAATAAACACCTTGTTAGATTCATACTGGTTGATTAAGCTGATGCAATGCGGTCGACCTTGTAGCTTATATCAATCATAAATTATGAAAAAAATCAAAACGATGACCCTGGTGGTAATATGTAACAGTTGTGATTTGTGTTTGTATGAGACCTTTAACAATCCTGTACAATTTCTCCAGTTTCTTTCACACGATTCATGAGATATGATGCACTGAACAATATATATATAATTCCCGTGTAAATCCTTGTCATAAGTGTTAGGCCCGGCATGGCCAGGTGGGTTAAGGCGTTCGACTGGTAATCCGAGGGTCGTGGGTTCAAATCCCTGTCGCACCAAAAATGCTCGCCCTTTTAGCCATAGGGTCGTTATAATTTTACGGTCAATCCCATTATTCGTTATAAAAGAGTAGCCCAAGAGTTGGCGGTAGGCGGTGATAACTAACTGCCTTCCCTGTAGTCTTACACTGCTAAATTAGGAACGACTAGCGCAGATAGCCTTCAGTAGCGAAATTAAAAAACAAAACAAACAAGCATAAGTGTTTATAAGATTCGCTGCACAAGCTAACTTTTCACCTTCATGTCAAGAATATGAAGTTCTTGTGTTAATTTTTTGACGCTGAAGAGTGTTTCATTGAAAACAAGTCAATATCACAAAATATTCAACAATCGCTACAGTGATGGACAGTTTTATACAAGAGAGTAACGTCGTTAATTCTAAGTATAATGTTCGACGATACAGAACGCCTTCTTGGATTCTTTACGTGCCATTTAGAATTTTCAATGCACTGGTTACATTCTTCTCAGTTTAACCAGTTTCGTTGGTATTTTCATTTTCTGTTGCTGGTAAATACTTCAATAACTTCTTTAATTAAAATTCATAAAGATAATAGAAATAACTGTTTCCAAAAATGTGTTTACAAAGAGCAAAGGAATACAGTAATCTTGAATGCATTTTTAACATTTGAATTTTCACACGTTTACGAATGGGAAATAAAGCAACGTTGGGCACTTTTCGAAGTGACGTTTGTTTGTTTTGTATTTTGCGCAAAGCTACACGACGGCTATTTACGTTAGTCGACCCTAATTTAATAGTGTAAAACTAGAGGGAAGGCTGCAAGTTATCACCACCCACCGCTAAGTCTTAGGCTACTCTTTCACCAACGAATAGTGGGATTGGTCGTGACATTATAACGCCCCCGCGGCTGAAAGGGCGAGCATGTTTGGTGCGACGTTGATTGGAACCCGAAACCCTCAGATTACGAGTCAAGCGCCTTAACCACCTGGCCATGCCGGGCCCGAAGTAACGTCGTGTTTAAACTTTAATAATTTTCTGCATTTAAAATATAGCGTACCAGTTAATTTCTCATAAAACCAGGTTATCTGCATATATCACGACTGTCAGATAATAACTAAATAACGTTTTTTGGCTTCTTTCTTTTGAATTCCGCGCAAAGCTACTCGTGCATTATTCACGGTAGTTGTCCCTAATTTTGTAGTAACAGACTAGCAGGCAGGCAGTACTCAGCACCACCCACCGCCTACTCTGTGTTGTTTACCAACGAACAGTAGATGATACCGTAATATTATTTCGACCACATGGCATGATCGGTGACGGGCTTCAAATCAGCGACCTGTAGACTGTGAGTCAAGTGCCATAGCTTCCAGGCCCATACCTTGAAACATTAATTCAAAGTGTAAATCTTTTTTGAGTCTGATAACGTTTTTAATAACAATTTAAAACATACAATGGTTAATGCGCGCTTTATGCTAAACTCACATTTATCTATAAATGTTTTATAAATGAAACTAAAATTGCAGGTTAATTGTTGGCATTTAGAGAGCAAATAAACATGCTGCAGCTGTCATTCTAAGACAAGTGTGAATTACGTTTTACAAGTTATTACTAAATAAAATGCGAATATCAGAACAAGTCCCTCAAAGTGTGCAAAATCAAAATCTAACCACTTAACTTTATGCGATTTTCAAATAGAAAATTTCATAACTAAAATCGTATTTTAACTATAATGTTAACATGGGTGAGAAATGATTACGTTTAAAATTAAATGTGCAACATGATTTTTCTCTTAATGGTATCTGGGAAGGGATATTGTATATAAATATGAAACCGTTTTGGGGCATGGCGGTACCATGACGGTTATAATTAAGTTAAAATAAAGATTGCAAGTTGTTTTCATCACAATGGTGCAACGGTTGTTACGTTGAAAGTGAAACGTGAAACAAGTTTTACTAATAATGGTATCACTGGGGGGTATATTGATAATGAAACGTGAAACCAGTTTGTTTATAATGGTACCACTGAAGATGTATTAAACAAGAAACGTGAAACCAGTTTTACTTATAACGGCACCATTGGTGTTGTATTAAAAGTGAAACGTGAAACACGTTTTACTAATAATGGTATCACTGGGGGTATATTGATAATGAAACGAAACCAGTTTGTTTATAATGGTACCACTGAAGATGTATTAAAAGAGAAAGATGACACCAGTTTTGCTTATAATGGTACCACAGATGGTGTATTAAAAGTGAAACGTCAATCCAGTTTTTACTTATAATAGTACCACTGGGGATGTATTAAAAATGAAACGTCAATCCAGTTTTTACTTATAATGGTACCACTGAAGATGCATTAAACAAGAAACGTGAAACCAGTTTTACTTATAACGGTACCATAGGTGGTGTATTAAAAGTGAAACGTGAAACTAGTTTTACTTATAATGGTATCACTGGGGGTGTATTAAAAGCGAAACGTGAAACCAATTTTCTTATAATGGTACCACTGCGAGTATATTAAAAGTGAATTTACGATCGTTTTTTTTCTTCCTTTAGCAGTACCATGAGGTACCGTCAAGAAAGGCAAACTTGTAACCATTTTGTCTTTATGGCCATATATTGAAAGATAACATTCGAATCTTTTTTCTTACTTATAATGGTATCGTGAGGGCCACGTTGGAAAAGAAACTTGGAACTGTTTGTAGCTATAGTGGTACTGTAGATGTTATGTTGAAAGACAACTACCTTGAAATGCTTCTTCTTTTCTATAACTGTTTTGGAAGGGCCACTTTAGCTAACAAATGTCCTATGAGAGGTGTATTAAAATAGAATCTTTTAAGACACTTTTATCTCTAGTATTTTCATGAGAATGAATGTTGAAATACAAACTTGCAATCCGTTTTTGCCCATGGTAATATTATCGAATTATGTTGAAATAGACACTTGAAAATGTTTATGGAAATAGTGGTACCATGTGATAAAACGTTAACGGAGAAACTTATAAGTAGTTTTGGCTACTTTGGTACCACGAGTTATGTTTTGCCTCCTATAACAGTACCACAGTGAGGTACGTTGAAAGAGAAATTTGTAAGTCGTTTTGGTTATAGTGGTATAACATAGAATAAAATGTAAAACAAATTCCAAGCGTTTTGGCATATAATGATATCATGGGAGTATGTTTAGATAGAAACTTGAATTTGTTTTTGCATGTAGTGGTACTTACTATCAGGGTTCTTTTGAAAGAGAGATAAGTAAACATTTCTGGCTAAATTAATACTGCAGAGAGTGTTGAAAGAGAAAATTCCGTGTTGCTTTGGTTACAATAGTGGCATGAGGGTTATATTAAAGAAACCTGTAACCATTTCTAATATATATATTGAAATATATTCAATGGGAATCGGGGTAAGGATGTGTTCAAAGAGAAACCTGTAACCATTTCTAATATATATATTGAAATATATTCAATGGGAATCGGGGTAAGGATGTGTTCAAAGAGAAACCTGTAACCATTTCTAATATATATATTGAAGTACATTCAATAGGAATCGGGGTAAGGATGTGTTGAAAGAGAAACCTGTAGCCATTTCTAATATATATATTGAAATATATTCAATGGGAATCGGGATAAGGATGTGTTGAAAGAGAAACCTGTAGCCATTTCTAATATATATATTGAAATATATTCAATGGGAATCGGGGTAAGAATGTGTTCAAAGAGAAACCTGTAACCATTTCTAATATATATATTGAAGTATATTCAATGGGAATCGGGGTAAGGATGTGTTGAAAGAGAAACCTGTAGCCATTTCTAATATATATATTGAAGTATATTCAATGGGAATCGGGATAAGAATGTGTTGAAAGAGAAACCTGTAACCATTTATAATATATATATTGAAATATATTCAATGGGAATCGGGGTAAAGATGTGTTGAAAGAGAAACCTGTAGCCATTTCTAATATATATATTGAAATATATTCAATGGCAATCAGGGTAAGGATGTGTTGAAAGAGAAACCTGTAGCCATTTCTAATATATATATTGAAATATATTCAATGGGAATCGGGGTAAGGATCTGTTGAAAGAGAAACCTGTAGCCAGTTCTAATATATATATTGAAATATAATCAATGGGAATCGGGGTAAGGATGTGTTGAAAGAGAAACCTGTAGCCATTTCTAATATATATATTGAAGTATATTCAATGGGAATCGGGGTAAGAATGTGTTGAAAGAGAAACCTGTAGCCATTTCTAATATATATATTGAAGTATATTCAATGGGAATCGGGGTAAGGATGTGTTGAAAGAGAAACCTGTAACCATTTCTAATATATATATTGAAATATATTCAATGGGAATCGGGGTAAGGATCTGTTGAAAGAGAAACCTGTAGCCATTTCTAATATATATATTGAAATATATTCAATGGGAATCGGGGTAAGGATGTGTTGAAAGAGAAACCTGTAACCATTTCTAATATATATATTGAAATATATTCAATGGCAATCGGGGTAAGGATGTGTTGAAAGAGAAACCTGTAACCATTTCTAATATATATATTGAAATATATTCAATGGGAATCGGGGTAAAGATGTGTTGAAAGAGAAACCTGTAACCATTTCTAATATATATATTGAAATATATTCAATGGGAATCGGGGTAAGGATGTGTTGAAAGAGAAACCTGTAGCCTTTTCTAATATATATATTGAAATATATTCAATGGGAATCGGGGTAAGGATGTGTTGAAGAGAAACCTGTAACCATTTCTAATATATATACTGAAGTATATTCAATGAGAATCTTGGAATCGTTTTTGGTTAACCATGATGGTTATATTGGAAGAGATACTTGAAAGTTCTTTATGATACCGTATTGGTTACATAGAAAGGAAATCTTGAAACCGTTTTCTCATATAGATAGGATACGTTAATAAATAAAGCTGTATCCGCTTAAGCCAATAGTGGTAACTTTAGAGTATATTGGTAAACAAAGCTGTAACTCATTTTTGCCCATTTAGAGAGTATGTTTTGGTGCGACTGGGATTCGAACCCGCGACTCTCAGATCACGAATCGAACGCCTTAACACGCTTGGCCATGCCGAGCCAAACGGATAATACATTGAAAGAGAAATATTCATGTCGTTTTGGCTGTAGTAAGTGTTATGTTTAAAAATAATAATAACATGCAACTGTTTAAGCCTATACTGAAACCACTGAGAGTGTGCTGAAAGAAGAGCTTGTAACCGGTTTCACCTGTAATAATTCTATTGGATAATACATTGAAATAGAATATTGTGATCGTTCCTGTCACTGGTGACACCAGGTTATGTTAACAAAGAAGTTGCAATAATTTTGGTTTATTTTGGTACATAAAGGAACATGTTAAAATTTGCAAGTCTTTTCAGCTATAGTGGTACTATATCAAAAGAACATTTTGAGACCATTTATGCTACTAATAGTAACATTGAGAGGTGTGATGGTTTGGTTTGTTTTGAATATTGCAATATGCTAGAACTATCTGCGTTATCTGTCCCTAATTTAGCATCGAAAGACTAGATGGAAGGCAGTTAGTCATCACCACCCACCGCCAACTCTTATGCTACTCTTTTATCAACAAATAGCGGCATTGACCGTCACATTATAACGCCCCCACAGCTGAAAGGGAGATCATGTTTATTGTGATAGGGATTTGAACCCACGACTCTCAGATTTCGAGTCGAGTACCTGACCACCTGGCCATATTAGGTCATAAGTATGCTGAAAGATCAACTTACAGCCGTTTTAACGTGTAGCAGTAAGTTGAGAGTTAGCTTAAAAAGTGAACTTATAGCTGTTTTTGTTTATAATGGCATCATAGAAGGTAGGCTGAAATAAAACCGTTTGTGTCTATAGTGGTCATGAGGAATATCTCGAAAGAGAATTTTGTGATCATTGTATCCTATAGTGGTATCATGAGGACGACGTTGAAAGATACATTTACAACCAGTTTTTGCCTAGAATATAACTTATGAGACAAATATTCGTACATTTTTTTCTTACAATACTATCGTGGTTGTATGTTGAAATAGAGCCTTACAAATCGATTTTGCATGTGTCATGAGGGTTACAATAAAAGTGATAGTGTAATATAACTGGTTACTGGGAATCGAGTGATAGTGTAATATAACTGGTTACTGGGAATCGAGTGTGAGTGTAATATAACTAGTTACTGGGAATCGAGTGATAGTGCAATATAACTAGTTACTGGGAATCGAGCGATAATGCAATATAACTGGTTACTGAGAATCGAGTGATAGTGTAATATAACTGGTTATTGGGAATCGAATGATAGTGTAATATAACTGGTTACTGGGAATAGAGCGAATATGTACTATAACTGGTTACTGGGAATCGAGCGAATATGTAATATAACTGGTTACTGGGAATCGAGTGATAGTGTAATATAACTGATTTCTGGGAATCGAGCGATAATGTGATATAACTGTTTACTGGGAATCGGATGATAGTGTAATATAACTGGTTACTGGGAATCCAATGATAGTGTAATATAACTGGTTACTGGGAATAGAGCGAATATGTACTATAACTGGTTACTGGGAATCGAGCGAATATGTAATATAACTGATTACTGGGAATCGAGTGATAGTGTAATATAACTGGTTACTGGGAATCGAGTGATAGTGTAATATAACTGGTTACTGGGAATCGAGTGATAGTGTAATATAACTGGTTACTGGGAATCGAGTGAACGGTGGTGTAACTGATTAACGGAGATTGGAGGACGAATTGCGATATAATTGAGTTTTGGCATTTCTTCCTGTGTTTCAGTGTAAATAAATTGAGTTTTGGCATTTCTTCCTGTGTTTCAGTGTAAGTTTTGTCATTTCTTCCTGTGTTTCAGTGTAAGTTTTGTCATTTCTTCCTGTGTTTCAGTGTAAATATATTGAGTTTTGGCATTTCTTCCTGTGTTTCAGTGTAAGTTTTGTCATTTCTTCCTGTGTTTCAGTGTAAGTTTTGTCATTTCTTCCTGTGTTTCAGTGTAAGTTTTGTCATTTCTTCCTGTGTTTCAGTGTAAATATATTGAGTTTTGGCATTTCTTCCTGTGTTTCAGTGTAAGTTTTGTCATTTCTTCCTGTGTTTTAGTGTAAATATATTGAGTTTTGGCATTTCTTTCTGTGTTTCAGTGTAAGTTTTGTCATTTCTTCCTGTGTTTCAGTGTAAGTTTTGTCATTTCTTCCTGTGTTTCAGTGTAAGTTTTGTCATTTCTTCCTGTGTTTCAGTGTAAATATATTGAGTTTTGGCATTTCTTCCTGTGTTTCAGTGTAAGTTTTGTCACTTCTTCCTGTGTTCCAGTGTAAGTTTTGTCATTTCTTCCTGTGTTTCAGTGTAAGTTTTGTCATTTCTTCCTGTGTTTCAGTGTAAATATATATATATAACTACTACGTGTAGGAGATTCGTTTTTCTAATGCAGTTAATTCAATGATAAATTATTTCCTTCCTGTTTCCTAAATACTGACAGTATTCAGTAATGTCGAGAAACTGACGATGACCGAAGAAGGTCGAAACGTTGTTCACTCCTCTACGTAAAAACTTTTCTCAACCCAAACGAGCCGTTTTTTACATATATATTTCACTGACGGAATTGTTTGTTTTTAATTCAAGTTGAAACTCTTTTCATTCTGTTGATGACACTGTTTATAAAATGCCATGTAGAATAATCATTCTTTACTTTCCGTATAAAATCGTGATTTTAATTCTGGTATAAACAGATATTTTTCTTTCCGTGCACGTGATGTCTTCCATTTACAAACCTTCAGAGAAAAAACAAAACCAGAACCTATGTTCTTAAATTTTTTTAAATTTCAATTTAAATTAAAACAATGACAGAAATAAAAGTTTCGAATCACTTTATTTCTTCGTTATTATGCACAAAGCTATACAGAGAGCTATCTGTGATCTGCCAACCACGGGTGTCAAAACCGGTTTCTAGCGGTGTATGTACGAAAACAAACCACTAAGGGACGTTCGATTGACTAACACAATATAAAATTTATTGCGTAACAACGATTATATTTGTTGTTATTACAGCAATTATTTGGTTACAAAAATGACTCTCATACATGTCATATAACTGGGCATGTATATATACCTATATATATGTATATATATACTCAAGTATCATATTATCTGTATCTTTGAAGTTAATTAATATTAACCTGTTCAGTGCCGTAGACGAGATAACTCGTCCAAACCGATCGGTAACACTGTGCCATGGACGAGTTAATTCCTTCTCAAAAATACTTAACTTCAACGCTAGATGTCAGCACCATACATGTATTTGACCTACTTACAAATTGTTTCACTTTCGATCCAAAATGGCGTCACGAAAAACGTTACAAAATGAAGAATTATTAGAATTGTATTGTAGCAGCTGAAATACTTGGCAGTCAACAGCTTAAAGAGTTAATCAATGGTTATTCTTATTTGTTAATTTCTTATTCCTCAAACACAACTTCATTTTAAGTACAGCTATATTATGATGAACAGGTGTTTAACCCTATTCTATATTTACAGTCGCACTATTTATTATAGTAAGATCTAAGAATTTTCAATTTTGCTCTTTTCACTTTTTTAACATAAAATGTGTTTATGTGTTTCGAATATTGAGCAAAACTATTGGAGGACTGCTCTAGTCGTTTTTAATTTAGAAGTAATAGATGAAATTAGAGACAAATAAACAACATCACCTACTGGCAACTCTTGAACTACTCTTTACCACCGAATTTTGGGATTAATCATTACCTTATAACTCCTCCACGGCTGAAAAGAGCTAGTATAGTCGAGGAAGACATATAAAGATTAGGAGCTGAGCGTCCTAACTATGGGCCATGCTGAGGTGTATTTCACATTTTAAAATATCAGTTTTTACACCAGAAACTGTTCACTGTATTACATCTGACTAAAATCTGAGTACACACGTCGCTTAATTACTAACACTGCGAAATGTCATCGTTTCTCTATCGTAAAAATAAAACAGAGCATACAAACAAAGACAGAGCACACAAACAGAGACAGAGCATACAAACAGAGACAGAGCATACAAACAAGTGGATGTAGCACGCTTTATCTCCTAGATAATTGAAAACTTACCGAACACCAATTTCCTACAGCCTTTCGCTCCGACGAGGTAATCATCTTGTCTGATAATGTTCTTAACGATTTTCAATTTAATAATAAAAAAGAATTAAACAGAGAAAGTGTAGGGTAGGACTAAATAAAAAAAATAAAAATAAAATGCAGCCAATGTACTAGTCAGGTACTCAGAGAAAATAGATATCTGTATCAACTTCTAGATTCTGAAAAGTCTTTGTTTCTTTTCTACAAAGTTCAACCTCTTTCCTCTTTTGATAAAGTATTCAACATGTTACTTATAGTAACATAAACTTCTTTGTCTTTACAAAGTATTCAACATGTTACTTATAGTAACATAAACTTCTTTGTCTTTACAAAGTATTCAACATGTTACTTATAGTAACATAAACTTCTTTGTCTTTACAAAGTATTCAACATGTTACTTATAGTAACATAAACTTCTTTGTCTTTATAAAGTGTTCAACATGTTTCTTATAGTAACATAAACTTCTTTGTCTTTACAAAGTATTCAACATGTTACTTATAGTAACATAAACTTCTTTGTCTTTACAAAGTATTCAACATGTTACTTATAGTAACATAAACTTTTTTGTCTTTGTAAAGTATTCAACATGTTACTTATAGTAACATAAACTTCTTTGTCTTTACAAAGTATTCAACATGTTACTTATAGTAACATAAACTTCTTTGTCTTTATAAAGTATTCAACATGTTACTTATAATAACATAAACTTCTTTGTCTTTACAAAGTATTGAACATGTTACTTATAGTAACATAAACTTCTTTGTCTTTACAAAGTATTCAACATGTTACTTATAGTAACATAAACTTCTTTGTCTTTACAAAGTATTGAACATGTTACTTATAGTAACATAAACTTCTTTGTCTTTACAAAGTATTCAACATGTTACTTATAGTAACATAAACTTCTTTGTCTTTACAAAGTATTCAACATGTTACTTATAGTAACATAAACTTCTTTGTCTTTATAAAGTATTCAACATGTTACTTATAGTAACATAAACTTTTTTGTCTTTGTAAGTATTCAACATGTTACTTATAGTAACATAAACTTCTTTGTCTTTACAAAAGTATTCAACATGTTACTTATAGTAACATAAACTTCTTTGTCTTTATAGTATTCAACATGTTACTTATAGTAACATAAACTTTTTTTGTCTTTACAAAGTATTCAACATGTTACTTATAGTAACATAAACTTCTTTGTCTTTTATTAAAGTATTCAACATGTTACTTATAGTAACATAAACTTCTTTGTCTTTACAAAGTATTCAACATGTTACTTATAGTAACATAAACTTTTTTTGTCTTTGTAAGTATTCAACATGTTACTTATAGTAACATAAACTTCTTTTGTCTTTACAAGTATTCAACATGTTACTTATAGTAACATAAACTTCTTTGTCTTTACAGTATTCAACATGTTACTTATAGTAACATAAACTTCTTTGTCTTTTACAAGTATTCAACATGTTACTTATAGTAACATAAACTTCTTTGTCTTTTTACAGAAGTATTCAACATGTTACTTATAGTAACATAAACTTCTTTGTCTTTACAAAGTATTCAACATGTTACTTATAGTAACATAAACTTCTTTGTCTTTACAAAGTATTCAACATGTTACTTATAGTAACATAAACTTCTTTGTCTTTACAAAGTATTTAACATGTTACTTATAGTAACACAAACTTCTTTGTCTTTACAAAGTATTCAACATGTTACTTATAGTAACATAAACTTCTTTGTCTTTACAAAGTATTTAACATGTTACTTATAGTAACATAAACTTCTTTGTCTTTATAAAGTATTCAACATGTTACTTATAGTAACATAAACTTCTTTGTCTTTTATAAAGTATTCAACATGTTACTTATAGTAACATAAACTTCTTTGTCTTTAGAGAGTGTTCAACATGTTACTTATAGTAACATAAACTTCTTTGTCTTTACAAAGTATTTAACATGTTACTTATAGTAACATAAACTTCTTTGTCTTTATAAAGTATTCAACATGTTACTTATAGTAACATAAACTTCTTTGTCTTTACAAAGTATTCAACATGTTACTTATAGTAACATAAACTTCTTTGTCTTTAGAAAGTATTCAACATGTTACTTATAGTAACATAAACTTCTTTGTCTTTATAAAGTATTCAACATGTTACTTATAGTAACATAAACTTCTTTGTCTTTAGAAAGTGTTCAACATGTTACTTATAGTAACATAAACTTCTTTGTCTTTACAGAGTATTCAACATGTTACTTATAGTAACATAAACGTTTTTGTCTTTACAAAGTATTCAACATGTTACTTATAGTAACATAAACTTCTTTGTCTTTACAAAGTATTCAACATGTTACTTATAGTAACATAAACTTCTTTGTCTTTACAAAGTATTCAACATGTTACTTATAGTAACATAAACTTCTTTGTCTTTACAAAGTATTTAACATGTTACTTATAGTAACATAAACTTCTTTGTCTTTACAAAGTATTCAACATGTTACTTGTACTAACATAAACTTCTTTGTCTTTATAAAGTATTCAACATGTTACTTATAGTAACATAAACTTCTTTGTCTTTATAAAGTATTCAACATGTTACTTATAGTAACATAAACTTCTTTGTCTTTATAAAGTATTCAACATGTTACTTATAGTAACATAAACTTCTTTGTCTTTAGAAAGTATTCAACATGTTTCTTATAGTAACATAGACTTCTTTGTCTTTTGTAAAGTATTCAACATGTTACTTATAGTAACATAAACTTCTTTGTCTTTACAAAGTATTCAACATGTTACTTATAGTAACATAAACTTCTTTGTTTTTATAAAGTATTCAACATGTTACTTTTAGTAACATAAACTTCTTTGTCTTTATAAAGTATTCAACATGTTACTTATAGTAACATAAACTTCTTTGTCTTTAGAAAGTATTCAACATGTTTCTTATAGTAACATAGACTTCTTTGTCTTTGTAAAGTATTCAACATGTTACTTATAGTAACATAAACTTCTTTGTCTTTACAAAGTATTCAACATGTTACTTATAGTAACATAAACTTCTTTGTTTTTATAAAGTATTCAACATGTTACTTTTAGTAACATAAACTTCTTTGTCTTTATAAAGTATTCAACATGTTACTTATAGTAACATAAACTTCTTTGTCTTTATAGTATTCAACATGTTACTTATAGTAACATAAACTTCTTTGTCTTTATAAAGTATTCAACATGTTACTTATAGTAACATAAACTTCTTTGTCTTTAGAAAGTATTCAACATGTTACTTATAGTAACATAGACTTCTTTGTTTTTATAAAGTATTCAACATGTTACTTTTAGTAACATAAACTTCTTTGTCTTTATAAAGTATTCAACATGTTACTTATAGTAACATAAACTTCTTTGTCTTTATAAAGTATTCAACATGTTACTTATAGTAACATAAACTTCTTTGTCTTTATAAAGTATTCAACATGTTACTTATAGTAACATAAACTTCTTTGTCTTTATAAAGTATTCAACATGTTACTTATAGTAACATAAACTTCTTTGTCTTTAGAAAGTATTCAACATGTTACTTATAGTAACATAGACTTCTTTGTCTTTGTAAAGTATTCAACATGTTACTTATAGTAACATAAACTTCTTTGTCTTTATAGAGTATTCAACATGTTACTTATAGTAACAAAAACTGATTTTGTGTCTTTATAAAATTCTTCACATTTTATTTGTGATATTTTGCGACTTTATGCAACAGGTGATCTATCTGTGATCTACCTGTGATGATCTATCTGTGATTAACCCACTCTGATTATCTATACCCGACTTAGAAGCCTCAAACATACCTGCTAAGACTAACTAAGCCACTGACAAGATAGGGGACTTCATATGATTTTGTGAACTCGTTCACGTATTCATTACAATAACATAAGATTTGTATAATTTTAAAAGATAAATCAGCTCAATCGTATTCTGCTTATTTATAATTTCTCTTTATCAATAGCCCAAAAATCTTTTGATTTATATGTAACTTTAAAGTATTCTTTGAATAACAAAGTTTGTTGTGGTCGTTTATAAAACTCTAAGCGTGACTCATATTAGCACAAAGAGCTTCCGCGTTGAAAGATATTACCTAACCTATCTCTTTTCTATACTTACAACCTCGACTGAACCTACGAATATTCCTTTCGATTTCCTTAGTACAAATCTAGGCTTTTTTTTTTACCAAATATAGTTGTTCAGACTCGTTATGCCTAACATGGCCAGGTAATTAGGGCGCTTGATTCACAATCTGAAAGTCGCGGAATCGAATCTCCGTTACATGAAATGTGCTCGCCATTTTAGCCGTGGGACGTTATAAATTACGGTCAATCCCACTATTCGTAGGTAAAAGTGTAGCTTAAGAGTTGGCGGTGAGTGGTGATGACTAGCTGCCTTCCCTATAGTCTTACACTTCTAAATTAGGGACGGCTAGCGGAGATAGAACTCGTGTAGCTTTGCGCAAAATTCAAAACAAACAAACAATCCGACTCGTTTTACCCATATAAAATTTTCTAGTTCTTCCAAAAAAAAATTGCCCCTCGCTAGTACAGCGGTATGTCTCCGGATTTACAACGCTAAAATCAGGGGTTCGATTCTCCTCGGTGGACTGAGTAGATAGCCCTTTGTGGCTTTGCTATAAGAAAAACACACACACAAAAATCTAATGTGTTTCATAATCTAAATCAACTCTATTATAACATATGCATATTCTACATTCATAAAAGCTATTTAGACCTAAACTAAAGTATTTAAATATCAGGAGTTCGATTTGCCTCGGTGAGTTCAGCAGATAGCCCGATTTGGTTTTGCTATAAGAAAAACATTTCATTTTAAATTCAGTTTATTCCAAAAACTTAAAGTTGTCAGTGTTTTTAATCACTCGGTATCAACGGATATTTGTGATTGGCTGCCTTCAATCTTGTCAATCAATGCAAATAACTCTTGAATAGCTCTGTTCTAGTGCTCAAAATAGCCCAAAAAAGGAAGCAGAAAATGGCTGTAAATATTTTTGATTCGCTGATTTGAGAACCTTATATGATGTTTTCTATATCTGCAGTAGATTGCGCACTCATACATTAGTGTTACCACTACTGTTCATTTTTGTATAATTATTTGAAATTTTAGAAAATCGCGAAAACATCAAATGTTCAATTGTTCACACAAAAACAATGATAATACGAGTTAAAACGTTCCTATTCGGAAATTTGAAAAATGTATGAGCTTTGTAGCGATAGTTCTGTAGATTACCAAATTTACAGCAGATTAAAACATGTTTCCTTTTGTGTAAAACTACAAAATAGGCTCTCTGCGCTCTCTACAACACTTGGAATCAAGACCCAGCTTTAACATTGTATGCCCATAAACTTTCTGCCCCTCACCTGAAGAACATAAGGCATATCCTCAGGTTCGAACTCTACGCTGTGTTCATTTTCACTTCTTTGGTATGATTTAAACAAATCTGTTGTTATCCATTGTTTGAACAGTTTCAACATAATTAAGTTTAGGCGTTGATGACGTAATCATATGTCGAAATATAGTAACACTGTTCAGTCTTGTAAAACTTGTATAAGATAAAACTATAAATTAGCATGCGTAACTGAATTATTTTGCCAAGTTATGTGGATGTCACAAAGTCAAACTAGTTCTACAGTATATTTAAATTATTACATGATATTTAAATAGGCATCATTTTTACAGGACTTTTTACGTAGAAATGGTCAGGAAATGTAAGTAAATATAAAACGAATGATTAGGGTTAAGCTCAAATGAGTGTAATAGTAAATTTTAATTATCTAAATAAACATCTGTTTCTTGACGAGTTACGTATAAATAGTCAGAAAATGTAATTAAATATATAACAAATAAATTAGTGTTAACTATTCTTTTTATGACCATTTACATTTAAATAGTCAGAAAATGTAATTAAATATAAAACTAATGAAATGGTGTTTTAATTATTTTCATGTCCGCGTAAAGCAACACGAAAACTGTATGAGCTAGACCACAATTTATCAAGTAAAGATTAGCTGGAAGCTAGCTAGTCATCACCATCCAACTTCAACTCTAAGATAAATCTTTTACTAATGAATAGTGAAATTCATCATAACATTATAACGCCCCCGTGGTTGAAATGGTAAGCATGTTTGGCGGGATGGACACAGGAAACCCGCCACCCACACATGGCGACTCCACAACTTCACCACAACCGGGCCTGGTATTTCAAACCTAGTCATTTTTATACATTTCGTAAGCGTCATCATCTCTAACGTCATGGTCGTTTGTTATGATCGCTAGGCCAGACATGGCCAGATGGGTTGAGTGTTCGACTCGTAATCCGAGGGTCGCGGGTTCGAATCCTTGTCACATCAAACATGCTCGCCTTTCAGCCGTGGGGGCATTGTAATAGACGGTCAATCCCACTATTCGTTGGTAAAAGAGTAACCTAAGAGTTGGCGGTGGGTGATGATGACTAGCTGCCTTCCCTCTAGTCTTACACTGCTAAATTAGGGACGGCTAGCGCAGATAGCCCTTGTGTAGCTTTGCTCGAAATTAAAAGAAAACGAACAAACAAACTGTTATGACGACTAGCAACGTACCCCTAGCAACACACCCTTTCTGATGATGTCACTGTATGGCACAAACGCCATGTGGAACTATAACGTAATTTTGTTTCTAATGGCATCACTCTCTCTAACCCTTATTGCCTGAGGTCGATACGCGCGTAGCGTCCTTTGTGGCGTGTCGCGCGGTCCCATGGGAAACGACTCGCGTGCTTTTAGTGTATTTTTAATTTTTATACTATTCTCTAAAACTTATCTCCACATTCTCATGAAAAATAACATGTAACTTTTATATTCCTGAAAAGAAAGAAGTATTCCCAGTGTTTACGTATCTCTGAATAAAACATATAGTACAACTGTTGATACTCTTTAAACGAATATTTGTTAATAATAAGGGTAACCACGTGTAAAAATGATAAAAAGTATCGCTGAAGGTATGATTATCTCTGTAAGAAAAGCCAAAGGCTGACACATCTGAAAATCAATAAGTTATGAGTAGTTTAAGGGCGTATCACGCAACACAATATGTGTAGTTATTTATACATACTTTTATTTTTTTTGTTAACCTGAAGATGACCTAAGAAGGTCTAAATGTTGTTCTGTATTTTAATTAAAGTCCTAATACCCATACCAGCCGTCTCTAGAATACACATTTATCGTGTCTCTCGGAGAATAAATGTAAATAAATGATTATGTAACATAATCCCGGATCAAAATTGGGTTTACTGTAAATCTGTCAGCCACAAGCTTGAAAAACAAAAATTGTTGTTTAACTTACGTCAAGTACTTAAAGAGTCAAAATATTTTAAAACTTTGTTTCTTTGCAAAAGAATATCTGTAAATAATTGTAAAACTAACGTTTCTGTTAAAAAAATACATTAATGAACTGAATTACGATGCAATAATATATGTTAATACTTATAAAGTTGGTGTCTGAAAAGTATAATACCTATAAGTAATTTTAATATTGTATCTTTACTGTATATGTTAATACTTATAAAGTTGGTGTCTGAAAAGTATAATACCTATAAGTAATTATAATATTGTATCTTTACTGTATATGTTAATACTAATAAAGTTGATGTCTGTAAAGTATAATACCTATAAGTAATTATAATATTGTATCTTTACTGTATATGTTAATACTTATAAAGTTGGTGTCTGTAAAGTATAATACCTATAAGTAATTATAATATTGTATCTTTACTGTATATGTTAATACTTATAAAGTTGGTGTCTGAAAAGTATAATACCTATAAGTAATTTTAATATTGTATCTTTACTGTATATGTTAATACTTATAAAGTTGGTGTCTGAAAAGTATAATACCTATAAGTAATTATAATATTGTATCTTTACTGTATATGTTAATACTAATAAAGTTGATGTCTGTAAAGTATAATACCTATAAGTAATTATAATATTGTATCTTTACTGTATATGTTAATACTTATAAAGTTGGTGTCTGTAAAGTATAATACCTATAAGTAATTATAATATTTTATCTTTACTGTATATGTTAATACTTATAAAGTTGGTGTCTGAAAAGTATAATACTTATAAGTAATTTTAATGTTGTATGTCTACCGTATAATATATGTTAATACTTATATAGTTGATATCTCTATGGGATAACATGTGTAAACAATCATAATGTTATATGTCTACCCTATAATATCCGGAAGTAATTATAAAGTTCATATCTCTGCTGTATCATAACAATAAACTGTTTTAAAGTACCTAACCTACCGTTAAATATCCACAGGCGCTTTAATTTATTAAACAGTCGTATCTACATATCACTAACTCTAAGTAGTTATAAAGTCGGTGTATTTTGAGCTGTGAGAACGAATATCTCCTAACACTTCATCTTCGTATACATATGATGAATATGTTAAAGTAATTGGAACTTTGAAAAACGTAACAGTTAGACTTATATCGCATGGTAATGTAAATAGCTCAGGACCCTGACATAATAAAACATTCCTGATAATATGAAACACTTATAAACTGTCTTCGCAAGAACCTGTATAATTAATTGACTGTTTAAAGTTTCTCTTTAATAGATATGGCCAGCAATTTTCCCTCATGTTAAATTTAGTTTGAAACTCTAATTGCAGTTCGTTCTGTCGAGAACTACTTGAACAAGGACGGCTTTATACATGAGGACGTGATCCAAGTTTCAACGATATCTGCTTGAGACTATAAGGAAACTTGGCTTCGTTATAACGTCGAAATCATTCTGTTTCGATACGATGTACGTACGTGCATGGAAAAAATAACTCATCTGTGTAGATTTAGTCCTAACAAATTTCGCGCAAAACGTATGCACTTTAAAGCTAAATAAATATATAAAAAGTTATGTTTTCCAAACCAGATATTTGTTCTTTTTTTCTTTAAACTCTATCCATATGTCAAACTAGCGAATAACATAAATAGTTATATTTGTATTTGAAACAATTCATTAAAAGATTAGTCATAAGCACCAACTAACTTCAAACATGAACTTAACGTATTTAGTAAACCATGTACTACAATTCTGTAAATATTCTTTTCAGCTTCCTCGGTGGAACAGTTTATTAAAAACAAATTTTTATCATACTTTGGTTTTTTAGTTAGACCACTTTTTGCATGATATTCTAAAAGAAGAAAACTAGTTTTCCTGTATTTCAGTTTAAATAATCTGCTTACAGTTTATGACAACTGCTCAATATATTTTAACTTAACGAAAAAAAGAAACTTTGTTGAAACGTACTAAGCGCCATCTAGTAACACAAATAATACATTATTCTACGACATATATATTATCTTATTTTTTAACTTTAAATCAAATTCGTAATGTTTCGAATTAATTGAGGTATTGTTTTCCTTTTTCTCAAGCCACATCTACTAGTTCTGGACTCTAACCTACCGAAGTAGTTTACCGACTACAACGATCAAGTATTTATTGCAAAATTGAACTCACTTGATCAAACTCTTGAGACGACAAGTATTACGAAGACTCTAAGTCACAATTGCAAGAAAGTACATATGTTAAATTAATTATTTCACTATGTTAACGGTTCAGAAAATTTCAACGAAAATCCTGATAAGACATTTGACCTCATTACTCGACCCGTTCAAATGACATTTGACCTCATTACTCAACCCGTTCAAATGGATCACTGTTGATATTATTCGGTGCAGACACTTACCTCTATAGTATACACAAATTTTGTAATAAGACTTTTTACCCAACCACAGACTTTTAAGTGATTTCAAGCTGTTAATTAAATATTTTCTAAAAACATTTTATAGCCTAATGAATTTTGGCATGTGGCGTAAACAATTAGATCAGAAACCTTAAACTTCAGGCATAAACATCTTGAATTTAGTTGATCAGAGAGATAGTAACCCACCAGCAGATTTTACTGTCCAAACGGATATTCTTAATCGAATAGCAAGATTGGCAGTCATAGTTATAACATTCTTACAACTAAAAATTTGAACAGTGTTTAGCAAGAAATCATGGTTTCAACCTTAAACTTTCTGACCCACAGCCTGGCATGCTAACCACTAGGCCACATCCTACCTTTATTGTAACGTGGTAAGAAAGCTTGTCATTTTTTTATATTGAATTAAATTCTATTGGTCTTTGTTATTGTTATAAGTTATTATGGAACCCGTATGTAAATATTATTATCAAAGTTAAACAATGTTTAGAGAACCAGAAAGCAAAATTCGGTATCTCAACATATGAAGGTGTTATTGTATGTTGGAAATAGTTGAGGAAGCTACAAGAATTCCATACTATCTTGGTGGGTTGAAACTTTGAAATTTCTCTTTAAATAAACTGGTGCTATTTAGTCATACGTTTGTTTGTGTTTGTTGTATTTTGTAAATGAAGGCTGATTAGTTCCTGTTGTGTGGAAAATACATGTGAAAGGCTAACCCGTAGAACAGGTTATTGAATACTTTATAGCCTCTTCTCAAGCAAATAAAATTAGCAACTTAATCATTGTTGGAATGCCTGTCGTATGATCAACTCTTTATTGTTAGAATGTTTAACGTAACTCTAACTCTTCATTGTTGTGTATCTCGTCAATTATTTTAGCGCCTTCGGGTACCAAAGAGTGAAACACTGAATTTTCTTTTTATCATCAATCTTCGATAACAACTGTTGTTGTATCATGTAGCGTATTTAAGTAATGTTCCGTTCACTGCTGTGTTTGTTGTACCCCAGCCAATCTGAAGAGCTCTGGATTGAGCAAAACGCATCGTCGGTAATGGATATAAAAAAATATTATGTGATTGGAATATTATTATTATACACTTCTGTAGTTCTTAAAAATTCCTAATGTATTGGAATAATAATTTGTGTTTAAAATTGCAATAGCACTAATGCCAATATTCTTCTCACAATTATAACTGCAATCACAAATCTAGACGAAATAATTGCGCATTAGCTTTATAACTTATTGATTCGTTTAAGTTCAGCAGTTGAGTTTACGATTTGTATTTAGAACGTAAAAATTGAGAACATTTCATGGGTCTTCGACGTTTCAGATCATGAGAAGTAAAACATCTGAATGACGATCATATATCTAGTTTAAACCGCAGTTTCTAGAAAATATTTACATTTACGTTGTTCTTTGTAATTTTCGCTGGCTAAGCATGGCTAAGTGGTTAGGGGGCGATAGACTTGCAATCTGAGGGTCGCGGGTTCAAATCCCTGTCACATCAAACATGCTTGCCCTTCCAGCCGTGGAGGTTATAATGTTACGGTCAATCCCACTATTCGTTGGTAAAAGAGTAGCCCAATAGTCGGCTCTGGGTGGTGATGACCAGCTGCCTTCCCTCTAGTCTTACACTGCAAAATTAGGGACGGCTAAGACAGATAGCCCTCGTGTACCATCGCGCAAAATTCGAAAAGGAATAAACAATCCTAACTTTTGTCCATTTTTCTAAACATTTTAAGGCATTGTCATATTCTTTACGTTGTAGTTGTACCAGGGCCTACACAAACTGTCTCAAAAATATGTGGATTGTATTAAACGACGTGCATGTATAAACAGAAGATAAACATTAGCAGTTAGAACGTAATGAACTGTTAGGAACTATCTGTAAGTAATCAATCCCTATTCATTTAATATATCTAAAAAGTAAAGAACAAAAATGTTAAACATAAGTAAAACCTAAATTGTCTTATTTGCTTCTTTTTGCTGTGGAGTTTTAAAGCATATGTGATAGTTTGTTTGTTTTAAATTTCGCACAAAGCTACTCGAGGGCTATCTGCGCTAGCCGTCCCTAATTTTGCAGTGTAAGACTAGAAGGAAGGCAGCTAGTCATCACCACTCACAGCCGACTATTGGGCTGCTCTTTTACCAACGAATAGTGGGATTGACCGTAACATTATAACCTCCACGACTGGAAGGGCGAGCATGTTTGGTGCGACTGGGATGCGAACCCGCGACCCTCGGATTACGAGTCGAACGCCTTAACACACTTGGCCATATCAAATAATATTTGTTGTTCTTGTGTCTCATTTGCATAAGTAGTATCAGTTTAGTTGTAATGATTGACACGAAACAGCATCAAAATTTGAAAGTGGCACACAGAAAAGAACGCTGGCTCAAGAAAAGGCTCAATATGTCTTTAAGAAGGCACGCAATATTTCACAGTTTTAGTTGAAGAGTCAAGTCAGCATCAAAAGATCTTACACATGATATAAGAACACAGTCAGCAGTAACAACCACCAAAACACTTGAATAGAAATGTAGCTATACAACACGTTTGGCAGTCTCAAAAATAAGTAAAACCTGAAGAGCAGAATCCCAACTTCCTAAATGGTATTGGATTATGGCCAAATAAATCCACACGATAGATATTTATGGTCAAAGAGGGAAAGTCGAACCTGCAGCATAGTAACGAAGACGTCAGCAAATCTGTTCAACACATCAATGAAAAACTAAAACGAGGCTGTACTTCCCAATTGTCTGATCATATATATTCAAGTGGCGACATGGTAAGCTGTGATTGGTTGATTTTCGACAACTGGTCGAATCTATTGCTTTTGCTGTAAGCTCTTAAACATTGAACGAGAACTAATAGTGGCAAATAGTTGCAATGAATGGACTAATGCAGGAAGCACACTTAGAAAAATGGAATGTCCAGTTCTCACTGCAATTCTGTAATTCGCAAGTCAATCAAAGTCAAGTGCGTAGATTGATAACAAATTGGGCAAGCAAAAGAGATGAATTGACAAATTATTTGTGAAGTGTATTAAAAGTGGTTGTGAGTAACATGAAGTTTATGGCTGAGCGTGTTCTAGCATTTTGTGGAAATCATGAACTCATTGGATCACAAAAAATGGCAGTTACACTAGTATCCTTAAGTTACTTTGTGAATATGATACGTACCTCACAGAGCATACCCAAAAAATGTAGACAAAGGCACTGGTCAACCAAACTATCTATCCTCAACCACGTGTGAAGAAGTTATAAAAATAATGGGTGAAAAACTTTTGATTACCATCGTTGATCGATCGTATCAAAATACTCTTCAGTGTCAACTGACTCCAAACTTGATAATAGTCACGCTGACCAACTAACTCGTGTGATACAATACATTGAAAATTTGAAAATGATGACAAAAAAGATTCCCTTTGAAATTGTCGTGGTCAGTCGTGTGACAATGTATCTAACATAAATACAAAATTTAACAGTTTGCAATCCATAATTGGTGAAAAAATTCAATAGCGATATATGTGTGCCTTGTTGTCGACATTTTTAAAATCCAGTAGGAGTTGATTGCCGTCGCTGAGTTCTAGCATTCTTGGATTGTGTGAAACTTCAAGGTTAACTCTGCTCGCTAGAACATGCCTAGAACTAAACCTTCCCCAGAAGGACAGCTAATACCAAAACGCCTCAATTAAACTCGCTGGTCAGCTTTAGCTAATGCAACAAAAGCAGGTTGAAGCTGATTATACTGAATCTCAAGAACTTTTTTAATGATATATTTAATTATGTGAATCAAAAAGAGGTGTTTGTATATGCTCAAAACGAGCATTTTGCTGTTTTGTGGCACTTTATTTTGGAAAGGTTCAATAGCACAAACAGGCATTTGGAAGATGAGGAAATACATCTAAACACCTCCACCATTTTTCCCGAAATCTCTTGACTTCTTTATGCTGTAACAGCATGATCAGTTTGATGAATTTGAAAACAATGTTGCACAGCGCTTAATTACGTCACCATATCATAAGCAAAAGAAAGGGTTCGGTGCAGTTACGTTGAATCAATTTGGTTATGGCGAGACATCTGGTGTTGAACCAACTCCGAACGAAAAGTTTCCAGCTTAGAGATTCCTTCCTGTAATTAATATGTTGCTTCATTCCCTGTGCAAACATATCAATGCATCTTTATTGTTGGTCGTTATACATAAATGGTTTGAACAGGGTTCCAGATCTTAGCTATATACACTACTGGCCAAAATCTTAAGGCCAATAAACATAAAAAAATATGCATTTTGCGTTTTTAGACTCAACCAATTATTTGAGTAGAGCTTCGAAAGATGAAAATAAGAAAAGGGAAAAAAAAACTTTTTTAGCATTTAATAGGAAAATGTGAACACTATGAAATTAGCCTAAATACTAGCTGGTCAAAAGTTTAAGTCCATACCAAAAAGAAGTCCTAAACAAGATAGAAAATGCCCAACAAGAGGTCTCAGTAGTAAGTTGCATTGTGAATAACTGCAAACATTTGCTTTGGCATGGTCGATATATGCGTTTGAAGGAGGCTGGCTGGAATGTTATTCCAAGTGGTGAAGATGGCTTCACAAAAATCATGCACTGTTTGGAATTGACGTATATTTCTATAGACTTCCCTTGCCATCCACCCCCAAACATTTTCAGTGGGATTCAGTTCGGGAGAACACGCTGGATGGTCCAAAAGAATCACGTAATTCGCCATGAAAAAGTCCTTCGTCCTACGGGCATTGTATATTGCAGTGTTGTCCTGCTGAAAGATCCAGTCATTTCCATACAAGCGAGGGCTTTCAGTCAATAAGGATGCTCTCTCCAACATGCCAATGTAGCCATCTGCCGTTTGACGCCCCTGTATATTCTGAGCTCCATTGTTCCATGGAAGGAGAAAGCACCCCAGATCATGATGTAACCTCCTCCACTGTGTCGTGTAGAAAATGTCTCCGGTGGGATATCCTTATCGTGCCAGTAACGTTGTAAGCCATCTGGACCATCCAGGATAAATTGTTTCTCATCAGAGAACAAAACGTTCTTCCACTTTTCTACGACCCATGTTTGGTGCTTCTTAGCAAAGTTTAACCGAGCTGTTTCATGGTGTGAAAGGAGGCGTGGCCTATGAATACGCTTACGGTTTTTAAACCCTTTCTCTCGTAGATGTCGTCTTATTGTTCTTGAGCTGCATTCTGCGTCCGTAAGGGCCTTAATCTGGTTCGACGAT
Organism: Tachypleus tridentatus; assembly: GCF_004210375.1. Lineage (NCBI taxonomy): Eukaryota > Metazoa > Arthropoda > Merostomata > Xiphosura > Limulidae > Tachypleus > Tachypleus tridentatus. Next base: position 20,661,763 of record NC_134825.1, on the reverse strand, counting down.
TGGCTGGTGTCCTGCCGGACAACCCGTCGAATCCTCCTGCTCAACGTCGGCGAAATTTTCATGGGCCGACCACTTGAAATTCTCGTTCCGTATCCCTCAGGGTTTTTAAGAAATTTGTAACAGCAGTTTTACTACGCTTAATCTTACCAGCGATGGCACGTTGAGAGAGACCTTATTTTGCAGTTCGATAATTCTACCACGTTCAAACTCTGTAAACTTTTTTAGCCTTTACCATGTTTTACCCAATGTAACACAGGATATGTCAATTGGAGATGTTGACAACTCTAATGCTTGAACACAAATGACTAGATTTCGTTACGTGTTTACTGATTAACGCTTCTTTTCAGTATGGTCTTAAACTTTTGACCAGCTTTAATTTAGGCTAATTTCATAGTGTTCAAATTTTCCGTATTAAATGCAAAAAAAGTTTTTTATTTTTATTTTCCCTTTTCTTATTTTCATCTTTCAAAGCTGTACTCAAATAAGTGGTTGAGTCTAAAAACCCAAAATGCATATTTTTTCTTTATGTTCATTGGCCTTAAGATTTTGGCCAGCAGTGTATATATAGATATATGTATACATGCATACAATTTTTGATTGCATAAGTTACAAACACAAACATTCTTTATTAATGTTTTTTACGAGTTATAAACATGTACTAACGTGTCTTTATTAAAAATATTTGTAGTTTTTAGGTCAATTTGATGGTTGTTTGTTTCTGAAATTCCCACAAAGCCACACGAGGGCTATCTGCGCTACCGTCCCTAATTTAGCAGTGTAAGACCAGAGGGAAGGCAACTAATCATCACCACCCACCGTCAACTCTTGGGCTAGTCTTTTACCAACGAATAGTCATATTATAACGCCATTATGGCTTAAATGGCGAGCACGTTTGCTGTGACGGGGATTTGAACCCACGACTCTAAGATTACGAGTCGGGTGCCTTAACCACCTGGCCATGCCGGGCACCAACTAAATGAACTGACAAGAGTCGATCAATTGCAGCTGATTCTAAATCAGATATATTCTTCAAGCCTAGAAGATCGTCTTGGCAGGAAGTTATTCAGTTTATAATTAAACTGTTTCAACAAGATGAGGAGGATAATTGAAGTATTGAACAATTCATGTACTGGCTGATATGTTGTAAGAGTTTGAAAACTACTGTCATGTTGAGTGATCTTTCTCAAAGTTGAAATTCATCAAAAATGAACTGTGTACCATAGTGACTAAAAGTAGGCTTAACTGGCTGTTTTTTTTATAATGAGTAAAAGTAGGCTTAACTGGCTGTTTTTTTATAATGAGTAAAAGTAGGCTTAACTGGCTGTTTTCTATAAAATCCGATATTCTGCGCAGTCTCAATTTCATCTACGTAATAAATTACTTTGCCACTATAAAAGTGTGGATGATTTCTTTCACTGATATATATTTTTTGTTTTCTACATTTGTAAAACAGGATTTTTATAGCTCTACTTTGTTGTTTCTATTTTCCGATGAATCCATGGAGACTTTTATGTGGTTGAATCACAACAGCACCTAATCTGGCATTGCACTGATTTAAAGCGTAGGTTGGTATTCCCCACTTAGCCTCAAAATATGAATATAAATTCGTGTAATTTTTGTCATTAAATATTTCTCATATAAATATTTTTAATCTTGCAAAAGTGAATGGGTTTGAATATCGCGCAAAGATGCTCGAGGATTATCTGCGTTAGCCGTCCCTAATTCAGAAGTGTAAGACTACAGGGAAGGCAGTTGGTCATCACCACCCACCGCCAACTCTTGGGCTACTCTTTTACCAAAGAATAGTGAGAATGACCGTCACGTTAAAAAGCCTCCACGGCTGAAAGGGCGAGCATGTTTGGTGTGAAAAGGATTCGAACCCGCGACCCTCACGTTATGAGTCGAGTGACCTAACCACCTGGCCATGCCTCAGCAAATTGGTGAGCTGTTATTGTTGTTTAGGAAAATCTCTCACGGAATTTTGTTTATGTTAGATCAAATGTACCGATCTAACTTGACGAATATTTCTAAGCACTTCCAATTCTTAATAGCAGACGGTATTGGATAAGAAATTCCTGTGTGTGTGTGTTTTCCTTAGAGAAAAAGCCACATTGGGCTATCTGCCGACGGGAATCAAACCGCTGATTTTAGCATTGTAAATCTGGAGACATACCGTTGTACTAGCGGGGTGTAAGAAATTCATTTAAGTTAAAATGTTTCAAAGGTAAATTATTTTATAGATTAATCAAGCCGCGATAAGAATAAACTATACCATGGTTACATGGTAACTACTTAAAATGGCCAAAACGGTAGTTTCGTGTGCATTTTCGAAAACAAACAAGCCAGTTGATTCCGCCCCTCAGTAATGCTACATCTAATCAGGAAAAAAATGTCATTACAATCCAATAAGGTATCTATAGCTGAAATCTCATTTCACGATTTATGGTTCATAAGGATGTCAATGCTAAAAATTTTTTGATTAAAAATTTCGTACAGATGAAAATACTGAAATTGTAACTTTCCGCCTCGAGCCTTTCAATTTAAATCTTCTGATTGAATTTGCAAATACTTTTCATAGTTTTTCCTGGGTTTCCTCCCTCCTTTTGGATGTATAATCCCTGTTTCCACAAAACATAAACTGTTATAAAATATAAATCGTTTAACTAAAGCTATAAGACAATTACCTACTGACGAAGTTTTTAAGAAATGATAATTTATGTCAAATTTCATAGAACCCATGATGGAAAGCTACATAAAACATTACACTGATTCATTCTCGCACTAAATATTAGAATCTTATTTCAAGTATATATGTATCGTTACTGTTTTATTATTATCATATTTGTTATTTTATATATTTATAAATTTTTCATCAACCATATTTATATCCTCTCATCTGATTTTGATTTAAATATCAATTTTCTAACGTAAATAAAAAACCGTTCGTCTCTTCTTATCATCCCAAAATATACTGTTCATATAAATCATATAAAGATGTGTTCTAATTTCTTATAATTTTATTCCATGATTGTTTGAAAGATTCTGAGAAATGTTTTAGACAGAATAAGTTATTGTTGGGTGTATTTCAATATATAGTTATTTTATTCGAATGAAAAAAAAAAGCAGTTACTTAATGTTAACTAACGTTATTTCATTGATTTAACTAGGTGGCGCTGCTCACCAAAGATAAATTTTGGTCTTTGTTTGCCGAGCAGAAAATTATAAAGATTAATGAGACACTTAAATTCTGAAGCTCAGGATCTAGTTTTGCATCATTCCTGCAAACATTGCTGGTTTATCCTGAGCAGCAAAGCACATGATAAGGAATGGCTTTGTGTCAGTGGTCCACCAATGAGACTTTGAGATAAGATACAAAGTTACGGTTGATGCAACTTATCTAGGTACCATTTGTGTTTCCTTGCTCGACTCGTTATTGAAACAAGACTGGATTAACTTTTCATCAAGTGACATATTTTACCATGTCTTTAGAATTTAGAAGACTGTTGGCACGAGTTACAAAATTAGAAAACTTTCTTAACCATGCTAGTAGGTCTTAAGTAGTTTTCCAAAGACTTGTTTTAGAAAGTTGATACATTAAACTTGTTCTTCTAACGTCTCAGTGCACTGTATAATAATGTAGTCAAAGTAAAAAGGACACCAAACACATCTGGACTTAGCAGGAAATACAGGAGTGAAGAAAGATATTCGTAAGATATTTTCTAAACTTAATAAAACTTGACATCTTAGATTAAGCCTACGAACGTTTTTCGACTCAGCTGTTGAATTTTAAATGAAGGATGATTTGAGCGCCAAAGCGGTTCTAGTCCCAAGACTTGGTCAAATGTGTAACGAGTTTTAAAAATCATTGTTTTCGAAAACGTAACGAACACGCCATCTAAGGGTTGCAAGGGTAAGACTAAATAGAGGAGTACTTGTAACAGAGCCTAACAACAACCTTTTATTTTCACTTTTCAATGTTCAAGACGACAAGTATGTAATCAAAGTTGTGAAAATCATTCAGATTATTATTCGCTGTCTTTAAACTGTGAACTAATTACAGCGCATTTAATTAGTAAAATTTAAACCAACAGTTAATTAATGAATCATACTAATTTATTTAAAATCAACCGAAAATGGCAGCTTGAATTTTATTTTATCATAATAGGGACGGTCACGAGAGATGGCAGCAATTCCCGGGAAAAATCTTCCACGTGCACAATATTTAAAAATTGTTCATTTCAAGTAACTAGCATATCTGTTAAGTAAACGACGTTTTCTTAATATATTTGTGCTCATAAAGAAAACGTTTCTGTATTACATAAGAAAACGAACGATAGAGGAAAAATATATTTTCAGTATTTTAACCCAGCTGTGAGTGTTCAGAAAACAATTGTTTTGTTCACACCAATACTATTCACACTCACTCTTCTTTATGTCATTTACCATGAGTGTTCAGAAAACAATTGTTTTGTTCACACCAATACTATTCACACTCACTCTTCTTTATGTCATTTACCATGAGTGTTCGGAAAACAATTGTTTTGTTCACACCAATACTATTCACACTCACTCTTCTTTATGTCATTTACCATGAGTGTTCAGAAAACAATTGTTTGGTTCACACAATTGTTTTGTACAATACTATTCACCTCACTCTTCTTTATGTCATTTACCATGAGTGTTCAGAAAACAATTGTTTTGTTCACACCAATACTATTCACACTCACTCTTCTTTATGTCATTTACCATGAGTGTTCAGAGAACAATTGTTTTGTTCACACCAATACTATTCACACTCACTCTTCTTTATGTCATTTACCATGAGTGTTCAGAAAACAATTGTTTTGTTCACACCAATACTATTCACACTCACTCTTCTTTATGTCATTTACCATGAGTGTTCGGAAAACAATTGTTTTGTTCACACCAATACTATTCACACTCACTCTTCTTTATGTCATTTACCATCAGTGTTCAGAAAACAATTGTTTTGTACACACCAATACTATTCACACTCACTCTTCTTTATGTCATTTACCATGAGTGTTCAGAAAACAATTGTTTTGTTCACACCAATACTATTCACACTCACTCTTCTTTATGTCATTTACCATCAGTGTTCAGAAAACAATTGTTTTGTTCACACCAATACTATTCACACTCACTCTTCTTTATGTCATTTACCACACGTATCTAATGGAAAGAAGGAGATGAAAACTTATTTTTAAACTTACCTAACTTTCAGTTCGTTTACAATATTTTTTATTTCTAATTTTTAGCATTAATTGCTTTGTAAGGAAAGAAATTCGAACTATTATAGTTTTATTACAGTAACCTATTGACTAATAACGAATTTTCACATTCAAAAATATGTTTTGAACAATCCAAAATAACAGTTGGATAGTCTTGTCTCCTTACCTCCGCCATTTTTATAACACAAATATGGAAACCTCCAGACGTTGCCGAGGCCAATAGCATAACCGACACATGACATAATAAAGTCCAACTTTCCAACCCAGTTTCCTCTTTCAGGAAGTTCATCTTCTGCGTTTTTGGGTACGACAGCAGGTGTTACACCTTCAACATCAGGCCTTTCTTCGGTCCCTTCTATGGGAGACTCGTCATTAGTAGAAGAGGTTTTAGTGTTCAACATTTTGTCATCGTCTGCCATGGTGAACTGTCAAATAAATGTATAATTAATCCCTCTAAACTGTGAAAATAATTCATTAAAACATCCATTGAACTGGGTGCCTTAACTTGTTTTGTGAATAATATATTGCATTAATTTTTAAGTGCGTGTTAACGAAACTGATTGATGGTTGAGTGAGTGGAATTTAACACAAAGCTACACAATAGGCTATCTGTACTCTGCCCACCAGGATTATCGAAACCCCGTTTCTTGTGATGTGAGTCATTAGACACGCTGTTGTGTCACTGAAGGGAATTAACACAATTATCTTTTTGCTTCAGAAAATAAGAGGGGTTGTTTGTCTTTTAAAAAGGGGGTTGTTTGTCTTTTATCATAACAATTTCACCAATGTTTGTTTATTTAAGAACTTTGCATAAAGGTACGCAGGGGCTATCTGGTCATAGCCTTCCGTAATTTTGAGCTAAGAAACAATAGAGAAGGCAACTAGCCAACCGTGTCCACTGTGATGTCATGGATTACATGACAATTGCTCCTATCGTGCATTAACAGCCCCAATGTACAGAGCGCAGTTTTACGCATCAAGACGATAAACCTCGAGATTCGCTACACGGGCACTTTCGCTACTGGGCCTGTCCCGAAAATTAGCAAAATGCTGTTATATGGAGATGTAGGAGGCAATGTAAAAGTGCGAGAAGCAAGGTTTATTTCGTCGAACGGAACGATGTACACTCGTTAAGGAGGGGTCCACCTTACTGACCTGAAAGCTCTTAGGTTTTGGGTTAAAGTTAATTCATCCTCCTGGTTCCCTTGAGAGTAATTATGCTAAATTTAATGCATTTTCATTGTCAGTTAAAAGCATTTATTGGTTATCTTATCCATTGTACTTAATGGTATTTACCTTATTTAGAAACATAAAGGTTGTTGTTTATAATTATACACAAAGCAACACAATATGCTATATGTACTCTGCCCACTACGGATATCGAAATCCGCCTTCCAACGATGCAACTCTACAGATATATCGCTATGCCACTAGGGGGCTAACTTGAGGGATTTCAACGAGTTTTTTTATAGTTTATAACAACGAATATGAAATATAACAATGCAAAGGAAATAAAGTATATATTTACCAAAATTTAATTAGTTATTAATTACTTACATAAGTAAGTGACCATATAAATTATATCTGAGCAGTAAATATTAATATTTTGAGGAAGAACAGCGCCAGTTTCTTATTACGAGAAGACTATTTTGACCTAAATATCAGGATTGAATTTTCCCTTAAAAGAGAAGAGCAAATTTATCAGAATAACACGGTTCGAACATTGGACCTTCCACTTGATAGTCTAGCAACTTAACTGCCCACTTTAGGTCGCAGTGAATGTTAAACTGATTATACATATATGATCTTATAATTTATATATATATATTTAATATATAGAGACACACACACACATATTTTAGTTGTAATGTCATGCTCATAACTGAAGGTTATCCTTGGAAAAACATCTTGCTGTTGTTGTCAAAAGAACAGTCTATCAGTAAATTAATTTTCATTTCTTTCGCTTGTTTCAAATTACCTACTACCCCAAGGCTTGGTTCCAGAAAGTAAAGTAAGTTTAATTAGAACACTAAGTGATGTACAATACCAATCAAGCCTATTTCTATATCCCAGTGTTTAATCAACGGGCGCATTTGAGCGACCAATGAACAAAACACAGAGAGGTTGTTAAAGTGGAGAATTTGATGGATAGGGTTAATAGAAACCAGTTAAAGTAATTTAAAGAGAATACTTAAAGCTCATTTCCGCTACCTTCTCTCTTTGTGTGTCACTTCGGCGTAGTTGTAAGAGAAGATACAAGGAGATAGATCAATATAAGAAGTACTTGATAATGGTAGTTACCGGACAGAACGTGCGAAAATGTGCAAGTGTCGTTGTTTTCACGCGCTCTTGTTTATAGCAGCACGTTCAACCTCTCATTTAAAAAGTCGCCGGTTTTTTTTCTCTCTAGCCTCAGCAACAGAAAATAATATCCATCTGAATGTGGATTTCTTTTATCAGTTGGAACGACGTAGTTAATGTGTTTTAAACTTATTTTTGTTGTGTTTTCCTTTTCTTAAGGAGCAACATTCTCTTCAGTTTCAATTCTTATAGAAAAATTTCCCCACTGTAATTTTATTCTTGTTCGTTAAGCCTAATGGATACTAGATCCGTCTCAGGAAACTGAAGAAATTATTAATGTATGTGATACTTTCACTACCACGTTTTATCTATCATTTCACTTCTTGCTTCTCTCATAATATCGTTGGAAGAAGTGTTTGTTTGTTTGTTTAATTTTGCGCAAAGCTACACGAGCGTTACCTACGCTAGCCGTCCCGAATTTAACGATGTAAGACCAGAGGAAAGGCAGTTAGCCATCATCACCCGCTACCAACTCTTGGGCTACTCTTTTACCAATGAATAGTGAGCTTGGCCGTCACTTTATAACGTCCCCACGGCTAAAAGGGCGAGCATGTTTGGTGCGACTGGGATTAGAATTCGTGACCCTCAGATTACAAGTCGAGTGCCTTTACCACCGCAAGTGAGATCCTGATTATTAGATCCACTCAGATAAGGCTGACGTTATAGAAGGGGAGTGATCTTGAAATGTTGTTGATTCTCTAAAGCTAATGCAGTACATCAATTTAATTTCAGATTTATTTAAGGTTTGGCCCTTTTATATGTCTCACTACTACCCCACCCACCTCCACCAACACTTAAGCCATCAACTTCTCACCTCGAACTTTAGCACAACATTTACCCGTGACGTCATCGACTGTCTACCATTACTTTTAAGGATGGTTTATTTCGAAAATAAAATTTTATTTTGTTCTTTGTTCCAAAAGTATGACAAAATTGTAGCAAACAATCTTTCACTGATTATGAAATACCTATGTATGTGATTTTCTTATAGCAAAGTCACATCGGGCTATCTGCTGAGTCTACCGAGGAGAATCGAACCCCTGATTTTAACGTTGTGAATCCGTAGACACACGGCTGTCTCAGCGGGGTACATGAAGAATCTATACAGCATGATAACAAGAAGCAGGCTGGGCATGGCCAGGTGGTTAAGGCGCTCGACTCGTAACCCGAGGGTCTTGGGTTCGAATCCCCGTCACACCAAACATGCTCGCCCTTTCAACCTTGGGAGAATTATAATGTGATGGTCAATTCCATTATTTGTTGGTAAAAATAATAGCACCCAAGAGTTGGCAGTGGGTGGTGATGACTAGCTGCCTTCCCTCTTATCTTAGACTGCTAAATTAGGATTGACTAGCGCAGATAGCCCTCACGTAGCTGTGCGCAAAATTTAAAAAAAATAAACAAACAAATGCTTAAATATGAACAGCCATAACATGGTTCTCAATTTTGCTTTGACACATTCTCTGCAATCTCCTAATTGTGCACATCTTTTGTCATGTGAATCAAAAGGTAATTCACACTTGATGGCTGACTATAAAACTAACAATATTTTATTATTAAATTTTAATCATCAAATCATCACAGCGTATTTAGAAGACTTCTCGTGAAACGTCTAATTTGAGGCCATGATTTTACTAGGTGCGTGAAACATCTAACAATTCCATTTTGTAAACTCAATCTTATTTCCTAGCCCTGAAGCAACTCACACACTTTTGTTGTCGAGAACGACCCGTTCGGTTAACATCCCTTAACCTGCTCTGTAACAGATTGATAATCTGGATTTGATAATTACCGTAACGAGAAAAGGACAGGAAGAGAGAAACAGTTAATAATGCAACTTCTATATCTCTAGGATGTTTTAGTTCAACAGAAGCTAACAACAAAAGGCCATTTCGATGCTTAGATTATTTTAATAAAGTTTATTTGTTTGTTTGTTTTGGAATTTCGCACAAAGCTACTCGAGGGCTATCTGTGCTAGCCGTCCCTAATTTAGCAGTGTAAGACTAGAGGGAAGGCAGCTAGTCATCACAACCCACTGCCAACTCTTGGGCTACTCTTTTACCAACGAATAGTGGGATTGACCGTCACATTATAACGCCCCGACGGCTGAAAGGGCGAGCATGTTTGGCGCGATTTGGGCGCGAACCCGCGACCCTCAGATTACGAGTCGCACGCTTCAACGCGCTAGGCTATGCCAGGCCTATTTTAATAAAGGACTTCCCTTTAATTATAATGAATCAAAAGCAAGGTCTGGTGAGCTGAAAAAACTAAATTAATATCTCCCTTTAAAAGTAATAGAAAAATCTAAAATAAAGCGTAGAAATCTAGAGAAAATGAATTACCATTCCCTCTAACAACCTGAAAAAACTGAAGAACTTAATTATATTAAATTAATCGAAGGTAAAGCTGGAATAACTGAGGAAACCACATTATGATAAGTAAATAGTGAGAATATAATAAGTAAGAAGTACAGATCAAACTGTTTAAAAGCTCAGTCGTAAAATCCAGTTACAATAACCTAATAATATGGGCCCGGCATGCCCAGGTGGATAAGGCACTCGACTCGTAATCAGTCACACCAAACATGCTCGCTCTGTCAACCATGAGGGCATTATAATGTAATGGTCAATCCCATTATTCGTTGGTAAAAGAGTAGCCCAAGAGTTGGCGGTGGGTGGTGATGACTAGCTGCCTTCCCTCTAGTCTTACACTGCTAAATTAGGAACGGCTAGCGCAGATAGCCCTCGTGTAGCTTTGCGCGAAATTCAAAACAAACCAACCCTAACAATAATAATTTAATAACATAGTAATATGGTATTCATGTATTCCTTAACTTATAACACAGTAAAGAAACTATGTTATGTTTATGCTTAGAAACTGAACTGTCAGATATATCTTGTACTAGCCGTTACTTTGAGTACCATGGTAGTATATAGCATATCAAACCATTTCTCACTGCGTAAGTCTGCCCTGACTACTGAGTTACTCATGTTTGCTCAAGAGAAATCGACAGTTCAAAGATATGAGATAACACATGCTTCATTAATTCACGAGATGAAAATCCGGGGATCCAGGCTGATGCTGATTGATTTGGTTTGCTGGTGCTCTTTCCTAAAACAAATATTGAAGTGATTCTGTAAAAATAAATACAGGGTACAGTACGCTATATGAAAACGATTTGGAATATGCTGATCAGCAAATCACGTGATAACCACAGCAGATATAAAGTCAAACAGCACGTACCAGACTTACGTTTTGATATTTGCTTGATGTTGCATAATGCTGCCGAAAATTGATTGACTTTGAAAAGGACATTAAACAGCCCTTTTAGACATAAATATTTATACAATCAGGTCATAAAAATAGATTCAGATCGGGAACTTCGAATTTTGAGAACGAGGATATCTATTGAACTTAGTGGCATTGGAAAACAAAAGAATATGGAACAGCGATGGGTCCCAAAACCATCCAAAATGAGAATGAAAGTGACATGAAAGTCAGTTAAAAAAGCAATTTCGAGCTTAAAGGTAACAATGCGCATCGTAATCAAGAAGTATCTACGTCTGGGAAAAGCATATAAAAGTTGCATTACAAAACAAACGTTCAACCATCGCATGTCTTCAGCGACTGAAGACTAAAACAAGTATTCATACTCTTCCGTAAGAAGACATATTGATATAATAGCCAGACTCGGTACTTACTTATTTCTGTGCGATCGGAATGTTAAACGAGTGCAAGGAAACTGTCGTCCAGGTAAATTTGATGGCTTATGGAAAGCATTCAGGAAAGAGTTTACGATGGAGCGTCTAGAAACTGCACTAATACGGTTATTTTACAGATATATAATTCTCATATAGAGCATGACTTGACTTGATTACGCGGATGATGAACTGCAGTCATAAGATTCTATAAACGTTTTAATATCATATGTTATATGTAGAGTATGTGTCTAATAGTAGCCATATATATATATATGCAAACACAGCACACAAATATAAATGTGCATTACCTATTCGAACTGCTGATAACATTACACGAGTATTTCGATTATTGTTCGCTTGTACTTAAGCGCAAACGACTATCTCTGCTCTACCTACCACTGGTATCGAAACTCAGGTTTTAGAGTTGTAAGTCCGCAGACACGTCGTTGTTTCAAGTCGGGAGGGCTTCAATTACTGCTATTTCAATTTCTGAAAACACTGACATTTTATCAGTTTTAATTGTTAAAGTTTGTCATTATGGGTGTTCGTATGTGAATATTTTAGTAAGATTATACACTTGAATCAAAATAAGTGTCAAACATTATCTACCTTATTCATCAAACACAAAAAAATAACCAACGTTTTTAGAAAATAAGGAATTCTTAATTTCATTAATATTTAATTACACTAATTTATAATTTACACAGCCAAAACCTAGCAAGAAAAGGGTAAAAATACAAGCCCCAAAACTTTATGCATATATTACAATACATAAAATATAAGTCATTACATAGCATTGGAAGCAAAATATGTGTAGGAGACCGAAGATGTGAGATCATCAAACTGTATACTTTTTATGGCACGATTCTCAGAAACATGTGCAGTTGGAGTAGAAATTCAAGCCACTTTTTGGTGCAGTCGAGACTCAGATGTGATGTTGCTCAGAAAAACAATAATAAAAACACAAGAGAGTGTAACGCGAGAATAAGTAGTTACATTACTAACTTACACGAGCTTTTATTTATTTATCTTGCCTCTTCAACTCGTTTTCTCAAAATGCTTGGCCCCTTCCCGCATTAGTTCAGGGTTAAGGCTGAAGGATTATGACTGGGTTTCGATATCCGTGGTGGGAAAACCACAGAGAAATCATTGTATAGCTTTGTACTCTACAGTAAATAAACAGCCCTAAAAGTATTCTTTGAGAGATTGGTTATGCAGAGTATTCATGATGAAACTGTAGAATGGACGGCAACTGACTGTTGTGGAGACATAAGTGCAGAGGACGACTTTTGACTTTAAAAATAATATCTGAATTTATATTTATTTGTCGTGGGGCTTTATGTTTGGACATAAATAATGAATTGGAGGAGAAAGATAAAGTGTACCTGTCCTCTGTATTGGATATCTGGACTTGCCACGTCAATGTTCCATCGTCTAATGGTAGTAACAGACATATCAAGATAACACACAGTGTGCACAACATTACCAAATCCACGTGTTTTCTAACTCTAGCGTTAAAAAGAAACAATCACCAAATTTAGATGGCCAAATGCAAGTGTGCCCTGGTGGCTAAGTTGTTATAACTCGTGCTGGGTGCAGAACAAGATAGCCCTTGCGTAGTTTCGTGCTTAACGACAAACAAACAAAATAAAAAATAACTACCAGTAAAAAAAACCAAAAACAATTCTAAAATGTAATTTCTAAGTCTAGTATTGTTAGTATTATAAGTACAAGTACTGTTACTTGGAACTAAGGCCATGGAAATTGTGAATATATCCACTTTAAAACTGCGGTTATAAAAGAATTTAATAAGATGTCAGTAAGTCGTTTCAGTTGGAAGATCAGACGGATACTTCATACCTGGTTCGAGGTTCCTTTCTTAACGAGATCTGTCAACAAAACCTGGGTAGTCACTCTTCAACGGCCATATGAGAAAAGACTAATCGGGAGACTATGAGACACTGGAGTAATTACCTGTTGTGAAAACACGGAGACACTTCGTTACTTCAACTCGCGCTCCTGAACCACACTTTCCCATCTAACGAATTACCCGACAGAATGCTGCGTTAACGTTGCACGCGCCGGTTTCCTTTGCAAGCGCGCGCGCTCCCAGAAACAACGAATCGCAACTCACGCAGTTGTTGCTGGAACGCGCCTCGGAGAACCCCAGCCATCGATCTGTAAGAAGATAATTTTACCCTGGCAACATATTTAAGCTCGGGAGGAAGGGGGGGGGGGAGGAATGACTCCATAATACGATTCCAGAGAGAGTAGAATCTAAATCAATTTTGTTGATAAGCAAAATCGTTTTGAAATTATTTCTTTATAATGTTTTTGTTTATCATGTTGACCGCATAGTTTCAGTCTGTTGAAAAACTCTCTATTCAACGTTATCCTTTCAATTTAGTTCAAAAAATGAGAGTTATCAGATTCCAAAAGGAAAAGAATGTAATACAGCAGTATTCCCTCCATCGTGTCGTAGAAAATGAAGTACTTTCGAAAGCTCATATAAACCTCACTGTCGCACTGTGAAATTTCAATATAAACAAAAAACTCGTCACATGTCGTAGATAAAACGAACTTATTTCTTAGAAAAGAAATGTGTTATTTAATATACTTAGTGAAACATCTTGAAGTACTTAGCATTATGACGTTTTTTTTTCAGAGGACAAGTCTGAAATATTTACTAACCGTGAATTCGTAATATGTTTTTTGTTGTTGTTTTTTGAGATTTCTTGAAATAATTGATATGTTTCAAGCAGCTGCCGTTAACCAACAACACCTCTGAATGGACTTAAATTTCAAATTTTTATTCTTAAGTTAGCGATAAAATAATTAAAGCTAACAAGCTTAGAATCTATTCTAACCTTCTGATGTATATAAAAAAAAAGTTTATAGTTCTTCATGTCATATGAAACTTAGTAGTTTTAATCGAAATCCTGCGGCTGTAACACGTTCATTCTACACGAGACTTTATGATTAATTTACGCAAGCGCTATTTACTTTTCGTATTTCGATTTTTTATTTTAATTTTTTTTAGCGTGTGAACACTTTCCATCGGGCACTCGCAAGGAGATTCATTTTCACCGTAGACGTCATCTTCAAAATGAAATCGATTAATCTACATGTTTATGTTTTGTGAGCAAAATATCATTTCTATCATTTAATCTTTTTCCTTCTGTTTAAATTTCAATATTTGGGGAGGTTCCTTGTATTTAGAACACGTATTACTATATGAGCTAGGAATTTCAGTGATTTATTTATTGTTTCTATTGTTTCAATATCTTGAAATGAAAGGAATTCGCAAAACCTTCCATATATGATATTTAAATATTTTATTTGTTAGAATTTATCTCAGAAACACCCTGTTTCATTTTTAAGCACATTTAAATAAAACATCGTTTTGTTAAGACTTTTGTCTTTAGTTCTACTTGTCTCAAGTCATATTAGGCCCGGCATGGCCAAGCGTGTTGAGGTGTTCGACTCGTAATCCGAGGGTCGCGGGTTTGAATCCCAGTCGCACCAAACATGCTCGCCCTCCCAGTCGTGTGGGCGTCATAATGTTACGTTCAATCCCACTATTCGTTGGTAAAAAGAGTAGTCCAAGAGTTGGCGGTGGGTGGTGATGACAAGCTGCCTTCCCTCTAGTCTTACACTGTTAAATTAGGGACGGCTAGCGCAGATAGCCCTCGAGTAACTTTGCGCGAAAATCAAAAACAAAAAAAACAACTAATCATATTTATACTTTGATATTAACAAAAAGCGTAATTAAACACAATTAAGCACGTTACTTCAGGGTGAAAAGTAGCGCGTGGAACGTTCATATAAACTATTGGGAAGGGGACATAATTAAACCAATAACAAACTCTAGTGATGTCTTTATAAAGATCTCAGAGACATAAAATGACCAAGAATGAGTAGCTACACGTGTTATTCTTGCGTCTTTGTCGCCCTTGCTTTAATGTGTAAAATTAATGGCTTTCTTTAATTTTTTGTTCCTTGGTATGATTGAATAAATAATGTTCAAGGAGTCCTTGTAGAATCTTAAAATAATAAATAAGTCAGATACAGCTCTTAATATTAATCAGCTGGAGGGATTAAATAAAAGTTTAGGGTTTACTTATAAACCGTCGAGTATTAAAAGGAAAAAGTAATAGCAGACACAGAAACTAATTTGGACAAAGCGATAGATGAGAACACAAAAAAACATAATTAGAACTGAGTGTCATAAACTTGAAGGGAATTTCAAATCCGTGAGAAGGAAACAAAATATAAATATAAAAATCGCAAAATCGTTAAGAGATAATAAAGATATTTGTAACTATAAAGCAGATGAATAAATGTGTGAAAGACTCATTAAATAAAGATAACCTATGAAAATCACAACGCTACAAACAGCCCCCCCCTTAGTACAGCAGTATGTCTACGAATTTACAACGCTTAATTCAGGGGTTCGATTCCCCTCGGTGGGCTCCGCAGGTAGCTCGATATGGCTTTGATATAAGAAAACACACGCTAGAAATAGGTATCATGAATTAGTAAAACAAGTGTTAGAAATTAGTAAATTTTATTTAACAGACACAAAGTGAACTAGACTAATTCCAGCTAATTTTAAAACCGACAGTTTATAAACTTACAGAAATGAATTAAATGAATAACATTTTCAGACCAATAATATTGAAATAAGGCGCATCATCGTATTAAATAGCCAAATGTATAGCTCAGAAGTGTACTTCATTGAGAAATAGTTATACATTTTAAAATGTTCCAGAATTTGTGGAATAAAATCAAAAATTTAAATTTGAATGAGGAAGATCTGTCGGTATCGTTTCATGTAGTATCATTATTTACAGAAGCTCCAACAGAAGTTGTAATCAACTGTTTCGAACTAAACTGTTAATACAAACTGTTGATACAACTAATCTCTCAAAGGTGTGTGTGTAAAGAATCTATTTTTCAGGTTAACAATGATTTTTATAAACAAAATGAAAGGTTAAAAACAATATCTCCACTTTCAACATTTTAGGTGAGCAATATACGAATTCATTTGAAACAAAAACCATAAGTGATGCAAAATGCAAATCTGATATTTGGATAAGTTATGTAGATGGCATATTCTTGGTGTGGAGATGTGGTAACAAAGAATTAACAAAGTTTAAAAACTATTGGAATAACATAGAACGGTCTATTCAATTTACCTATGACTCTGAGTAAAATAATACTTTATCTTTTTTTTAAATGTGTTGGTAAAAGGAATGAACAAGGGATTTTAGAAACATCTATTTATAGGAAACCATTTTCTGTTCTTGTACCATCATATCATGAATCATGTCATACAGAAACACAAAGATGTCTTCATTTTACACTTAGATTTATATGATTTTAAAGATATACAAAACAAGAGGCCCTAAAAATGAGTTATTACTAATGAAATATATAGTAGTTTAAAAAGGATTTAACCCAACTACTGTAGCCAGAACAGTTAAGAAATTCATTAATGTGATAATAATGGATCAAGGAGTTAAAACCTAGTTATAATAACATTAAACAGGAGTATTTAGTTTTGCAATATGTTCCAAATAATACTAAAGATAACATACGCTTATATCCCACTGGGGCAGCAGAAAGTCTGCAGAATTAAAATGATAAAATCCAGGATTCGATTCCCAGCGATAAGCACAGCACATAACTCATTACTCTAAGACAAACGAACGAACACACACTTCTTTACGGTAAAAGCTGAAATTTATAAAATTAAATGAGGAAGTGTTTATATTGAGCAGAATATAACGGGTGTGCAAAAAATAAAACGACTGAAAATTCGACCATACTAGAACAAGTACATAAAACAAACATAAGATATTATGGGAAAAAAAAAACCAGAAATATTGGCTCCGCCAAAGGATATTAGAGCCGATAATATTTGTGTAAGAATGTGGCGGAACTGCCTATAACAATTGTGTAGAAATAGTAAACCCACAAACAGGTCACATGACCTAGTCAAGAAGTAATAAATATAACACTTTCTCTTGGAAATTCACTCCTAATGAAGACGTAGTAACCGTCGAAACGTGTTGAATCCACACTTTAAAGACCATAAATTGGTCTGAGAAAAAATATTTTTAATTGTGTATCTACTTTACCTTTGTGTGTTACTTATTTATTATTTTCAAAATATATTATCACAACAGAGGGTACAATTGTCGTCTCTAATCTACTGGAAGCTATTTTTTTTATCTCAAAATAACTCCGTTTGCAAACAAACCAATCTGAACTACTGATTGAATTCATGCATCGGGAACCCAACAAATAGGGTATATAAGCTGATAAGCTACTGCAGCTACGCAGATTCTGTTTGCTGCCCAGTAAAATGTTCTCTATACAGGAATCCTTGTGCTTTCGGACCAGTAATGTCTTACTTTGTATACTTTTCACTGCATGTAATATTCTTTCAAATACTATTTTCTTAAAACTGCCTCTCGAAGGGAAATATTAAAGGAAGTTATATTTTTGGTCCACAATGAGTCATCTCAAAATAATTATTTTATTAACGAGCTTTTAATATTAAGATTGAATTTAATGATATAAAATAGTGTCGACGTCCCCGAATAGTTACATTTTTATAAAGAGACAAATATGACCATTTACCCAGAGAATGTGTCTTCACTCAAAAGTTAAATCACTAAACAACGTAATTATAAAAAGGTCATTTCGTGAGCATAAGCCACTTTTATATAAACATAATATCAAAATTGTCCTTCATTCTAATATTCAGTTATCTATACATAGGAAATTTATTTCGTTTATTCCAGGTTTTATAATTTAAGTGTAGTTCATAGTTTTTACAGTGTAGCATAACAGCAATTCCTTATATGAATTATTCACGACATATTGTGAATAAACATGTGTTTTCAATATATTCTTATTGGAGAAACAAATCTACTATTCCTTCTAAAAGGCCTGGCATGGCCAGGTAGTTAAGGCACTCGACTCGCAATCTGAGGATCGCGAGTTCGAATCTCCATAACTCTAAATATGCTCGCCCTTTCAGCCGTGGGAGAGTTACAATGTCACGGTCAATCTCATTATTCGTTGGTAAAAGAGTAGCCCAAGAGTTGACTGTGGGTGGTGATGACTAGCTGCCTTCCCTCTAGTCTTACGCTGCTAAATTAGGGACGGCTAGCGCAGATAGCCCGCGAGTAACTTTGCGTAACTAACCATCACCTTCAAGTTTTGAGTCAAAAACCCTAATCACTTGGCCATATAAGACCTAGATGAATTAATTTGATGGCTCTATCTTAACGTTGTCTAGTGACACGTTACAATTATGAATGCTGTCGGTAATCAATTTAGCCTGAAAAGTGTGGCGCTGGACAATCCTCATAACAGTCGACTGATTGCATCTCATTCTCTGAGCAACTTTGTTGTAGAAGCTATCTTAAAACGGTTTGCGGCAATTAATAACACAACTTTGGCCAGATGGGTTAAAGCGTTCAACTCGTAATCCGAGGGTCAATGGTTCAAATCTCCGTCGCACCAAACATGCTCGCCATTTCAGCCGTGGGGGCGTTATAATGTGACGGTCAATCCCACTATTCGTTAGTAAAAGAGTAACCAAAGAGTTGACGGTGGGTGGTGATGACTAGCTGCCTTCCCTTTAGTCTTACACTGCTAAATTATGGGCGGCTAGCGCAGATAACCCTCGAGTAGCTTTGCGCAAAATTCCAAAAAACAAACATACAACAACACAGCTCAAGGAATTTTTTCTTTATTTCGTGACAGTTCCAAGATAAACGATTGGTGTGATTATGCCATATTTATTCCATAAGGAGACTGTGAAGACTAAAAATTACCCAGATGTGCTTGATGCGTATGTTGCACCTCAGCTTGAGGATATGCAGCCCCATGTGTTCTTTCAGCAAGATGAGCCTCCGCCACACTGGGGATTAGATGTGCTCAGATTCCTCAATGAAAAATTCCCTTCTTGTTGGCTCGGGCGAGGTAAACCTATCCCATGGCCGTCTCATTTCTCGGATATCACGCCTCTGGACTTTTTCTATGGGACTACATAAAGGACATAGTGTGTATACAGAAGTTTGATAACATCACAAAATTGAGACACAGGATTGAAGACACATTAGTTTCTATCACGCAAGACATGCTTCTTAATGTTTGGAAAGAAATCATTTATCGCCTTGATGTTCCACGTGCTATTTACTGAATTATTGACTAAACTGTTGTGGGTTTAGTTAATTAAATGGGCCTGGCATGGCCTAGCGCGTTAAGGCGTGCGCTTCGTAATCTGAGGGTCGCGGGTTCGCGCCCGAGTCGTGCCAAACATGCTCGCCCTCCCAGCCGTGGGGGTGTTATAATGTTACGGTCAATCCCACTATTCGTTGGTAAAAGAGTAGCCCAAGAGTTGGCGGTGGGTGGTGATGACTAGCTGCCTTCCCTCTAGTCTTACACTGCTAAATTAGGGACGGCTAGCACAGATAGCCCTCGCGTAGTTTTGTGCGAAATTCCAAAAACAACAAACAAAAAAACAGTTAATTAAAACAAAAATGTTGTGTTATTAACTGCCGCAAACCGTTTTAAAGTAGCTCATACAATAGAGAATTTATAAAGGCTTATAATGGTGGTGAATAACACTATGTAACACAATTTTTACTTGTTTATGACCAGAAAGTGTTATTTCCCATTTACTTATGGCTAAAGTAAATGAAAAAAAAATACTATTTTTCTCTTCAAACTTTGCTTTTGTGACCTGGGAGCGTATAATGAAAACATGATAGGAGACTATATATGGGGGCTGATACGTAAAAGTGATTTACATTACAGTCGTAAATCTCGAAAAACTACTCACTTCTAAACACTTCTGTTCATTTTTGTATAACTTTAGTATAAATACATGCAAATCATATGTCGTTTTACTCACACCTTATGTAAATGAAAATGTGCAAATTTGCCCTATTTTACACAGAAAATAAGTTAATTTCTAAAGTTCATTACCCAAGTCACAAAAGCAAAATTTGAAGGGAATAATAGCCATTTTCTGTACTTTTATAACATAAGCAATTAAGAATTAACACATACTATCCAGGAACAAAATTTGTGTTACATAGTGTAATTTATGGGCATTACATTACTTATTGGATTATATATATATATATATCATGTAATTAGTAATAAAGTTTATAAATACATTAAAACAGTAAGTTATCACTGTAGTATTTTGTATGGTTTACCAAAAATCCTTATCAATTGTTTAATTAGGCCAATTGTTTCAAGATTAGGTACTTGTGATCAGAAACTACAAGGTTTTTAATTGCTTCCTAAAAATACTTAAAAAGTTTTGTGATACCTTAGCAACTGGCAGATCTAACTTACTCACATGTTTATTTTACGACTTCACATTGAATTCCTGTATTTTTTCAGAAGAGACAATTCGACTGGAAGTATATTTGGTCTTTCAAAATAACACGATTGTGTGTGTGTTTCCTTATAACAAAGCTACATCGGGCTATCTGCCGAGCCCACCGAGAAGAATCGAACCCCTGATTTTAGGGTTGTAAATCCGTAGATTCACCACTATACTAGCGGGAGTGACAGGATTGTGCAACGCCTATCTAAATCCGTTTTTCTTTTAATTCAGCTTCACAATAACATTTTGACCAAATTTAGCATCTAATCTGGTAAGTGTGTAAACATATCTGTCAGATATAAGTGTATTGGTGTTATTTCCGCTGCGTTTAAATAAAATGAACTATGGATTCTTTCTTAGAATATCTGAATAAAAAACATCATTACATTAAGTTTACAAATGATAAAGAAAACTTTTTCCTTCTAGATTTATCGGAGAATCGGTCGCACTTACTATGTATAGATAGCACGTTCGCACGTACCGTGTTTCTCCGAAAATAAGACAGGGCTTATATTAATTTTCACTCCAAAATATGACACTAGGGCTTATTTTCGGGGGATGTCTTATTTTGAAAAATTAAAAAAATGAAGTTACAAAGTAAAAATTATAAGACCTCTAAATAAATAGAAATTACGAAAAACATTCAGAAACTCATTAACAGGAATTTATTCAAAAACAATCATATCATCATCCTCTGGAATGTCTTGCAAATCATCTGTTTTTAAAATTCCTGCTGAGTTTTCACTTAACTCAATTTCTTGTAGAATTTTCGCACCTACTCCCTCATGTTGAGCATGAGCATTAAACTATTAAACTAACTGATTAATACTTAAACAAACTAATTAACTAACTATTAAACTAATTAATAAATTAATTTTTTTTTATTTCTTTCCTCTTCCTGCCACTCTTAACTAGGGCTTATTTTAAGGGTAGGGCTTATATTAAAACTATCCCCAAAAATCACACTAGGTCTTATTTTATGGGTAGGTCTTATTATCGGAGAAACACGGTATTAAACCAATACAAACGTCATCTGGATTCTCTTGTCTACCGGCTTTATATAAAAAATTTAAAATTAAAGAAAATATCACAATTCTAATATAAACGATGATATAACACCTTGAAGTTAGTTGTTTTTGTGTTCTTTCAGAAAACTGGTATTTCTTTGAACAATTTTAGTACAGTGATGAAACTTTGTAGAATAGACGGCAACTGCCTGTTGTGGAGATACAAATGTAGAGGACGACGTTTCGAAAGTCTTCCGCCTTCCGTCTTCAAGTCAGTGTGTGTGTAGGTGTTGTCGGTCTTTTATAATGTCCTGGTGGATTGTGGCTATAACATGTAGAATAGTGAATACGTTGTACACTGTACATTTTAGAAAGCCAACACCTACATTATGTGTGAAGTAAAGGAGTATTTTATCATTATTCTATGCAAAATTTATAAAGCTTTAGAATACATTATATAACCTAGTAACCTACGTATGCCATCTTATATATATATATATATATAAGTAAACAAACAAGTATAAGAGGAAACAATACGTAGGTCTGGGCTAATGAACTTAGAAAAATAAAGCCAGACACTCCCACACTTCACCAGAAGTGGGGAACTGACGCATTGGGAAGTATCGAGGAACGTCACTCTGGAGAAAGTACAATAAGTAAACCATGTTCCCTGATTCATTCCAAGGATCAGCAAGGATGAGAAAAATCCCCTTAAGCTTTACTCATGATAGTCCATAAATAGCACTCCAGTAATGTATTATCTGTAGTTCTATAACTGTTTATCACCTTAAAAGCACACAAGGTGGTCCTATGAAACACCCCATTACAAATCTTTAACATTTGAATTTGCGAATTTGTAAATAAGCCTACCTGACCAGGAACACTTGCCACAGAGTGTGATTTAAATTAAAATGATGAAAGGGTCCCTAAGAACTACCACGATATCACTATTAGGAATCTGGAAAGAACATCAAGGGCAGATAACCTGAAATTATTTCAGAAGCAAGGACATAACTGAGGACTCAAAACTTTACATCTTCCAGCTAAACAAAAAGCATCTGAAAAAGCTGCCTTGTACAGAGAAATGGACGAAAGTGCCAAACCTTTGTCAAATAATCATGTCAAAAATAGAGAAACATGTGGCACGGCTGAACAAGAAAGGTTAAGACACGTCGATAAACATTTAACATAGAATGCCAAATATACTAGATTAATAAAGATGCTGTACAAACAATCAGTTCCTAGTGTCATTTAATGAAACACATGAAAGTAAAGTGTGAAGCCAGAGAACAGTAACTGCCAGATGAAGAATGATTGAGGCTGATGTAAGAGGGATGATCAGAGAGGAAGAAGATGGTACTCCTGAATATACTGAGGAGTGGAAAACAAGCCTGACCCAGGAGTTGAAGATTATACCAAAGTAGAAGTTAATAAATGACCAAAATTCTGCAATAGGTTTCAGACAACAGGAACAAAGAAGATAATATATGAAAACTGTTGTAAGGGGTAGATAAATCTGGGAAAACTGTGTCAGGTTAAAATGAATAGTGGCATCAGGACTAGAATCCCACATAGGAAGAAGATAATCTCACCTCTGGGACTCTAAATATGGGTTCTACAAGCAATGGAAAGCTTATGCACACTGATCCAATAAATTGGAAGAACAAGGCATGGCAGCATGCTCTATCTCAGAGCCTGCACAGCAATGTCTGGCAAAGGTGGGAAACTACGTAATCAGCCAAATGACTTTCTCTAACAAAGGAGAAGGGCTGTAAACCCATAGGAAAAACATGTTTAATACATTATAAATTTGATGTCCTTGTGGGAAAAATGGTGCATGAAGCATAATGCTTGTCCAAAGATCAAGATTAGCTAGATGATCAAAAGATGGAGCTGGAGAAATAGAGTTCAAATTCTCACCAGTCTGCCCCTAATCCCCCATAAACTCATCCTTTGAGCTGACAGAAGAAACATTAAACCTCATGTAAGACTATCTCTCTTTGTAGAAGAGATGATTGGATGTCCTTCTTGGAAAAGGGACTCCCTCCAACAATGAAAGACTCAAGAGGTGACAGAGTAGGAGCATTAGAAGACTATGTGTCAGAGATGTCAATGTGAGAATTCATATCCCAAATGTTGTCATAATGTTCTGCCATCAAGAAAAGTAAATGGGAAGTAATAACGGGGAGTTTATATACGGATCTGAAAGGGAGGGGGGTGTATTGGCATGGGTGAAAAGAATCAGAAGATTTAATTTGCTATAAGAAATATAGTGGGATATAAAAGCTGGAGAAAATGGAGTAAAATTCATACCAATACCTGCATTGGCAGAGAAGGAAAACTTTCATTGGGATAAAGCTAAAATATGAATGAAGGTGTGTTTCAGAGATTGTCTTTTTTTTTCTTAGTTTAAAATAACACAAGCAGAGAATAGCCAAAATTATATTTTATTTTCCTACAAGAAATTTTACACAGTTTCTACCTCACAGAAAAAACATCCTAAGATTCCAACCATATGAAAATTTTAAATTTAAATTTATAAAATTTGTAAATACTATTTTTTTCGAAATTACTTTATATTTACTATTTTCGTTATTCTTTGGTTTAAACATGTCTGTAGATATAAATTTGGATAAGCAAGTTAATCACAGGTTATCGTTTTAAGCAAAACTAAGTTTACTTTTACAGCATTATTAACTAAAAAAATAACCTTAAACATTGGATAAGAACATTAACTTAAATATTATCTGGAAAATATTAGACAAAAAATTTATATTCACATTTTAAATCATCACACAAATTTATATATATATATATATATCTTTATTATGTTTAATTTCTTATGTTTGCTACATAGTAACAAAACAATTTTTTTTTTGGAATTCAAACTAAACCAGAAGAAACCAATAACATACAATTAGTGTTTCAAGAAGAAGACGTATTGTATGGCCTAATAGAAATGTAACAATAGTTGAATTATAACTAACTACAAACTTCCAATATTTATCATATTACATTCCAATTGTAAACTTTCTATAGACACATCTTTTAATAATGTACATTACTTCCATTTTTTTGGCAATATCTAATATACAACTACTCCTGTGAATGTTTTGCCATCACCTAGATTGCTGTGCAGAGTCTAGAGGAGACATAGAGTAATTTATTTAACTATTAAAACAGATAAACTTCACAATTGATGTTATACATCCTCGAAAAAGCTAAATAAACAATTTTCTTTAATTTATTTTAGTTCTGTTTTGTTTTCACTTGTCATGTAATAATTTTTAAATGGTTTAAGTTTGTTTGTTTTTTAAATAAAGTAAAATTGACAACCAGAAACTCAGAATGGTAGGGCTTTTCTTCTCACAACAAGAAAATAAAAACAAAGTTGTTGCTGTTGTTTCTTTAATAGATAGACAGCTACACAATGGGCTATCTTCACTCTTCCATCACAAGGAATCAAATCCTGGGTTTTAGGACTTTACACCCATCAACTTACTGGTTACCCACCAGGAGACAAGATGGTCAGTGAAATTTTAAATACATAAAAGTTACCACTTAAGGATGTACATAATTTTCCTATTTCATATTACTAGGTAAAATTATCTAATCTTAGAGCAAGTATTATATTAGATATAAAACCAGTGAATACAATACCTTATTTCTAAATAAATCAAGAAAAATGTAAGTCATAAAGAAATAAATAATCTGGAAAAAATTATAGTCAGGTTCATGTTTCAAAGAATTACCAAATCCTTAAGCACAAAATAACAATAACTGAAGTTTAATTCCACATATTTATAAAGAAGAAATAAGATTTTTCTTTGGATAATAAAGTACAAGATTTCCAGCATCTTCAACAGATTAATTAAAAGTAGCTTTTTTCCTGCAATTTTTATAAGCATCAGTTAAAGTTTAATGATTCTTATATTTATCCTAGGATTTACCTATTAAAATGTGAATAACTTCAAAATATCTTGCATGCTAACTTATCTTCTCTCTGTTTAGGAACAAAATAAAAGTTAAATTTTCCTTTGTGTATCGGTTGCACGTTAATTTTACAAAGAAACATAATTAGCATTATATTTGAGCTGCAAGGACTAGGCCATGGCATACATGATTTTTATAATCCTTACAAATAGAACAAAAACCAGCATATCTACATATGTGAACATTTAGACTATGTAACTAAATTATACTTAAATTATTTACTCTTACTATTTTGTACTGAAAAAAACAAAGTATTCTATACGAAAAAAACTGATTACTCTCTCAAAAAATTGGTTTTTAAGTAGAAGAAATACTTTAATGAAACATATCAATACAAGACATTTTAAACAAAAAAAATCAGTTTAAAGGTTTATGTAGCATAAACATAAAAATATCTTTCCTTATGAATTATAATGGAACTTAACTAGAAGTTGTTTTAGTAACCCTTTAATACACAGGTTTTCTATTCACTTGCCTGAACCTTTGGCAGGTGTAGGATGTTCAGCCAGTAAAAACAACTACAGGAATATTTTGAAATACAAACTGTCTAGCAGCAATAATTACAAAGACTGTCCTCTAGTTTACAACAAACAAGGCTATTTAAATACTTAAAATAAATACTATAACACTAAACATTACAATGGAGCCATATGATTATTAATATCTGATAACAGTAGGGTAAAATAATACAATAATAAAAAAAAAAGGAAAACTAAAACAAAGAAAATTGCTTCTTTAGGTTTACATCAGTATTAAGCCCAGTGAATGGTTTTTCACTGACAAGGGGTAATAGTTATAGAAGGATTGGTTACTTAAGTGATGTTATTAAAATAGCTTTTTATCTTTCCTCTTTTCGGTGTCACAGTCTTTGTAAATTATTTTCATATTCTTAAGGTCAGTGTTATGATTTCTCTTCGGCATGTAATGGAATGGATGAATTACTCAATGATATACTGTGGCAGTGAAAAAGTAAACATGGTAAACTAAAGCAGTATACCATCTCTCGTTACAAGAATACCTACATAAAACTGCAAACAGATATCCTATTACATAACCATCTTTCAATTTGATTACTTTGAACAAATAAATTCAGAATACTAAAGCAACATTTTTATCTTTTTATCTTGTAAAGAAGCTATGTGCACTCTCTGTATAAAGTACTCTTTTTTCTGATGCCCTCAATAATTTCTTCAGATTCTTGTAGAAGTCCATCTAGGATATCTTTGTACCTATTCAATGTTTGGTTGTTCTTATTGAAGTTTGCTTCCAGTTCTATAAGAAATATATGTCATTTTAAATTTTAGACATACTGCAAAATAGAGTAATACACCTCTATTCTTCTTTTAGGAATGTATATAATAAATACCTGAGAATGATAAAGGTATTATATTAAAGTTTTTACCTATTACCATTATGAAATTACTATTTTGTGTATTCTTTATTAGAAAACCTTTAGAGGAAAATTAACGTTTTCTTAAATCAAAAACATATTTCCAATCATTCTTACCTCCACTCACACAACAGCTACTAATTAGCTGCTAGGATTTCTTTATCTCACACTAATACTTAGATGAGCAGATATTTTTTTCTCACTTGCTCCACTCTTTTACTTTCCACATAAAGATTTTTTTTTTGTTGAATGAAGGCCTATTAACCTCCATGGATCATGCCCTGGGTTGAGTAGGCAGGTATATATGTCTGTGGACAAAAATTCCAGCGATTGAGGATGTGAACAAATAGTCGTTTTACTTCTTGGGGCTGCAGAAAAGAAAAGACCAGAACCCAAGGCCAAAGGAAGTGAAATCAGACAGTCACTGGAAGGAGTGGCAAAGATAGAGATGGAAGTAGACATAGATTTTTCAACTCTATTGATCATGGAGGGCAAAAGATTCTTCAGATGTTTTGCAAACAACTCTGCTGGCAGCATGGGGAGCGCTGTCTGCACTCCAACTGAGTCAGTGGAATGGAATGCAGCATCATATGTCCAAGATAGAGTTGGGGATGATAATATCTGAGCCTCTGGGTAAGAGATATCATTTATAATCTTCAAGAATTATAAACCTTTCTCTTCCACCAATTTAAGGCAAGAAATAGAGTAAAAAGGGAGTGAACCACTACAGTTAACACAGCATGGTTCCAGTTTGCATTCACATGAGTCATGGTCTTTGCCACCACAACAAGCACATGTTAAAGACCCATGACATGATGGTTTTTCAATGACCAAACTGTTAACACTGGAAACACCTGAGAGGGTTGGGAATGTATAGCTGTACCTTACAGTTCAAATAACCTGCCTTGACCGTGGTAGGAGGACATGGTGATGTAAACATCAATATCAGAACATTAGTAAGCATCATAATTCTGTCTTTGAAAATGGAGGGTCAGGGCACTGCAGTAGCACCTTGGCTGGAGAAACCAGCAAGGATCTCTGACTCAGGAATGTTCTTTAAATCTCTCTCAACTATGACTTCACTCAATGGGTATATTCTCAATGGTCTTCAATTTAAAGAGTTTGGTATGTTGTGGTGAAAATGTTTTTACCAAAATGTCTCCAGAGCATAACTTCTTTACCAACTTAGGGGAGCCAGCAAGCCCCTATAATCCCTTTTAAATAAAAAAGGGGGACATTTGCCCTAAGGATTCTCAGATAAGGAATGGATAATTAGAAATAGAGGTACCAAACTGAGTGCAATCTTGACTGTACAGCAGAGTTGTCCATACATTGTTGTTTTCCAATAATCTGTTGGTTTTTTTCAATTTTTTTCGTTTTTATTTATTTTTTCATAAATGGGTGTATCCATAACAAAGACGCTACATTTCAGTGCCCATTGCCCCCACCCACTATAGGGCCCTATGAAAGGACACACTGCAATTCCAAACAAGGATGCTGCACTATATCTGAACACCAGCATCAAACACAGTGTCTGCAACATCCAACACTGGTACTCAGTTGACCCTGGGAACCACCAGAATCCCCACCTCCCCTTCATGGTCCACCATGCACAGCAAACATGTGGGTGGATGTTTAGACCCCAGAGGAGGTAAATTGAAAGTACAGAATCTTCTCTGGGAGGTCCCCATTCCACGTACAGGAATCCTTCTCGAGGGAAAGACTGTGAAATATGTGAAACATTTTCAAAGAGCCAAGTCAAAAACCAAACTATGGCATTACCTCCATGCATGAAGCTTAAGCTGTAGGATAGATGAGTGTAAGATTACTACTTTGAATCATTAGTACTTCAAAAGAGACAGCCAAAGAAGAAGTGAAAGAGGTGGGCACTCCTGAAGGTACCACAAAAATAGAAACCAGAATTTAGTTGGCCAATCTGAAGCTACAAGCAAAACATGACAAGGAGTTGAATGAATCATTACTAGGACTTTGGGTAACAGACGAATTGGTGGGTAAGCATATAGGTAAAACCTAGTCCAGTCCTGACTGAATGCATCTACTGCCAATTCCTGAGGGTGAGTTGCCAGAGACAAAATATACCACTAGCTGAGTGTTCCAATAAGTGGCATATGCATTGATTATCAGTGTCCTGAATTATAAACAAATTCAGTTAAAAAAGCCTCTTGAGAAATCCTCCATTTTGTTGGGAGAAACTAATTAGGTTGGTACAATTGATTCAATACCAAATTTCATCACCCCTAGAACACAGCCATCTAATAGAACGGTATAATGGGTGTGGGACTCGATATAGAAGATCCAAGTTTTGACTGAATGCTAGGAAATATAAGGTACCATCACAGAACTGTCAGAGTTTAAAGCATGATGACTTTGTCCTTCAATAATTTCAAGTAGTTCTATTAAACTGATGTGGAAAGAATCCTAATCATCCATCCATAGACCCTGGAATACCAGACCATTGAGGTATGCACTCCATTCCAGAAGCAAAGCACATGTGCAAAAATGGAACTATGGAGCTCTAGATGAGGTGATGGCAGAGCAATATCAAATGTAGTATTATTTCAGTTTAACCATCACTCAAAATCAAACATGTTGATCCTGTAAAAGTTGGTGTAAAGCAGACAGGCAATATTAACCCACGAATTCAGAGATTCTGAAACTCCTGTAAAAATCAAGAGTTGGAGAAAAGAGCCCCATGTAACTCATTCAGGAAGGTAGCAGTTAGACGAACGTCCTCCAACAACTCATCTCTATCCAACAAATGTCAATAACATGCCAGCTAAGGAACTCCAATAGTAAAGAACTGACAATCAAACCAAAGATGTGATGAATGCTGAGATGCTTCCTATGTAAGGATAAAAATATCTTGGCACCATAGGTAGGGTCAGACAAATCCCTGAAAATATTGTGATTTATTCAAGTTAACAACAGACTCCCTTCTGAAACCTCACATCTCCAGGAGCAGGACTATTCTCTAAGAACCTAAATACATTTCCACCTGTCATTGGTAGGCAAAAGCACATTGTCTGACACACTTGACAGACAAACTGTCCCTTCACATAACTGGGGAGTAAATCTCCCTACATGAACCACAATATCATTTGATCAATATCACCATCAGGTACTCTCTACAATCAAGGAAGGTGCACACTCAAAAGCATCCAGGAAAAACCTAAACATTACACACGTGATACATAAATGGAAAAAAGGAGTTAGAGGTAGCTGATCCAAATTGGTCTCATGAGAAGCTGACAGAGTTAGGGAAAGTGTTGGATAAAGTGAAACTTAATTTTTTTCCAGAATGTCCAGGATCAACCATAAGTGCAGCCTTAGAACTCCCTGGATAAACATCATTGGACTGAATGTATGTCTCCATCTCACTACAAATTAGGTCACAGGCAGCCTCAAATAGGTAACATGGAGAATGCTCAAAGTATCTATGATGGATATACTGCAGAAAAACCCATTAGTGAACACTATGTTGAGAAAAAATGATAACATTATTTGAGATGTCTATATACAGTTTCAAGGTAGATGGCGTATTTACATAGCTGAAGAGTGTCATGAGACAAATATTGCCAATGACCATTATGCAGGTAATAAAAGACTGGTGCAAGCAAGAAAAATCCCACCAATACTTAAACGGGCAAAAGTAAACAAACCCTAACAGTTGAGTAAAAAAAAACTGTAGTGTGGGTGGAGGTAAATATCTTTGGTAAAAAGGATTTGCAATTTTTACACTGACATATTTCTCATGGCATCATATAATATATTCACAACTTTCTTCTCCCATGATTTTTACAAATATTGTTCTCAGTAAAGTCTATTCATCAACATGCTATCTGGTGTCCCAGAATGAATCCAATAAAATTAAAGGTAAAACTAAATACTAACACCAGAAAAAGTTTAAAACTTTTTTGGGCATTACATCAAATAGGCTCTATCCAAAAGCTCATGGTCCACCTTTTTAGCTTGAAACATATTTTTGAAAAACTGCTTTTTTCTTTTTACATATAATGTTAACCAAGTCAGAAAAATCTTTCATACCTTTAAAGTCATGATATCTTTCTGTTGCAAGTTCAATTAGTTTCATTGCTTTCTGCTTCAGTTCTTGTGTACGGTATCTTACATCGTTACTCACTACTTCTTTCTGACTCAGCCGTTTCTCTGTTTCTTTGTACACCTTTTCTAATAGCTGAGCATCCTGAGATCAAAAACAATTGTAAGCAAAATAAAAATAAGTATAATATATCCTCTTGTCATGAACAAAAAGTGTTACAACTGTTTAATTGTTTCAATGTTCTGTGAAACCTAAATATATAGGTGTAAATACAACAACTGTAGATTCCTTGATTTTGTATCTTGTGGTATCAGAGCTAAACAAAAGTCAGGCAGAAACAAAACAATTCAATCACCTCAATCACTATTACAACACCATGTACAGAAACACCTGAAGTTTTATCTAGCTTTTGCAGCTACTGGTAATTACATAAGCATCACAAAGCTGTACATTAAAAAACTTGTGTATTCTGTGTCATACATGGTCATAATAACTGGACACTACTACCACAACATAATAATACCAGGTTAGAACAGCTTTAAATACAACAACAACCAACTCTCAGTATGTTAAATGCTGTAAACTCCCACAGATGCTAAAAAAATGTCTTGTTTGGTTGAACCACATTTGTTCCAGGAACAAAATTACTCAAACATTGATGGATAATTATTATGGAGAGACAAAACGGAATTAAATAACTGTGTTTGTCAAAGACAACTGAAGTCACTATAATGCTCTTTGAACCAATTACTTCACTATGTAACAAAATGTGTACTTTTTCTTGTTCCTAGGCAGAAAGTGTTATTTACCAATTGCTCATGCCTAAAGTAAATGGAAAAGACCATTTTTCTCTTCAAACTTTGCTTTTGTAACCTAGGAGCATATGACGAAGACATGATGGGAGACTATATTTGGGGGCTGATATGTGAAAGTGATTTACCTTACAGTCGCAAGTCTCGAAAAACTACTAACTTCTAAACATTTTTGTTCATTTTTGTATAACTTTAGTATAAATATATGTAAATCTTGATTCATATAGTTTTTATTCAGATCTTATGTAAATGAAAATGTGCAAATTTGCCTGCTTTTACATAGAATTAATTTCTAAATTTCATTATCCAGGTCATAAAAGCAAAGGTTGAAGGGAATAATGGCCATTTTGTGTACTTTTACAACATAAGCTATTAAGAAATAACACATACTATCCAGGAACAAAATTTTTGTGTTACACAGTGTTATCAACAGCCCTTGTTCATCACTGTAAAAATACAGTTCTGTGAGGGTTGAAAATGCCAAACAACAATAATTTCCCAAAATATTAATCTCTAAAGCAATCAGTGGACTGAGTCTCATGCTATGAGAATGTTTTACATAAATGTACCATTGAACCACTTTCAACAGACTGGATTGTTGGTGCAACACAAGCTGAGTGAAGTCTCTGATGCAATATGATATCTTTATTTATTGTCATTAAAGAAAGAATAAAATGTAACTCAAAAGATCCATTACTCACACTTTAGTTGCATCTGATACAAGTAATTTTATGAGTTGCTGTCAACTATCATATAATAGTATCTGTAATGTTCTTCATGTACTATAATTAAGACAGTCAAATAATGGCCACTTTTGAAGAAATGAGTCAATTTGAACATATTCTGATATTTTGTTTTATTTTACAAGCTCACTGAATTGGTTTTTTTCCTGTTCTACCAGCAAGTGTTAACCAGTTGTATTCTCTAATAATAATTGTATTTTTATTCACCGCTTCTGATTGCAGACGTAACAAAGAGCTAGTCCAATTAAAAATATTTAATAAGAATGTTCCTATAAAGCAATAACCAAATACCTTGTCCATTTGAAAGTTCAGAAATTTTTGATTTTAACATGATAAGACTTCAGTTCTGCAACTAAATTCAGACAATCACATGAATATCATAATTTCAGTTGGTTTTATACACATCTTATAGAAATGTGCAGGGAGTCCTAATAAAATGGTCAGTAGATAGAGTTTTAAGCAATCATTACCATAAATACTGCTTAGTACATATTACTTTTTGATGTAACAGTTTAGAATTTCCTACTGAAAAACTTTCTTAGCAAATGCATCTTAAAACACACAAGTATATAAGAAAGTAAACGTTTTGCCATTCAAATCAAAATACAGGAAATAATCTCAACTGTAGTATACTCCACTTACAACAAGAAGTTGATTTATCATTACTGCAAGTGAATCATTTACGAAGGATATAATTCTATATACAATGGAGCCCCTCTGAGGTGCCACCCCTCAGATTTGGTCACTCCTTGAAAGCAGTCTTTCAATCACAATCCCTTTTTCTGTTTACATAAACCCTAATTATGTACAGTGGAACCCCTCTAATCAGGCCAGTTTGTCTCAGTCCCAAAGGTGGCTGATTTTAGAGGTGCTCCACTGTAATTTAACTGTAAAAGAAAAAACTATATTGAGTATATAGATTTTATGTAAATGTGTTACATAATCTTATGGTTACAAATATGCAATTTCTACAACGTGTCATCACAGCAAATTTTGGTTCTCAAATACACATTCCCTGTGTAAATACAATCTGTTCCAGTTACACTGTAATACGAATCATTTTAATAAATTATTGTTCTGCTGTAAGCCTAATCTTGTCATTCTTCTAAACCAATTTTTACAGAAGAGATAAAAAGTACAGCTGTACTATAGTGTTTAAAACCAGAGAACAAAGTTCCAAATTTTACTGAAACTCCATGCTTGTTCCAATTAAAATTATTTTATAGATGAATTCTTGCTTAATAAACTTATCTAATGTTTGTTTTGTAGTTTTTGAATTAAACATTTAAGGAAACATTTACTTCACTGGTACACAAACCAAACCCACATAACCCTTTCCAGCATTTGGAAATGACAAAAAGGAACAACCACATTTATAATAATTAAAGAAAGAAGGAAAATAAATTACATTAATGAAAGTTTATTACTTACATAATGGACTTTTATTGGATCATGACGACAACAAACCTAGTTGTTAACCTGAAGATGACCTAAGAAGGTCGAAACATTGTTCTCCACTTTATTTTAATAAACGTTTTAATATCCATACCAGCTGTCTTAAAATACATTTTTTATTGCATCACTGGTTTAAATACCCATTGAATGTATGGGAGAGAAAATACATGAGAAAGTGTGATCCAAATCAACTCACCCCTCTTGTCACTTTCCAGCGAACCCTAAAGACAATACCAATTTTGATGATAATTGGTTCAGTGGTTCACCAACTAACAGACACACATGCAGTTTTCTTTTTCAGATAGTTTAGATTTTGAGATTCACAGGTGACTCATAAACTTGTTAAAAAATAAAATTTGGTTTATTGAATAAGAAAAAAAAAACAGCTTAAATATTATTTGGTCATTCTCTCATAATTTTTCAAGTCCAACACAATGCTTTACTGAAATTGTGTATCTTAATGTTGTATTAGAGTATTTTCAAATTAGTTTTTTAAACACGAGAATTAGTGAGAAGATTACTTACAGTAACATATCATGTTAAATTGTGCATGCAATATAGTATATATAATATAGCATATAGTTAACTCAGCGTTTTCTATTTCATATGCATTGCAGAACATTATAATCGTTATTACTAGCCAAGCACAAATTTTTAATGTTTAGTTACATTCTACATAGCTCAAAATAAATTAATCAAACAAATTATTTACCTCTTCTGCTTTTACTGTCAAATTTCTAGAAGTTTCTGCTTGATTTACAGCTCTTTCTAAAGAACGTTTATTTTCCAAGTACTTTTCTTGAAGTTCCCCACTTTGTTTCTTTAATTTTTCAAGTTCCCTGAGTGACCTATCACTTATGGCCTTTGCATTTTGAGTTTGATTTTCTATCTATAAGTGAGGAACAAATAACTTTGTCTCAAACACTCGATCTCAGTTTCTAACCATTAAAAAAAATGAGGTAACGAACACCAAAGCAGTGAACACAACTCATCTGTACATAAATTGTACATCTTCAATAATCTCAGGCTTAAGTTATGTGGCTGGCATTAATACAAAAGATAAGATTGTTCAAAATAATGAATTCCAAATAATCATCTTAAATCGTTAAATTAACTAACTTATTAGTAGCTTAGTAAAGGCTTGTGTGAAATATACAAAGCAAAACTATTCTAAAATACAATAAGCAAAAATAAAACTTTTATCAAAGTTTAATTTTTCACACTATCCACATATATAAGATGCACAATATAATTTAAAATTCATTTAACAGCATAATCATTTCATTTGTCATTCATCTGTGTAACAAATCTAATCCTGAAGAAGTCTGCTTTCAATAAGTAAGTTTGCACAAAAGTAGTAAAACATCTATAATTAATCCAAAATTACATTCATTAATATTTTATTAATATACTTAAAAATGCCATAGCAATTAATACACCTCTTTATGATCTCTATCTACAGTCGAGATGAGGCCTCTGGTTTTAACAATGGCTGTTTCAGCATGATCTTGTGACTCTTTAGTTTCTTCAAGGTTTACTTTCACAATGTTGGCTACTTGTATAACAGCATCAGCATTTTTTCTGTAACAAATATCTCGTTATTACATGACAGAAGCAAACCCCCCCCAAAAAAAAAAAAAAACGTTAGTACATTCATGACAATAAGGACAAGTAAGAGTTATTTGTTTTATTTAAATAGCTTGAGAATAATATTAAACATACATACATTCTCATGTTCTCATGTACCTTTTCATTTCATATCAGAATAAAAATCAATCAAATGATCAAGTAGAAACTTGTAGTAAAGTGATTTAAACTTTTTGGAACATTCACATGTACAACAGCTTAGAGAGAGAAAAAAAAACTGACACAATTACTTAAATCCTATACAGATGTCCAACTATTTAAATGATTACAAACATTTTCTTTAAATATTAAATATACACTCTCTTGTAACAAGTAACATTAAATATACACTCTCTTGTAACAAGTAAAATTAAATATACACTCTCTTGTAACAAGTAACATTAAATATACACTCTCTTGTAACAAGTAACATTAAATATATACTCTCTTGTAACAAGTAACATTAAATATACACTCTCTTGTAACAAGTAACATTAAATATACACTCTCTTGTGACAAGTAACATTAAATATACACTCTCTTGTAACAAGTAACATTAAATATACACTCTCTTGTAACAAGTAACATTAAATATACACTCTCTTGTAACAAGTAACATTAAATATACACTCTCTTGTAACAAGTAACATTAAATATACACTCTCTTGTAACAAGTAACATTAAATATATACTCTCTTGTAACAAGTAACATTAAATATATACTCTCTTGTAACAAGTAACATTAAATGAGAAGTAATTTATGTATTTCATTGAACTGATGATATCAGATATGTGAAATCTATAGGGTAGCAGACAAAACAAAAGCTTCAGGAAGTTGACTATTAAAATACAGTAATTCAATCTACACAAACCATACAGAAATTAATAACAAAATCAAAAGTATTTAATTTTTTGGTTTCAAATCTAGATTCAAAATTTGGAAATTTTATTCTATATGTTCTTTTAATATAACTATTTGATTCCAGTGTTTCAGATAATCTGGATAATATTTCTGTTTTGTTGGTAAATGTAGCAATTATTGCAACATGAATTTGTAATTATGATTCAAAATATATTTAGTTTCACAATGAAAATCAATATTTTCTTACACTGACAATGTATTTCCTATAATACTTACCTCTGCTGACACTATAGCTATTTCTTGATCTCCTGGATTTTCACTCTTTAGGAACGCTTGCTCCAGTCTTTTATACCCCACTCAAATGCCTTAGGCAAATTTTAATTTTCAAATTTCTCCACCAACTTCAATATATCCCCACCCCTATCTAGGTACTGCAAATAAACACCTTATCCCAATAATATAATCACTTTCTGGATATGAAAACCAGCTTTCAGTGGAGATGTAGGGCACAAAAGTGTCAGTGGACGTAAATATCACTGAAAAGACATTTTCAGTTTAGGAAAATGTTAACTTTTAATACATACTTATCATTTGGTGACAATATAGTTAGAATCCCATGCTGAAAAGGTGGAGGGTGATCCACACAGAAAGCATTTTTTTAGAATATGGGTGTACCAAGAGAAAAAATGGTACTTTTATGGGGCAACCAGACTACATTCAGATCAGGTATGCTCTTCATCTAGAACCAAAAGTGGAATAAAGTATGAGTAATCTTCAGTATAGATGAGCCCCAACCAAACAGCCAAGGTTCTACAACTCAGGGTTGGAATTAAGGGGTTGTGGTACCTACATCCCACATTTATGGCTAGGGTTATTGGACCTAATAATGTTATATATGAATATATATACACACACATATACTTTGACTGGATCGCAACCTGTAACCACAGAGTGATCCATTTCACACCAACTAACACAAACGTCTTCCTCCACTCAAAATAGTCCAAAAAGCAGAAGCCAAGCTTGAAATGACAGGCTCGTATGCTTTACGCAACCTGAGGAACAGAACTCAGCCAGTCTGGAATTATGAACATTCACCCTCATTTCCCAATCAGGCAGATAAGGGGTATTACATAAGCCCCAGAACCCTGTGCTCCACCAAGGACCAAAGATGAGACCACCTCATGTTCGAAATTATGAGGAGATAATTGACCACCATCCATGAATAGTATACTAAACTGACACTGATCAAAGAGAAGGGCCATTTACTCACCAACTGAATAGCTTCATGTCAAACCTGAACTGGAATTATGAGTAGGCTCCCACAAAGGCTGGTAACACTCTAATGACATCTGAGAAAAGCATCCAGGAACCTAAGTAGAAGGACGCCAACTTTGCCCTCTTCTTCAAGAGTGAAGGAACACACTCAAACACTCTAAAGTAAAAGCCTCTGTCTGCCACTCCAGCTACTGGAAACTAGAGGTGCAATAAGTAACCCAAGTTCCCTACATTTTTAAATGTAAACCAATTCCAATTTATTCAACCTGAAGATCAGCAGGAGTGTGTAAAATTTCCTTTAGTTTCCTTCTAATTGTCAATGAGTGGCTGTCCATTATAAGGTAATATCATACAGAATGCATCTAGATGGTCTTATGGAACACCCCATTTTGACACAGCCTGTTGCAACCTGCAGTAATTATAGTGAAAATAGTTGCCAATTTAGAAATGAGAAGAGAAAGTATACCTGCAACTTGCCAAAGAGTGAAACCCAGTGAAAAATAGAGAGATCCTGGAAGTAAAAAGAGTATACGATTTAAGAAAATACTCATCTCTGGTTAAAGTCTAGCAAATGTGGTCAAAATAGCTACAGGAGGTAGTCCAAACCTTACAAAAAAGAAACTGCCAGATTATGTAAATAATGAGATAGAAAAGCATAGGTAGTCCACATATCAGCCCACACAATGTCTTCCAGAGAGAAATTCAACCAGGCAGCTAATGACATAGAGATATAACAAATCTGATATGTGACATACAAAAGATTCCTCTCCTGTAATGATAATCCATTATGGACCACGAGAATCAATTTGTGAGTCTGAGATAAGTAGAAAGGATCCCAATGAATAAACAATTGGTTCCTAGTACTTCAAAATGAGTTAGCACAAGCCACATAACACCTGACGGTCCTGACAAGACAAACAATCAGGATCAGAGCAGTTTTAAAGGTGAAAAATGGCTGACAAATGAATTTATAAGAAGGATCTTTCCTTGTTCCTGGCTGCAAGAGACTTATGTAGAAAATATCTATCAAAGTAAAGTAGGACAAATATGCAATGATGAAGAGTCCTAATTTGTGGACAACTCATGTAAAACAAATGTAAAATTACAATTCAGTAAATGAAAAAAGTTGTTTCAATAATTTTAGGAAACCTAATTTAGCTGAGAATTAAAAACCTTCCAATAATTAAAATACCTCAACACAGTGCATAAGGATGCCTTAAAAATATTGCAGACAAAATATTGCATCTGTGACAAAACAGATTTCTCCAATTTGATGAGGAAGCCAGCTTTTGTGGCTTCTGAAAGGAGACCTTGAGAGTGTTGTTCTGCTAATTGACAGGTTGAGCTAGAAGGAGCCAATCGTCCACATGATAATGTATGCTCAGGCCCAAGGAGAAGCTCGAACAATACTACAGAAGACATAAGGTACTAATGCAAGACCAAAGGGAAGAGCCTGGAATTGTACCACCTAACCCTTATGAACAAACTTAAGAAACCTCCAGGAAGATTCTACCATGGGGAATATGGAGATAGGCATCAGTAACAAAGAACTTGGTAATTCAGAGCCCTGGTGCAAAATATCACATAGGATGATAAAAGATTTCATACTGAAGCAAGGAGGTTCTAAAAATTGGTTGAGTAAAAATATGTTGATGATTGGATGCTATTCTTCTGTCTTTTTTGGTACTGCAAATAAACGAGAATAAAATCCCAGAAGAATGGGACTGGCCATGTCTACTGCTTCTTTGATTAACAAGTTTCCTATGCTTTGGGAACGGAGCTCCATTCATCATGGATCTGTTTGAGGTGAAAAGGCAACAGATTGAACAGGCAATTGTGGAAGTGACGTTAATTTAAGCCAAAACCTGGAGTACCTACAGATTTCTCGTGAAAGAGCTCCAAACATCCAAAAGGTGATGCAATTGTGCTCCCAATGAAAGAAGACAACCTAACTAGAGTAGAGGTCAGCAAAACCTCCAACTCATCCCCAAACTGCTGAGGGAGGGAATGTTGATAAGCTTTAGACAAAGGTTACACTGAAGATAATTATCTCAGGACAGTTGTGAGAGTAAGACAAATACAAAAAAACTGTGATCTATTTAAAGTTAACACAGGCTCCAGTCTAGACCCCACAAGTCCATTGAGACTCTAAATATGCCTCCTCCTCGTGGTAATAAGCATATGGGACAAGGCATATGTATCCTGTCACATAACAGAATGGTAAATATCCAACATGAACAGCAACATCAGAAGGAAGAAAAACCAAATAGTCACTTGTCATCCTTTCTACTAACAAGGAACAGAGCCAAATGGAACAGGAGAGACCCCCAAAACCTCACAAATGCAAGTAATAAACCAAAGAAAAAGGGCTGAAAGTAGCTGCTTAGAATTATCCTCTGTTGAAACTGATATAGTAACTGAAGGAGCCAGAAAAAAAAGAGAATTTCAATTCCCACCTGTCACTCCTGGGTCATTTGCAAAAGCTGCTTCAGAAGCCCCTGAAGAGACACCCTAAATTCACATCTCTTTCTCACAACAAATCATATAACAGATAACTTCAACAGAGAATAGTCACTCCCCTGGCTGTTGACAAACACCAGGTGGCAGAAATGGAAGAGAAAAGGTCTGGTTGACTTATGTAATAGAAACATTAACTTGAGAATTTTCTTGTTATGTAATGTATAATTATAAATGAAAAAAGAACAGTAAAAACTCAAACACAATGTAAATAGTAAATAATCACAACACTTCTGTTGATAGAAACCAGTGCTGAATACTTTGTCTTTAAAAAGTTAATCACTTAATCAGGACAAGGTAATTATTTACAGTACCTAGACAGGGGTGCATTGAAGTTGGTGGAAAAATTTGAAAATCAGAATTTGCCTAAGGCAATCAAATGGAGTGTAAAAGACTGGAGC
This sequence comes from Tachypleus tridentatus, assembly GCF_004210375.1. Lineage (NCBI taxonomy): Eukaryota > Metazoa > Arthropoda > Merostomata > Xiphosura > Limulidae > Tachypleus > Tachypleus tridentatus. Next base: position 20,620,866 of record NC_134825.1, on the reverse strand, counting down.
ATGGAAGCTCAGCATTTAAATGTCCAAAGAGTGGATATCCTAGAGATCAAGTAGCAGCTATAGTTTCAGAGGAGGTAAGTATTTTCTAGAATTAATCTTTTTGTAAATTATTCTTTCATCAACTAAATCTTGCTTATACATATCTACAAAATTCAGCTATAAATTTAATTGGGCTGAGGATGAATTACAAACAGGTATAGCACAGCAAAATCATTTCTGGTCAGAAGTTAATATTTCTATTAAAACTTTGGATAATTATTTATTATCACCTTGATAAAAATGAAATTTTATTGTAATGTGTAAACTTAAATACTTGACAGTTGGATACAACTGACACTTTTATTTAATTTTATCAAAAATAAAAAAGGAACTACCCAGAAAATTATTTTCTTTCATATTTTACAAAAGAGATTTTCTACAATGTTTTTGAATAGTAACATAAGCCTTTTTTAAAATTTTGTTTAATACTTTCTTTAATACTAAAATCAGCTGCCAAAACAGCAACTGTTTACTTAACTGGTCACTTTATGTCTTCTTCAGTTTTCTAATAATAGACAGATTTGATATTAATTTAAACTTTAAAAGCCTAAAAATAACAAACCACTACTTTTCTTTATTCAGCTTTGATACTATCCTTAGGAAAATGTAAAACACTCACTTGATTATGGCTGCTCTGTTAACAAGTTCTTTCACTTCTTCACGTTTCTGGAATGCAGCATTCAAAATGTCTTCACTATTGGTCAAATTTTTAACACTCTCTTGGATCTCATGAGCTAGTTTTTCAATTTCTTCTGGGCCAAGAGGCATTTTTAGGTTAAGACACTGAAAAATGTTAACACAATTTGAAAATTAATTCAGTCAAAAAAAGATTTTTTTTTTCAAATTTTCTTCAGTATTATTTATTCATAAGAAAAATTCTCAAGAAAAAATCCCTGGTAGGTTTCTAAAAATTAAAAAAAAACTTTTTAATTTAAAGTAATTCATCTTAACATTCTAATTGAGAACAGTTTTTTTTAAATTTAAGTAACATTACATGTAGTTGATTTATAGGTATTGCATAGAACTAAACTGGTTTAACTCTCAAACTTTGTATAATAATAATGTCCAAACTACACTTTTAAACAGTTGGTTTAAATTTGTATATGTACCAACAGTCACACCAATAGATACAGCAATATATTAATGTTACTAATGTCGTCAAAGCCTGTAAAAGTAACATCATTCTTATGACTGTAATATCACTTGCAAACTTCCATGCCCAAATACTTTCAGCTTGACCTAAACATTAGAATCAACAGTTTATAATTCATCTATTTTTTTCACTATAACTACATACAGTAGTGCAGTATTCAAATTCAATGATCTCCAACATGTAAGTCTTAAAATTAACAATAAAAAACACATTCAGAAAATGTTTTACACAAAATAAACAGAATATAGATTGCAAGTTTAAAAGATTCAATCCCATTTGTCTAAAAAACAAAACAACTGAAAATAAAAGTATTTATTTGCTGGAGTGTTAATATATTGTCCAGTTATTAAGTTGTCAGGAAATAAATGTTGGAATTCTCACAGTGACACTTAGAAGCTGAATATTGAGTAACTTATCGTTCGTTAGTTGGTTTAATCCAACATTTGTTGCTTACAAGGTGTATTAATTGTCTGCTGTTTCAATTCTACTCAGAGTAAGTTTTGCAACACCCAAAGAGGTACAGACAAGAAGGACTTTTGTCTGATTTTCTTCTACGACTTCAAACTTGGATGAAAAGCTATCAAAACTATGCCGAACATCAACCAGGCATTCAACCATGGATCTGTTACTGAACATACAGTTCAGCATTGGTTCCAAAGGTTTTGACATGGAGTTGAAAGTCTTGACCACATAGTTCATGGAAGGAAGCCATCCCTAGATGGAAACACATTAAGGGAAGCAGTTGAGACAGACCCTTGCATAACAGTACATGAGCATGCAAAAAAGCTAGGTACAAGCATTGCCAACCATCCGAGTGTGATTACAAGGACGGAAAAGTTGAATAAGTGGGCTCCACATGAGCTGACTGATGATCAACAAAATCAGCATTATGAGACCTGTCGAGGATGACACTCCAAAAATTGAACGAACCATCTGCCTCATCCACCTCATACCCCTACATATTTTAATACTTCATATACTTTGACTTCTTTTTAAACAATAAACACTTTCAAACCCAGGCAGTTGCAGAAAAAGCTTTCAGGAAGTTCACTGACCATAGAAACTCTGATTTGTACAGCAGAGGCATAAAATGGTGCTTACTTTGATTAAAGCATGTTTTTTCCAACACTGATTTATACTTTTCCAAACTTTGCAGTTCAAAAGTGACATTTATATCTGGACAACCTAATACATACTTGGTTTAAACATTCTGGTTGCTGGAGCAAAATAAAGTGTAGTAAATCTTCACTGCAGAAGAAAATTTGGGATTATTTCAATGCAACATAAGACAGGAGAATTGTGTATGCTACATATATTCAAGGGACAATTCACTTCTAGCTCATAATAACTTTGATAAAAATGTGTATCATCTCTCCATTTAAGTATGACTCAAATCCCAGGGAAGGAATGACTCAGAAGTATGAAAAGTTAGATACAATCTTTCCCAGAGTACACTGTCCCAATTATATGTACATTATAATACATTTTTTCAAGCTTGTATGATAAGTGAAATAATTCATTTTGTATAAACTTTATAAAATATATTATAGAAAATATCTCTATTCCAAAGCAAGAATTAATGCAAGTCAATCCACATTCTGTTCACAAATATGTCATTAACCAAAGAACGACTATACAAACATTTTTTTAGAACAACCAAAATAGTGGAATAAAATATGTTTTCTTAAACGATCTGAAATGCAGAGATGCCAACTATTTCAAATGACTGAGCATAATGATTGTAGACAGAGCCCGTATAGATATCGTACAACCATTGGATACAGTTTTGAGTCATCCATGTCTGTAGACCCATCTGTGGCTGAACTGTAAATGCTTGAAATCATTTTGTCATCTTCACAACCCAACACTTATACAATGGCTGTAGTTTTGGTTCTAGCACAGTCATATTTTTTCACTATATCAGAGTCTGAGAACATTTTTATGAATAGATGTCCTGCATGAAGTGCTACAGCTAGAGGTAAATTATGAGCAATGATGAATTGCATGAACATCATTTCTGCATTTATGGTTTCATATTCTGAATTCTTACTCATAAATGTCGTTATCTGTATCATTTTTGTCTTCACCTCCGCCTTTTGTTGGTGAGATGCCAATTTTGTATGTCTGGAACAATCGTTTATCCCGCCATGCACCAGGGAAAAAATCGATGTGACAAACTGTACAAAACGCATGACTGTCACTGACTTTTGATGCAATGACCAGATATTTTGCACTATATGCTTTCCTGAATTTTTAATTCACAGTTTTAGTCCTTTTAGATTTGCCAGAAACAAGACAATCTGGTGAACAAGGCCTCTTTTTTTTCCATTTTGTGAATGATCGCATTGGTATTTCTATGCTGCTTAGAAAACGAGAAATGCCCATCTATGCAAGTGCTGATTAGCTAACAAGCACTGATAACGTAACTATGGATTCCCCACATATCCAGTATGGAGAAGCACTGCACTCAAACTATTGGTAGACGTCGGAGATATAAATATTTTTTTATTATTTCAAGCACAAACATGATTATTGCAAGTATCCATTTGGACTATCTCTGTTATTTATTATCAAAATTTATTTGTATTTCACTAGAAATTTTCTTTTCACCCCTTTCAAGCCCTGGGGGAACAAATTATCTCTTTATTGTATAGGCCTATATAATATATAATAATTTGGGAGTTGCAACAAGTCGTAATATTTGTCTGTATGAGTGTATAGTCGTAATGTATACACCAAAATCGTAATGATTACACTCAAATCGTAATGGTTGGCATCTCTGGAAAAGGAAGAATATAGTAAATTTCCATCTGCTACACTGGTGCATTGAGAGAGAAGTAAGATTTAATTCAGAAGGGTGATATGACTAAACAAAATTTAGCTTCGAAAGTATGTCATGAATACTTTTTTTATCTGTATATTAATATGTAAATACTGCTAAAATACTTTATATATCAATAGTGAAAAAAGTAGGACCAAATAATTATAAAATGAAAGGTTAGGATTTTAATGCAATTCCAGTATTAGATAAGTGTTACTCAACATTAATATCAGCTATTCAAAAATAGAGCCTAAAATAAAAATACTCTTACCATGTCATAGAAACAAGTAAGCTGGTGTCAATGAGGTAAAGTAATAGGATTACATGTGCCATGAGTTTGAAAATGGAACAAAAAGAACAACAAATGGAACAGTCAATTTTTAATCTCTACTGACACTGTTGCTGTCACTCATGACCATATTTCAAACAAATTGAAATAATTACAAAATCATTTTCAAATAAGATTGAACTTATGTAGAAGCAACATCTTTCAAGTTTTGATAATAAGGTCAGAAAAAAAAATCACCTTTACACTCGAGACAGTTAAAAGAACATAGGGAACTTTTACTTTAACCAACATTTTGCCTTTACAGTCTCTTCTGTGTTACTAAACAAATCTGTTTGATATTAGAATATTCATTAAATACATCTTTCAAAATATATTCATGAAAAAAACTCGATAAAATATTAACTATTCCTGGGAAAAACTTCACATAAAAAAAAACTGGTGACCAACAGTATAACACAAACAAATCTAACAAATTCTAAGCCATTCTGAAAAACAATATAAGTTCGTTACCTTTTCAGATACAGCTTGTATTTCTTCATATTGTAGTCCTTCAGCATGAAGGAACTTCTCAACATGATGCAGTAAGTCCATTATGTCTGCTGAAATATCTCCTGATTCAAGTTGAAAATTACTAGTTTGTTCAACAGCTTCTTTACTCTTATTCAATGCTTCATCAGCAAGCATTCTCAAGTTCTTCATCTACAATAAGAACTATTATTACTACCTGAAGAAATTTGGCATTTTTTTTAACTTATAGAATCTCAAAAATGTCCTTAAAACTATTTAATGAACTAAATAACAAAACTGAGCAATTAAAACAGTCACCAACCTAATTTTTATAGCTTAAATAAACTGTAGCAAAAATACTAAGTATTCTATGTCTATTTAATAATTTCTTTAAGGCTTTATAATCTAGACAAATTTCTAACTGGATTCATATAATCACACAAAACATCACTATGTATGGAGTTCTAAACCTAACAAGATCATATTCTAGATCTTCCAATAAGGAAACTGATGACTTACTTCTAACTTTGAAGCAACCTATTTTCATAGTAATGTTTACAAGTACTAGCTGAATAATGGCTAATATCTGTTCAGATATATACAAGTCATTAAATACACATACAGTATGTGAAATAGCGATTTAAAATAAACAGAAACTGATCTTCTGTAACATAAGTTGCGAACCTTGGTTAATAAATTTTGTGCTGCTGATTTTTTGTGAACTATATTTTGTTGAGCTTCCTCTGCTAAATCAAGTGCATTTTTGGCTACTGTAATGGCTCCATTGTTACAGCTGATTCCTCCACATTTACCACATCCTGCACCACCACATACATGGTCACATTTATTCACAGTTCCAACACCATCACACACCTACAGGATAAAAATATGATATGCATAAAACTACATTCAGCAGCTCAAGACATTTTTATATTTCCATCATCAGAAATGTGAAAAAATATTTAAGGCAACACAACACACCAACCTAAAACCTTTACTAACCTATAATTTCACTTTTACCATGCATTTTATGATCTGAATAAACCTTGGCAACATCTACAGACATAAGTGAACTCATAAAAAATAACTATTAGCCTTCTGTACCTCAAGTTAACATTTGGTCAGTGTCCAAAATTATAAAGCATCAAAATACTACAGATTAACGCTCTGTTACCACTTAGGTCCACTAAAGTCTTCTGTACCTCAAATTAACATTTGGTCATTGTCCAAAATTACAAAGCACCAAAATACTACAGATTAACTCTCTGTTACAATTAGGTCCACTAAAGTCTTCTGTACCTCAAATTAACATTTGGTCATTGTCCAAAATTACAAAGCACCAAAATACTACAGATTAACTCTCTGTTACAATTAGGTCCACTGAAGTCTTCTGTACCTCAAATTAACATTTGGTCAGTATCCAAAATTACAAAGCATCAAAATACTACAGATTAACTCTCTGTTACCACTTAGAAACACCAAATTCTGGGTTATAAATTTTGACATAAAGATGTATAATTCAAGAACTAGCATTCACAGATTTGCCTTTATACTAAGTTGGCTTTCTACAGATGTAAGGCAAGTCTAATAATTACAAAATAATTATAATTTTAGATACTGATAGTCAAAGAATATTAACAAAATGGAGCTGTAAACAGTATTCTTGAAGAATTAAAACATAACTATGTAAAAAAAAACAACTTTCACTTCACTGTAATGTTACTTTTTGTCAGTATCCACAAGTTAACACATACTGTTGGTACAGAAAAAAATCTTTGTACTTATGGTTAAATATGTGACCACTAATAATCCAAGAAAAGTTGAAGGTAACTAAAAATGAAAATATCAAATTCCACATCACTGCATTACAGAAATTGTGACCTCAGGAATTTTAGTGCAAAAAATATTTATTAATTTTTAGCATGAAACTTTTCTGTTGATTATTTCAGGAAGAAGATGTTTTCTTAGGGGCAATATTAATGAATTTAAATTTTTATTCTTTACTTATTTCAGTGTTTATTAAAATTAAAAATTTATTGCTATTAAAAAACTTATATCTCTCAATTAAAAAAGAAACTCTTACTAATCTATTGATCTCTCCTACTCCAGACTCTATAACTGATATTTGATCAGAAACGTTTTCCAAAATTGATGTATTTTCATCATATGTTTTATTAAAATTATTTTTTTCCTGCTTAAGCAACTCTTCAGTTTGGTTTCTCCACTTAGCAGATTCATCAAGGATATTTCGAGCAGCCTGCACTTGGATCTCTGATAAACTAGACCTTTTCTCAGCTTCTTTAGTGATACTGAAAGCTCCTTTATTTACAAAATAAATGAAAAATAATAATAATATGTGAATGTATGGACAAACATATTTTAAAATTTCAAATATAAAACAGGCTAACAGAAAACATTGTATGTTTGTGACAAAAGTAGTATGGAAGCACTTTAAACGAAAAATTAACTTACAATTTTTAGAAGCAGATTTCTTTTTAAATAAATATACAGAGCTATAAGACAAACTAAAATCTTTAAGTTTTTTCTGAAATTAATTTTCATTTTGAATTTCCAAAAGCAGGTCTATTTACTGGTATAGTGACATTGTATTTGTTTCTATGTTATTTTCAACTTTATTTAAATAATACACATTTTGAAATAATTATGTTTTATTATAAGTAAAACAACTGCAGTGATGAATGAGATTTATAACTGCTTACCTTCAATATCAGCTTCCTGCAGCTTTGTAACATTGTATTCTAAAATTCTTACATTCTGTTCCAAAACACCCGCTCGTACTTTTAAATCATTTAAAGTATGTGTAGCATCACTTATTCTCTGCAATGTTCCATTTATTTCAGAATCTACATTTTCTAACAGAGCTTCGTTGGTAGTCAAGTTGAGGCTACACCATAAAAACAACATATTGTAGATATATGTCAATAGCTTAATATATTGAAAACAAGTAAACACTTAATGTAAACAAAAATACATAATTTTATTTACACAAAGCCAGAAATCACCACTGAGTTACATATCAAATCTACAAATGTGAAACAAATATCTCAAACAATCCAGTACTATAAAAAGAAAAGTATGTCTTCTTCCAAAACCACTCCACAGAATATCGGTAAACAACAAATATTCTTATGACAAAAATTTAAAGAAACACACTTACAGGTGCAAAGCACAAAAAAAGTTAAACTTCAAACAATGGCATTAATTGATCAGAGAGATTGTTTTAATAAATTATCTAAAAGTAAATGAAATACTACACAGCATGTCACAGGCTATATCCAGGGAAGTATATCATGCTACAGTAACTCAAATAAGCAAACTGAATATAAAGTGAAACTCCAGCTAAAGAACCTTTGGAATTCACCTTTTCACAACAGGCTCAGTATAATATACATAAATTTGTAATCACATTTGTACACACTGACCATTTGTTTATATTATAACTTTTAATTCAGTAAATGCATCTTCACATAATTTGGTATATTTTTAGTAAAGATAAATTTTTTGTACACAAAAAATCACACTTTCGAAATGAAGTGTTTTTACTAAAGTTTTATTTGTGAAAATATCAAGTCCGTTTTATTACTAGTCCAAGTGCAACTTGATTTCATGTTATGAGTAAAATAACTATTCTTTGTCCCAAAAGCTCAAACATTGTATCATCTTTAAAACCTCCTAAATACATTTCAAACGTTTGTTTTTAGTAAGGCTTGACATTATACTTTCTCTACCCTAACTGTGTGGTGTCTGTCAATTTGACCAATATTGCAACCATCATAAAAATTGAGAAATTAATATAATTTATGTTTGTTTTTTAATGCTATAATGACTACAAATCATAACAAAAAACACAAATGTTTAGTCTAAGTAGCTCAAGTTTCCAAACGTAAAAATTACCATCAATTTATTGTATTGATCTTCCAGTTGTGTCTGGCTAACATTACATAACATGCACTGATGCAATGCACATACACTTATGTTACCATATTCAATAATATAAAAACTGACTTTAGTGTTTTCAAAGTGACCATCTTGGCTGTGTTTAATGCACTAGTATTTGGTAATATATAATCACATTTCAATTATTATACATTATATGTGTACGTAGGTTATTACTATTTAGAAATATGTTATTAAACTTATTTTTCTTAAAATATAAAACAATAAATAAAGAATTAAAGCAAAGAATTATATATTCTAGCTATGGCGTGTATATATATATATATACACACACACAGTTTAATAACCACAAAATCATAAATAACTATTTTGACACCACATAATTCCATTATAATTTATCAGGCTTAGTAAATAAATTGTATTTAAGTCTAAAAAAAATATGAAACCTTGAACAAACTAAATACACAACTTACCTTTTTAAAATCTTGTTTGGAAAGAATGTGGTATTCTTTTAACATATTAAAATGCCTTAGAAAACCACTAAGTGGGTACTATAAGCTGTTGATTGGTTATTCACATATTATTTATTGAAGTAAGTGTATGTAAAAGGTTGTTTCCAAAAACCTAAAGAGGTGAACAAGACCAGCTTGTTGGATTCAGTACATATGTCAGCAAAAATATAAGGTTTTCATTTTATATTGTAGCTTGTTAATATCAGTAATTTGTGTTCCTAATTCATATGTAACTATAGACTTAGTATTCTGATACTACAAATACCTAATTTCAACCAGTGCTGCATTCAACACACCACATGACTCACAATAATTGATATTTAGATGTGTTCTTTCAATATATACTTTCAAATTAAGAAATTAACTCATAAATAATATTAAAGTTTGAATTGTAAAATTCATAAAATAGTAGTTCTATAAGATTTTGAATGCAAGTTAACAAACGTGATGACATGGTTTTCCACCCTTTACCCCTTGTGATAAGGTTAACCAATAGTCAAAGTGAAAACTTATCAAATTATCTAGTCTATACAAAAAAATAAAGTTTAAAACAAGATATTTGTAAGGTATATGTAAAAATAGGTATGAAGAGCCTCTAAATCAAACACACATTTTAACCTGAAAAAATCTATTTATCTGAGCCCTAACTCTTTCCAAATAAATTATATAAAGTCCTAAGCTGCAGCCAACAACGGAATGTTATTCAATTAGTTCATCCAAGTTTTGCAGTGGTTTAAAGAAAGAAATTTAGAATAACTCTTTCAAATTTCATTAGAAACACAAAATGAAACAAAGGCAACATTTATAATATGTTAATCACATTGAATATAAAGCCTGACTCATCAGAAACCTGGTTATCTTGAGTATTTAGCATCACCTCTTAATGAAAATAAACAGGTTGAAATTCAGTAAATCTTGAAATCACAGTAAACAAATTAATTAACCAAAATTTGGAATTTCTTTTTAATCCAAAGTACAAAAAAATAGCATTCATGAATAAAGCCTAAGGAAAACATTTATGACAGTTGCTAATGTGCAAGACATTCTTTGTTTGTTTATAATTTTCAAACCCATTTACATAAGAGCTGTGAACATGTATTCATACCTAATTGTGAACTGACACTGTAGAAGAAAACCAACAACACTCACAGAAAAACAAATGTAATACATAGATAAATTATTCCTCACTCCACTTCCTTGGCCTTCCAAAACTTATGTTATAATAACTATATTTTACTCAAATCCTAATTTCTCACGAGTAAAATTGTTAAGTCTTAAACTCTACTGTAAGTATATTATCCAGCTATTTGCACAATAGTGAATTCTAACTGAGTCATCAGCTTACCTCAAAATTTGTAATGTGATTTCAATTTCACTAGTGTTAAGTTGAGTGATATTTTCTGATGCTAAAAGCTTCTCAGTTTCATCTAGTTTCTGCTGCATCTCTTCAAACTCCTCAGTGTAAACACCTGTTGTTCCTGTGTCATTCACTTCATTAAACTCTTCAATTAAGGTCAATGCCTGATCTATAACAATTAACATTTGATAAAATGGGCAAAAGAGCTATAACTGAAATTTCAGTATTAGCAGTTTTCAACGCCTACTGTCATTCAACTGTATTATTTCTAATTATTACCCGACTTGTACACAATTAGACCACTTGCAAATATACTATGATGCAAGTTTCTTAATTTGTGCAAGAAATTGTCACTAATTTTTAAACAAGCACTCAATATTTTGTGTGTAAATTATATTAATTAACAGGAGAATTTTCTAAGAATTAAATAGTAATGGTCTAAAATATTTTATATTGAGAAGTCAGAAAATTAGGATATATTGTATATGAAAGTATGTAAATTGCATAGAACTGAACACTAATCATGAAAATTAACAGTTTAATATATATTATGAAATTTACAATTACAAAATTACAATATTATATATTGTAAGCTGGTAATAAATATCCCATCAACCTGGGGACTGCAGCTTATAACTATATTACAGTAAATATCAGCTCAAATCAATTTTGTTAGGTCAGTCATAGTAAATATTCCCAAATAAAGTTGTATGTACAATGAAGAAAAATAATGCACCAAGAATATTGGACAAGTATTGGTGTTTTTAACATAGTGTATTACACTAGGCATGAACAACTTTTAGTAACATGTAGAATAATAACAATATCCACAAAATAAAATTTGTAAAATATCATTACAGCTCAATGTTTGTGGAAGAGAATGTTCAAAGTCACTGCAAAGATAAACTACATTTTTTGTTGCATTAATATTTTTGACTGATAAGCACAAATTTAACTTACTTTTCAAATCCTTTATCTTACATTCCCACTGTTCAAAGCATTCTCCACAGTGTTCACACTTTGGAGCTTTCCCTGTGTATCCTCGTGCACACTGGTTGCAGTACTTTCCCACAATTCCCTTCTTACAGAAGCATGTTCCATCATTTCTTCTACACTGAAAAGTGGCAGCTCCCTCAAAATTACAATCACAGGCTGTAAACAATAACAATCAAGTTTTGGAAAAAGAGCAGTGATGACATTTTATATATACACAAACACACACATATATAAACTATTAAAATAGTTATGTAAAAACTGCCGACTTATTCACATGAAATATTTTATTATAGTCCTATTACATGATATTTTCCTCAAAAAGATGCATGCTTTTATCTGGTAACTGCAAAAATAAAAAATATAACCATCCGAATACAACCATCAGTAAAGTAAGGTTTAATATATAATGGTGAAACTTTGATGTTTTTTCTGCTCAAAGTGAGCTTGTTCAGATTCAAATATAATATTTAAATATTGCTAAATGCAAATATCACAATTTGTAAGTTTTTTGTTATAGCTTTCCCAAATATAACACAAATTTGTATAACTGACATAAAGTATGCATTGCATGAGTAGTCATATAGCCACTAAATATACAATACGTAGGCTTAGTTTATAACATGCTGCCTCAAATTTATTGTTTTCTTGTTCATAATTGCTAATCAAACTGATAAAAAAATTTAAAAAAAAGACAAACTATTTTAAGTGAGTTCCATTTTCATTTAAATTTAATAAATAGCAAGTGTTACTTATAAAATTTCTGGGGTGTACTTCTTGTGACAGAAAATATATTTACAGTATGTACTGTCTTAAAGTTTTAGTTACATCAAAATATGTGACCTTGGTGCATTTGTCCAGTGTGCAGTCTTCGAAATTATAATTTGTTTATGTAGTACATGAATAAACACTGTAATAAGATATAGACAGATGGCTGTTAAACAATAACTTTCTTAGAAATAAAATGAAAACATTCACAAGAAGAATATAACAAAAGTTAAGTTACAGGACAGATGTTTCTTCCCAGTGGTAGTTACAACCCCAACATAATCTTATACAATGTTCCAACACAACTTCAATCAATTCATAATAAAAACTTAAATTAGTACAATAACATGACCAAAAAAGCAATTTAAGCTTCAAAGGGTCACCTAATAACTATATACATGCATACACAATTACTGGATCATATTCTGTTTTAATATGCTGACCAGTGAATTGTCACACTATCACAAATCTAAAACTAACAGAAACTTGTAATTTTAATGTCATAAAGTCATTTACTAAAAAGAAAAACAATTTCATGTAAACCACTATAATATAATTGCTATTGAGAACAGTACTTAACACATCTAATGGAAGTGATTATCATACATAAAGGAATTATTCTTTTTAAATATTACTTCATATAACTTTTACCTCATATTTCATAACTTAGTCAAAAATTTGAAACTTATTACTTTGAATACTACACTTTTATTATTTACTTTAGATATTCATAATGTAATGCAAACCAAGCAATGAACACTTTCCAGAACTATAAGTCTATTGATTACACCCATTATACATTTTCACTCATATTTGAAAAACATATGCACAATGCTTATGATACCTCAAATCCCATAACTTTGTCCAACATTCGTAATTCATTACTTCAAATATTACACTTTTATTACTTATTTCATATATATACAAAGTAAAGCAAACCAAGCAATCAACACTTTCTGGAATTATAACTCTATTGATTATACCCAATTGCTACTGTCCATTTTCACTCACATTTGAAAAATAATGCGCAATGGTTAAGACAATTCAAATCCCATAACTTTGTCCAACATTTGTAATTCATTACTTTGAATATTACATTTTCATTATTTACTTTAGATATTTATAAAATTGTACACACCATGCAATTAACACTTGCTAGAACTATGAATCTATTAATTATTCACAACTGCTATTTGCAAAATGAGCTAAAATACTTAAGATATTATTATCTAACTTATTTCTTTCACTGGTGTGTGTATACATATATATATATTCAGAATGTTGTACTCTCAACATTTTTATGTCTAATATACATCTTTAGATGTAATTTAGTTTGTCTTAAGTATCCTGTGTGTCATGGTACCATCATTTTGTTTTGAAACTTACACATGGAAAGGTTAATAAATTTTACTGTAAGAGGTTTCTTTAAATTTTCCTGGTTTTCAATGTTTTGATGAGCAAAGTATTCATTACTGGTTCCAATTGATAATATATACGGTGTTGTATTTGTGTTTTACTAGGGCAAGTATTTCTCATTTCAGAAGTTGGATGACATTTTGATGTTCTTTTATGTTTTTTTATTCATTGGTTCTCCACCACATAACTTCTGTACTTAAACAAGAACTATGCATACAATTAATTGTTTGTTTTTTGGAATTTTATGCAAAGCCACACAAGGGCTATCTGTACGAGTAATCCCTAATTTAGCAGTGTAAGTCTAGAGGATAGGCAGCTGACCTAAACCACCAACTACGAACTCTTGGGCTAGTCATTTACCAATGAGTTGATACATATAAATCAATGTGTGTGATTGACCATAACATTATAATGCCCCCATAGCCAAAAGGGTGAGCATGTTTGGTATAGCAGGGATTTGAACCCATGACCCTCAGATTACAATGAGTGCTTTAACCACCTGCATACAATTAATAAAAATCTACTACATACAACATAAAATACACCACACACACACAGACAAACTTATTCAATATCTGTTTAATTTTCAGTTGTCATAACTTTGCCATGTTTACTGGGCTGGAGATGTTAATACAGAATACCACATATATTCTCTTTGAAATTAATCCATGAAAACAAGTTTTTACATAAATCACTTCATAAAAACTATAGCAACACAAAAACCTTCAAGAAATGTTTTAATAAACTGATTATATATTATAATCACAACCTTTAAAAACATACAGTGTTTCCTATCTACACATCTGAACATCTTTAAATCTATTATGGTAATAGAATAAAAATACCAAAAAGAGAAATTGCAATTAGAACAAAAACATATTTCCCTCAAAGGTGTTTTAGTTAAAACCTTCAAATACTAAAAAAAAATATTCAATTTATCATAAAATATTTAAATGTGTAAAGAATTACAACTGCAAATGGAATATTTATATGTTTTAAATTATGTTTTAGTGTGTGCAAAGAAATGCATCTAGTAATATCCAAAACAGTTAAATCTCAGTCTTTAAATACATTCAGAATTTTGCTCATTGAATCTCAAGTAGGAATAACCACTGTCACGCCTATTACCATTTTAATGAGTAACATGGATGAACCTTCATTGTAACTTTATACTTAACTATATATACATACATAAAAATAAAACTTACGAATACACTTAGTCTTCGGATCACCCCAATAATTATCTTTACAATCACTACAGGTCCTCCCTCCATATCCTTTTTTACAATGACACCAACCATCAAACTATAAACCAGTTGTACAAGAGATCATATTTAATTTAATAAATTCTTTAGAATAGATACTATGTCAAAATATAATTATGAAATACACATCTATAATGTCACTGGTAAAGTTTTCATGAAAGTTAATTGCAGAGGTTTAATAACTCATTGTATAAAATAAATTAATAACAGATAATTTAACTAACCATGATTATTAGAAGTAGAAAGTGTAACCTAATGCATCTGAGAATCAAGAAAACTGCTTTAAGTGATAAGAGATGATATAAAATATTCATATGCTTCCAGTCCTAGGTTTTTTTTTACTAATATCTCTCAAAACAATAGATTTTTTTATTATGGAGTGTTAAAAAAAGAAAATACACTACCTAAGATTTAAAGTTTGTTTGTTTGTTTTGAATTTCGCACAAAGCTACTCAAGGGCTATCTGTGCTAGCCGTCCCAAATTGAGCAGTGTAAGACCAGAGGGAAGGCAGCTAGTCATCACCACCCACCGCCAACTACTCTTGGGCTACTCTTTTACCAATGAACAGTGGGATTGACCGTCACATTATAATGCCCCCATGGCTGAAAGGGCGAGCATGTTTGGTGCGCATGGGATTCGAACCTTCAACCCTCAAATTACGAGTCAAATGCCTTAACACACTTGGTCATGCCGGGCACAAGTATTAAAGATATAATACACTTTGTACTAACAATTTTTAATGTGGTCATCGACTTTTCTATTAAATTTGTGTTAATGAACTGCTTCAAAAACAAATGATTTTCCTCTTGTACTGCAGTAAAACATTATAATTAAATGTTGTAAATATTTATTGACTTTTATTAAACCACTATTAGGATATCATTCCTTTTTATGTTACAACTTGCATGTATTGATATAACAAAATCTTTATCTTTATTTATTCTATTTTAATTTAAAATAGTAACCCATACTAGAATTTGTAATATTACAGCTCTCAAAGGCAAAAGTCATTGTTGTGAAATGACTGTCAATCAGCCTCCTTGGGTCAGTTATATAAATTAGACATCTCATTATAAATCATGTGAACTGGAATGCAACTAACAATTTATGCTATTTGTTTTACTCTCACACATTATTTTAGTCATGTCTTGTTTATAAGTAATTCATTTTAAAGTAATTACAGAATTCAAAGTGCTTCAAAATATTCATGATCCTAGCTATGTATAAAACAGACAGTGATTGTTCACAAATGTCAAAAGCCAAGAATAAAATGGAAGCCAACTAATCACATCTGGCTGTTGCAGATTGCCTAAGTCATATATAAGTGACATTAATAGGATGTGAAACACCACTTCTAAATCAATAGTACAGCTTTTCAGACACCTACATACGTGATGCAAATGATCATCCACAACACGACTAGACAAACATTATCTTATGATTCTGGCTTCCAGCAATGTAAGATTACTCATTCTAAGACTGAACCAGCTACTCACAGTTGCTACTGGACACTACATCAGTGTAATAAAAATATATTTCGCAAGGCCAACCAATATGCCAGGCATCCAATTAGATGCATTTTGCTAATGGTAAAGAACAAAACAAGTTGCTACAAAATAAGAAAAAAAGAAAATATTCTGTGCACAAAATTATTTTTACAGAAAAGTTACACTTCACCCGGCAGTCACAACATGAAAATATTCTCATACGGAACTAATCTAGAACCAGATCTAATCTCATTTACATGGAGAAACATAATACATTAGGCCACAGAAATATAATGATGCCAATCTGGAATAAGAGAGTTACTATTAACGCCATTATAGAGGCCACGTTCTTTCACCATTTTTGTTGTCATTTGTTGGTATAATTAATACTGACATACGGCTAACAGATGATAATGTTCACTGGCTAATAATTTCATCAATGAGCTTTTGAGAGGTGTTATTTGAAAAGTGACTCCATATTCTAAAAACTATCAAGGAAATGAACTCATTCAGAGGATTAGCTAAAGTTATTTTATAATATCAAGAACATTGACTTTAAACATGCAACATCCATGCCAGATTGCTTTTGCTCTTTGAAGTGACATGAATCATAAATACAAAAAACACGTAGCCTGAATCACTAACAATTTACACGTTATATGCCATGACAGGTACTCAAATGCAAACCTAAATAAAGTTCTCTGTGCCATATCCACTGTTGGAGATTGGACTTCAATTTTTATCATTTTAAACCCTCAAACTTACCACTGAGCTAGTGTGAGATACACAAGGTGCATAGAAATGGAAATTAGGAAGCTAACTGGAACTATTTTATAAAAGCTATTTTTTTAATTTTTTCAGAGATAAAATATTTTTATTATTTAATTATCCTTTCACTATCAGGAAGTACCACGTTTTTTTTACATTTTGAAAGAACAACTGAATTATAATTTTTAAAATAACTTATAAGAAGAAAAAAGCTAACATCTATACATAAAAATATTCACTATTTTTTCTAGTTTAATTGCATCTTACCACATTGCAGTCATTTGACAATGATCCCTGTGGGTCACAATCACATGGTTTACAGCCTTCACCACTGCTAAAGTTCCAAAAACCAGCTGCACAATGATCACATGTTTTACCAATGACATTTGGCAAGCAGGTACACTGGCCAGTTGTTTTATTGCATTGTTTGGAATTTGGATGAGTTCCAAGAGTACTACACACACACACTAGAAATAGAAATTTACAAGAGCTAAGCAATAAATTACAAAGTGATGCTTTCAACTCAAAGAGTCATTAGCTAATATAAACACAAAGGTGGACTCAACCACATACGTACAATTGACTTTCAATTCTACCTTAAAGACTACAACTTAAGTAGTTACTTACAAGCACCTCTGTGAAACAATGAACTCAAAGCTGATAACCCATGCTTTAACTTGTAAAATAATCCCAAGTGTTGATCTACAAAATTATTTCAATAAACTCCAAGTGCACTTACTTTGACAATTATGTTGTGTAGCATTTCCATAATAACCATGTTTACAATATTCACAGTTTGGGCCTTCAGTGTTGAAAATGCATAGAAGGCACTCTCCTGTTAACGGATCACAACTTCCTGGTACAGTAACATCTATGTTGTCATTACACTTGCATCTATGACACTTTTCACTGGGAACAGATGGATCTCCATAAAAATTATCGGCACACACTTCACACTTTTCACCTGTAAAGTAAAGTTGTTTTCATAAGCACAAGTTACATGACAATAACACCAGGTAACACAAATTTTGTTCCTGAATAGTATGTGTTATTTCTTAATTGCTTATGTTGTAAAAGTGCAGAAAATGACCATTGTTCCCTTCAAACTTTGCTTTTGTGACCTGGATAACGAACTTTAGAAATTAACCTATTTTCTATGTAAAAACAGGCAAATTTGCACATTTTCATTGACATAAGATTGGAATAAAACAACATATGAATCGAGATTCACACGTATTCAAGCTAGAGTCATACAAAAATGTTTAGAAGTGAGTAGTTTTTTGAGATTTGCTACTGTAATGTAAATCACTTTCACGTATCAGCCCCCAAGTATAGTCTCCCATCATGTTTTCGTTATACGCCCCAAGGTCACAAAAGCAAAGTTTGAAGAGAAAAATAGGTCTTTTCCATCTACTTTAGGCATGAGTAATTGGGAAATAACACTTTCTGCCCTGGAACAAGTAAAAATTTTGTTACATAGTGTAAGTTAAGACTTTAGCTACTTTGTACAAGACTTTTTTAGTAAGTTATGAATGAAAATTTACTTTTAATTTTCTATTAATATTATTATTATTAAAACACTTAAATGATATCTGAAATGAAAACCTAAACAAACCTAGGGTGCTTTTTGTTCTAGGTGTTGTAATATTTGTTGTTTTTGAAATAAAGAGCCCTTTACATAAAAAGTACTAAATTCTAAATCCAAATTACTTTTTACCTTATTTGATACTCATATTGTTATACGTTTTCCTCATCTTTGACCAAGCAATATTGATTTGCTTGAAAACAACAATAACCACTTTCTACTAACAGAAAAGTTACAATTTTCTCTTACTGTAAAGATATACTTCCAATAGACATTATGCTCACAAGATCAGTTATTCTCACTCTATGCTGCCACCAAATTGCAAACGTTTTCTTTGTGCATGTCACAAGCCTTGTGCTCCCCCTTAGTGAAATGAAGTGATCCAAACATGTTTCGCATGTATATCACCATGCATCACCTCTCCACCAGTACGATCATACTACACTCACATGAAATATGTGACTCCCTCTATGCACCAATATTGAACTATAACTTTAAAGTTTTGTAGAGAGCAGAAGCACATGAACTTTGTGAGAAGCATGGGTGGAAAGTATGAGAAGAAGGTACCTCTCAGAAATACACTTTCATTATAGGAAAATAATAACTTCCAATACAGTACTTCCCTCCATTCACAAGATTAGCTAGAATCCCACATTGATTAGGAGAAGAAACCAGTGTAAGGAAAGAGCAGACGTGCCCCAAAAGTTTCCAAAGAATACCACTGTAAATTAAACAGTCAGATCAGAAGATCTGAAGAGGGGAACTGCACAACTTCTGGCTAGATATATGTTTCACCTATGTGTGGAATGTGTAAAATATTAAGGGGGGAATTCAGAGAAGCTCTTCTGAGTGGGAGAGAAAGTGGTAGGAAAGTGATTCTAACCACAGAAACATCCTGTTACTCAATCCCACAATGAGAAAAGTGGGTGAACAAAGATGGGGTTAAAGTGACTAGGACATAGCAGAGCATACTCAGTAAGTCAACTACATCTGAAACCTCTTCACTAGGAACCAACATTCACACAAGGGATCATACTGTCTTCATCTTGAATCCGAGAACCAGGGAATTAGGAAATGCTCCGATTCTCAGCTATGAGTCAAAGAGTAACTCTAAGCTATCAAAGCAAAAGCTTGACATCTGGTAATGAAAGTATGTCTATCACCGATTCTCAGCTATGAGTCAAAGAGTAGCTCTG
Organism: Tachypleus tridentatus; assembly: GCF_004210375.1. Taxonomy (NCBI): domain Eukaryota; kingdom Metazoa; phylum Arthropoda; class Merostomata; order Xiphosura; family Limulidae; genus Tachypleus; species Tachypleus tridentatus. Next base: position 20,600,791 of record NC_134825.1, on the reverse strand, counting down.
AGCTATTAAAGCAGGAGCTTGACATCTGGTAATGAAAGTATGTCTATCACATGCAATCAATTCTCCCAACCATGAAATTAGCTAGGACCATCCAAATGGTAATAATGGTAATTCTTGATGACGAGAAACCCACTTGAAATAAAAATGTATCTTGGAACAGCTGGTATGGGTATTAACACTTTTACTGATAAAGAGAGAACAACGTTTCGACCTTCGTAGGTCATCTTCAGGTTAAGAAAGAGAGAGTTTGCAAGTGACCATTGCCGAACATATGTCTTAGGGACGAGAGTATAAATAGGTATGGGATTGTAGGGGCCACTGCAGTTGAATGTTACATTATTAATTAGTATAGGTATATAGGTGTTCCTTTATATTGGTTTAATTTTGGTTTTATTTGCTGTATAAGTAGAGCTTCTTAGATTTTGCATTTGTTTATATTTGTTTCCCTTCCTAGTATCTGTGTGTTTTCTGTGGTTATGTTGTGTTTATTTGATTTGCAGTGTTCAAAAACATGTGAAGGTGTTTTTTTGTGTTCTTTGAATCTATTTTCCATTTTTCAGTGTAATTTCTACAGTTCTAAGATACAGTTATGCTAATTTCAAGAGGAGAGAATGAGGGATAGTCAAGGATAGGACTGCAACAGTTCCTGTACCACCACTATAACCCATAACAAAGACAGAGGAAATTTAGGAAGGAAGATGAAACTTGTGTGAGGGGCTAAGCTTATTGATTCACACAAAATCCAAAACCTTCCCATGGGGTACCAACATCCATGCAAATGTAGGATGAGAGGCCCAATCAAAGAGGTGAACTGAATTCTGACATCTCAATCTATTGTATTAATTATCACAAATTGGAAGACATTGTGTCATCTCCACCCACAGAACATCCCCATCTTACTTTGCACTGAATGCTGATAACCATCTTTGTGTGGAATCCATTCATAAGGGTGCCTCCATGGTTGATGGGTAGTTATCTCTTTCTGCTTTGCACATTAAATCTATCGGTTGTACAGTCTGGAACAGACAAATTTATAAATAAAAAATCAAAAGATTGTTCACCTACAAGTGATCTTGTGAAATACCCCATCTCAAAAGTGTGCACCACGAAGCCAAGGAAGATAAAACACAAATCAACATGGTTATATAGTGCAGATGTAGAGTCAAAGAATGCTTGATCAAGCACCACTCACCACAGAATGGGATCCCTCTAAGGACTGTATGAAAGATGGGCCCGTAAAATGAAATAAAGCATTAAAAGAGGCTTATCCAATCTTGGAGTTACACTAAAGTTTGAAAAAAACAGTCACAGGTGAAAGGTGAAGACTTGAGGCAGATGAAGCCATGATACGATGTAAATAATGGGAATGAACAAGTTAGGGGTGGTCCACATATTTTATTGCATAATTCATGATTTTTTACAAAGGTTGATGAACTCAAAAAGCAAAGGAAAAAGTTTCTTTGTTTTTTAATTTTGCACAAAGCTACTCAAGGGCTATCTGTGTTACCATCCCTAATTTAGTAGTGTAAGACTAGAGAAAAGGTAGCTAGTCATCACCAACTCTTGGGCTACTCTTTTACCAATGAATAGTGGGATTGACCATCACATTATAATGCCCCCACAGCTGAAAGGGCAAGCATGTTTGGTGCAACCGGGATTTGAACCTTCAACCCTCGGATTACGAGTTGAACGCCTTAACCCACCTGGCCATGTCGGACCATAAAGGAAAAAGTGAGGTGTCAGATTTAATGACAAGTTACTCTGAACAAATTCCAGTGGATAGGGGACAAGAAAAAATAACCCAACTGTATCAAACGACAAACCCAATTAGTGAAGGTACAAGGGGATAGATATATAGACAAAAGAAGATTGGTATGGGATAAAGAGTTGGAAATGGGAACTACTGAAGGAAGCTGTGCAGGCAATATAGCAAAGAAGGGTACACATCAGACACAGATGTCTATCTGGATCGGCACGTTAGTAGAGATGATAAATAGAGAGAAGGGAAATAAGCAAAAAAGGGTTATTACCTTCTTGAACCACCAAAGGTTTTGGGAGGAAGGAACAATCCAGGAAAAAGAGAAGACAAGTATGATGGTAAAGAGTGCATATAACATATATGTAGAACAAGACATACTGTCAATGAGAAGAGGCCAAAAGGAAAAGAAAATATGTTTTAAAAGAAAGATGAAATACAGAACGTGAGGAAAGAGGTTTAAACAGAGGTAAAGTACTGAAATGGAAGACTACATTAATATTCCATTCTGGAAAAATAGGTCACAAGGGAGGATGGCGAATCTGGAAGGAACAAATTAACATGGTAAAAATGGGTGAAGCAAAGACTATAGTAATAGGGAAGACTAAAAGTATTGCATGAGACTGCTTGCAACTCAAACTTTAGGAGACTGAAGACCCCCACTAGAAAAGCTATGTGAGAAACTCAGAGACACACACCACAGTAGGTCAAGTAGCTGCAAATCCATGAGGATGGGACCTTGGGTGAAAGCCTTCCCATTTCTATTGATATACTTTTATGTAAGAAGAACGTATGGATTGAGCCAACTGGAAAGCTACATGATGGAAGTAAACCAGATTTCTTTGCCAAGAAAAAGACAAAAAGCCAGGTGTGAAGACAAAGATGTACACTGTAAGAATCAGGACTGGTGACTGGGTCTGATGAAGGAAATTGGGGAATAAAGTGGTACAGGACAAGATAATTTGAGTTGGTGCAAATGAGAAAAATCATGACTGAGCCAGCCAATAGGAAGCTATCAGAAGGACCCAGCACATAGTCACATAGATTAGGGAAACAACCTGATGATGCAATCAGACAGGAGGATAAACATATAGGAATCTGTGTGACAACTCTTATCTGAAGGCACCAATAGCAAAAGTTTAAGGATGAGGTACCAGAGACCAAAAGAGGGTTAACTTGTGATTCAGGGAGGTGGCATGTGCATTGATTTGAAACAAACTCCACCAACTGCAAAGTCATTGGAAAACGAGAGAATGGAGAGACCACTCCACTGGATAGATTTTGTCAGGACAAGAAAGATGATCTGCCACTAAATTAAAAACACCCACGATATGACATGCAATTAAATGATTGTGGTGTACATATAGTGAGTATACTATGCACTTCTATTGATGGAGCGATGATGCAAGATAAATTACATAAAAGACACACTGGAATCACTTAATTCTAATAGGGGAGGAGTAGAAGACTTGCAGCATGTGTGATAAAAAAGTTCAAATATAGGGGGCTGCAATAAATGAGAACATCTAATCTTGTGATGGAGGAAAGTACCATATCAGAAACAGTTCCATAAGGTAGCTATTCATTTGCTTCCCTCTCTCAAACTATTATTCTCAGATGTAACACAAGCTCCCATCCACCTACATGCTAATAAGCATTTATATATCAAAACCATTCGGCAGTTAAATTACTAAGTCAGAGAATCTCTTTGGGTAGTAGACTGGGAAGTCAAGCTCTTAGTTTAAAATGAATTGGTCTAATTAACTTAATATAAAAAACATACCAGGATGTGAAAATGCATTGAAACTAGTTTTTCTGATATCAAACCTTCTAATAGTCTGTTTCATTAACTGTGATGTTTTCACTAACTGCTACACCAACTTTATAAAACTAATCCATATAATTATTCAGTAGAAAATTCCAAGAGAGTTATCTAATGGACGATAAATAAAAACATTGTTATATTCCTTTCTTCTGTTGCTTGAAAGTAAGCACAAAACTACACAATGGCTGTCATTGTTCTTCTCACCATGGGTATTCAAACCCAATTTCTAGCACTATAAGTCTACAGACATAACACTGTGCTACTGGGGGTTATTTTGATAGTAACTTCTTTTGTGAATTTTACAGAGAGATACTAGAGGGGTATCTGTACTAGCCGTCTCTAATTTAGAACTGATGAACTAAAGACAAAGCAGTTAGTCAAAACTATCCACCATCCACTCTTGAAACTAATCTTCTACTAGTAGAAACTGATATCGACATTATTAATACCCACAAGGCTGAAATTACAAACACATCTGTTGATTGAATTTGAACTTGCAACCTGCAGATCACAAGTCAAGTGCCCTAACCACCAGACGATGCCAAGCCTGACTCTAACAATGAAAGTTTCTCATATCAGCAAAAACAAAAGAAAAACATTCCAGGGTAAACACAGGTAGCTGAGAAATTTGTTAGACCATTTTGAGCACCACAAGTAATGAAATGATTTACTGATAATTATGTTAATTGATAACAAATTTTTGAAAGTTGTTTTTTGTTTCTGCTAGAGAAAGTTGAGGGTAAGCAGTTTGTGTTTGGAAGAAAAAAAATCAAAAATGAGATTCTGTGCAAAGGGCAAATCAGTGGTTGATTTTAGGTGTGAGCATTCAGAAGCAAAAACAACTACAACATGTGAATGTGACCAAACTATGATAAATATTATACCAGAGGTTGCTATACCTTAAAACTCTAGTTCTGATAAAGTACATATTTTTATTTTATAAATAATTTTTAAGAGGAAATATGTTTAAAAAGGGAAGTAAATTTGGTTTCTATACAATTATAAATGCAAGATGATGAGAAAACCACTTGTGGTATGGTAACAATCATAACACCAACATTATTTATAAAATACAATGCAACAACTGCCACAACTTCTATATTGGAGAAACTAGCAGATACATGGAAAGTGGATTCAAAAAACATGAAAAAAAACCTTTGCACATTTTTGAACACTGCAATTCAAATAAGTATAACGTAACTATATAAAACACCAACATGCTAAGTAGGGAAACAAATGCTAAATCAAAGAAGCCCTACTTATACAACAACTCAATCCAATATTAAACCAATATAAAGAAATACCTTTATATTTATATTAATTAGTAACCTAACATCTAACTGCAATGTCCTCTACAATTTCATACCTGTTCACGCTCTTGTCCTAAGACATGCCCAGCAATGGTCAGTTGCAAATTCTCTATATTAACCTGAAGATGACCTAAAAAGGTCAAAACATTGTTCAGTGCTTTATTTTGACTGAAGTTTTAATACCCATGCCAGCCATTTTTAGAATACAGTTATAAGTGTAATTTATGTTAAATTCTAAAAATGTGCATAATATGTGTGTGTGTAATATATTCCAGAAACAGGTTAAAAACACTAAAACTGAGACTACGAAAATGGTCTATATATACCAAAATGGGTTTATTTTGCACTTGTGCTCCAAAGATCCATATAAATGTTAAAATTTGTAAATACTTTAAGTCATTATAACTTAGTTGTAGTTTTATAAAACAATAAAAACTTACCTTTGTATCCTTCTTCACAATGACAGATAACATTTTGATTTTCTCTGTCTAGTTCACAGTCTCGAGCATGACTGAATTTACTGTCAGGACAGGAACAAGGACGGCAAGAAATTTGTACACCAATTCTGGGATCACCATAGTAACCAGTTATACATCTATAAAATGCAAAAATGCGCATATAAATCACAAAAGTGAATTTTCACATTAGTCACATACTTAAAGGAATAACAAATATTTATTCAGTAGCACTTCAAAACAAGTTATTTTTTTGTGTGGGTTTTCAAAAAGGTAAAGCTTCCAACGTAAAATATCATATGTGATCATGTCTCACTGTTGTACAGAAATAAATCTGTTGTCTATCCATTGTTTGTAATTATGTTTAACTAACAGAGAACAAAGTAACAAAGGCCTGATGTTACTCAAACATTAAGCAGTAGACCACCTTAACAGAAGGTAAATTTCTATAGTGCAGAAACTAAAATGTACTAGTGTCAAATTTACTAGTATCTAAAGTGTGTAAAAACAGCTATATATATAGATAAAAGAGGTCAGAGACAAAGAGAACAGCTACAACTGACATAACTCCATTTTTTCTTCTTCATAGTTTTCCAAGATTTATATACTTTTTAGAATTCAAAAGGTTTAGAACAAACGTTAGAAATATTTTATTTAAATTAATGTTAGACGGTTAAAGAGTGATGACTAATCTCCACCCAGCACAGGTTATATAAAGGAGAAACACTGATATTCACAGCACAAACAGTGTCCAACCACCAAACGAAAGCATAGCCACTGATATCTCTAGCCAAATGACAATTTGGGTATCTGGAATAATCTACAATGTAAGCTATAAACACAAAGGTAAATATCTTGTGGATATACACAACAAATCAGATAGTGTATTCTGCTGGTTTCTGGAAATGTCATACAGAATGCAACTCTTGATCTTCATGTGGTGCCCTCTAGTGGCACATGGTATATCCGTACTTTTTTACCTCTAGAAACCAGATTTTGAAATCCATGGTGAGCAGAGCACAGATAGCCCTTTCAGTAGCTTTGTGCTTAATAGCAAGCAACTTCTTGTGATATCTGTTTATGGCACAATGTTGCATGTACAAGAATAGCATAATTTTAACAGAACAAGAACAGCCACCAATAAAATGTACAATAAGTCTAAAGTCAATCACTTTCTTGTTTTGGAAGTAAATGACTCATATTTGCTCTTTAAAGCAACATCAAAGGCTTTAAGATAGAAATTTAAAGTTATCTAAAAAATTTGACATCAGCTCAGAAGTGAAAGACTCAGAGGACCTGAAAAGGAAAAAATGCCTATAAATACCTTACACCTGATTTTGGTTTTATCGAGGAACCCGGTGTACATAAATTTGACACCTGGGAGTGAAAAAGGTCACAATAAAAATACCTATAAGCACAATCATGTGAAAGCTTATTAGTCCTAGTTTGTTTCACACCAGACTTTCTGCTAGTCAATAGATATTGTTATTAATACTTCAACTAGTATGTGATACTCATCTACTATCCTTAGAAGCCATGTATTAATTCAAAATCTCTCATCATATACCATCAGTATTTGTTTCAGTGAAATACATGATTCATCACCATCAAATTATCATAAGATATTTACATTGAGAATGCTTTGTTCTCAATTATTTGAAAGAACAATGAGGTACTGTAGGTGCAATATTTTATTCAAATAAAATCAGCTGTTGAAAGTTCAGCACATGATTAAAAAGGAGAAAAACTGAAGTTTTGTTGTGTTCTAAGTTAATATTATTTAATGTTTTTACACTGTTCTTTTATGTTATGCAACAAGAACTGTTCACAAAACTGTTTACTCTTTATGTTGCATTATTTAATTGTAAAATTCTCAAAGAAGTTTTAAGAAAATGTTATATAACTATAACATATATGTTTTACAATCTGTGTACCTTAAACTTTACCATCTTCAATTCCAAAGTGCACAATAAAAGAACACATCAAATGTATGGTATATGAATATTATACTTTATGGAGCAGTGCATTATGTGCAAATTAATATTAAAATAGATGAGTGATCATAACCTTTCAAAGGAACTGTTTTCTCAAATAAAAATTAATTTTCTATATTTATGCTAAATGTTATTTTATTATCATGTCTGAAAATGTAAGCCTGCACTGTATATAACATTAAAATTTATGAACCTCAAATACTAGTTTGAAACATGAGTATATGGTTCAGTAAAAGTAAAATATTGCATTTTCTCTATTCACTGTTACTGATGAAAATACAGAAAAGAGCACTGCATATAATAAGTCCCATATTACAGATAACTCCTTAATTTTTCAGTTGTCATACAGATTAGTACAACTAAGACATAAAAGTTGCATAATGATGAAAAAACTCTTACAATTCTTTCAACATATAGTTAGTTCTGATTCATTTATTGCATCTAACTGAATCAACTAAGGTTCATGTACTTCATAATATGACAGACCCAGTAATCTATCATCCATACAAAAATAGTTGAAGAAAAATTTACAATTATCATTATATTGTCGTGTATCAGTTCTTACTAAAACTGTCAAATACAGCATCATGTTCCTTTAACTGGAAATATATTGTGCCACAAGCATAATGTCTTCTAAATGTTTACTTTTGCTGTTATCAATTTCTATTACTGCAACTGTCTTGACATGATAATAGATAAGCAGTATATAACATCTCCCCAGAATTGCCTGAACCTTTCTCACAGTTACACCCTTCAGTTGAGAAATGGTTGATGAGATGTGACAAAAGACCCACATTTTGACAAAGCATCATAATTTGTAACCAACATGGGATTTTGACAGTCAAAATAAGCAGAAGTGATGGATACAAAGTTTCAAAATGTATATTACGTCTCCACACTATAAAGTTTCATTTCAAACAAATTTGTCAACAAAGCCCCCTGTAACAAATTGTTCTAGTTGAGAAAAGCAGTATTTTATAATTGTCTGCTTAACAAGTATATTTATGACAACACAGATAATAACAGATTTTCACAATACAATAGTGCACAAAATTTAACTTAACACAATCTGAAACTAAGATTATAAGCAACAGAGATTAAAATAAATCAAACACACCCATTATACAGATTGTAAAATACATTTAGTTAGAAGGAAAACACATTAAAATATTGTAGGCAAACTAAAGCTCACTATAAGACATTCAAATTGGGCTCAAAAAGTATTTGAAAATACACTAATAGAGTGCAGGAAAAAAAATTTGGTCTGCCTGGTAAGTTCTAAAATATTTTGATCTTATACTGTCTACTCTGAACTCATCTTAAGTGTGGTTGAAAATAGAAAAATAACATTGAACTTATTAATCACAATGACCACTGGTGCATTTTGAATTTTTATGCACAAATAAGTTCACCCATTTTATCTCATTCAAATGAGCAAAAACCTTGATCTTTGGTGATGAAGAGTTTTATGCATAATGAATGCTGATTTTGGCAACAATAACATGACTAACTTTTGTGTCACCTTGACCACTGTTATTTGGATCATCTTGAACTTTATAAAAGGTTAATATTTGCCAGTTGTATAAGTTTGGCTATGCAGGGCTTGCACAATAGTTTAAGGTAACGCATCACCTTAATGAGTTACTTTGAATATCATTTTGACCTTTACACCTATAAATCAATATCCAAGAACTATACTTTTACAAGCAACACAACAAACAATAGAAAACAATACACAGGGCTACACATTTTACCAGACTTTTTTGGTATCCTCCAAAAACAGTAAAAAACGAAGTTGTGTTAAACACACACAAAAAGAAAAACTGTTGGCTTGTGCTTTATAATAAAATAGACAGAGAGAGGCATGTGATATTGAAAATCGCTTTTCACAGTTTTTATAAAACACTGTTAAAACCATAAAGAGGGGTTGATTTCTCAAACCAGCCAGACATTAAGGATATTAAAGTTAAATGAGCACAAACCAGAAAATAAAAATAATTAGTATCCTCTCAAGATACATTAATCTCTACTGCTTAACATGTAATTAAAAAATCAAAACATGTATAACCAACAAAAGAAACTAGGATTAAAACAATGAAACAGAAATAATATCTGCTTTAGCAGGAACACATATGTTGTTCTAGCTCATAACATCCCAGGCTAAAAACAAATGTTTATTTTATGTAGTAACTTGTTAGAAAACCTTTCTTTTATTGAAACTGATGATTAAGATTAATTTCTAAAGTTGAAATTCTACCTCCTATAAATATCATCTATACAGTGTCTATTTTTATAGCAGCATAATGAAACCAAAACTTACTAAGTAATTATGATATTATTCATATGCATTTTAGACATCTTCATAATATACTCAACAAAATTACTTTTTAATATTTGTGTGTAGTTATAACACACCAAAGAGAAAGTACTTGGAAAAGTAAGCCTGTGTTTCATTTTGCACTTTAGAAATTAACATTCATTTTAAAATTGGCAGTTAGATTTAAATTACTATCACTTGCCTATCACAGTTTGGCCCTGTAGTGAAATCTCTACAGTTTAAACAGTATCCACTTGTAAGATCACAAGCATCTGAATGGCCATTACAGCTGCAGACTTCGCAGTTTGGAAAGTTCCAAAACCCAGGAGGACATTTATCACAACGTTGACCATAAGTATTGCCATGACATCGACACTGACCTGTCTCTATGTTACAAAAATTGTCCAAGGATCCTTCACTGTGACAGTTACATGCTACAAAAAAATAAAATTCAACATTTCTTTGATTTTTGTTTTCAAGATATCCTTTTAATTTTCATCAATAAATAACTAATTACATACGAGATGTTAAGACAAAAGTAAATAAAACTAACTAAAACAAGACATTCTAGTTGTAACAGTTTTGTTCACCGTATTTTAAACACAAGTTAATCACAACTCTGATATGCTTTTGTACATTAATATGGAAATATTTCCAAAAGTTTCTATTTTGAATAGCCCCATTGAAATTTGTGTAGAAGAGTGACATGGAAATAGCTTGCAACAGAATACAAATTACTACTCTTCTGAAACATAATTTGAATGTGTGAATTCCAAAGAATATAATAGAAAAAATATAACACAAGCAGACTAGGCAATTTTGTACAAGTGAAGAATTATTTTGTATTTACACAAATCAGTATAGGAATATCAAGTGATGTCAAGAAAACCCACTTGTAGAGAAAAATATATACATAACAACAGCTCGTTTGGGTTGAGAAAGTTTTCTACGTAGAGGAGCGAACAACGTTTCGACCTTCTTTGGTCATCGTTAGGTTCATGATGACCAAAGAAGGTCAAAAGGTTCGCTCCTCTACATAAAAAATTTTCTCAACCCAAACGAGCCATTTTTACATTTATGAATGTGAAGTCAATCTAAATCGATCTTTTCCTCTACTCTAAGAAGGAAAATATGTAAACAGGGACGTCTCCAGTACTTAAATAGAACTGTGGAACATTTGTTGATCAAACTAGTTTTAGTGATCATTATATCTCAACTTTGAAACACAGTTTTGGAATTAATAACTATTAATAGCACTAATTTAAATAAAAATATTTCCAGTTCAGCATCACATATGTCACTTACTTACTATTCCATGACCTATTTATCTGTGTCATTTTTAACAACATATAATAAAGTATCTAAAAATAATAAAACAGTTACTTTCATAGTACTTAACCATGACCAGAAACTAACAATGACAAAACAATTACTCTCATGTTAATTAACCATGTCTGGAAAGAAACTAACAATGATTGAACAGTTATTGTCTGATGTTAATCAGCTATCTAACAATGATTGAACAGTTACAGTATGATGTTAATCAGCTACCTAACAATGATTGAACAGTTACAGTATGATGTTAATCAGCTATCTAACAATGATTGAACAGTTACAGTATGATGTTAATCAGCTATCTAACAATGATTGAACAGTTACAGTATGATGTTAATCAGCTATCTAACAATGATCGAACAGTTACAGTATGATGTTAATCAGCAATCTAACAATGATCGAACAGTTACAGTATGATGTTAATCAGCTATCTAACAATTATTGAACAGTTACAGTATGATGTTAATCAGCTATCTAACAATTATTGAACAGTTACAGTATGATGTTAATCAGCTATCTAACAATGATTGAACAGTTACAGTATGATGTTAATCAGCTATCTAACAATGATTGAACAGTTACAGTATGATGTTAATCAGCTATCTAACAATGATCAAACAGTTATAGTATGATGTTAATCAGCTATCTAACAATGATTGAACAGTTATAGTATGATGTTAATCAGCTATCTAACAATGATTGAACAGTTACAGTATGATGTTAATCAGCTATCTAACAATGATTGAACAGTTACAGTATGATGTTAATCAGCTATCTAACAATGATTGAACAGTTACAGTATGATGTTAATCAGCTATCTAACAATGACTGAACAGTTACAGTATGATGTTAATCAGCTATCTAACAATGATTGAACAGTTATAGTGTGATGTTAATCAGCTATCTAACAATGATTGAACAGTTACAGTATGATGTTAATCAGCTATCTAACAATGATCAAACAGTTACAGTATGATGTTAATCAGCTATCTAACAATGATTGAACAGTTACAGTATGATGTTAATCAGCTATCTAACAATGATCAAACAGTTACAGTATGATGTTAATCAGCTATCTAACAATGATTGAACACATATAGTATGATATTAACCAGTTATCTAACAATGATCAAACAGTTACAGTATGATGTTAATCAGCTATCTAACAATGATTGAACACATATAGTATGATATTAACCAGTTATCTAACAATGACTGAACAGTTACAGTATGATGTTAAACAGTTATCTAAAAATGATAAACTGATTACTATCATATTACTTAACAGTATATATGCATAAACCCGATATGTTTTTATATTACCTGAAAAGAAACCTAATTTATAAAAGTAATAAATTAGTCCAAAGATTTCTATTTTGTTTCTCTTACTGTTTAAAAAAATAAACATAAATTAATCAATTCAGTTTTTAAAATATTTGAATGGTTTTTACATAATGCAGTAAAATAAAATAGGTGTGAGGAAATGGATATTTTCAAAAGCATACTTACCTTTACAACCTTTCGCATCGAGACCATATGTTCCAGTAGCACAACGATCACATCGTCTTCCAATAACATTAGTCTTGCACTGACACTGACCTCCTAACTGATCACATTGTTCACTGAATGATCCAATGGGATTGCAATCGCACTCTACCAGATAATGTAAAATATCATATGCACATTTTTTATCAATAATTTCAATGCTAAAACCTAAATAAATAAGCAAATGCTAAAATTATTGTTCAAAAAACACATTTACTGTAACTGTTGTGGTGTGAATGCTTTATAGTTTAACAAAACATAATTAAAATTAATTGCACTCATCATAAGACATTAACAGTAAACACATATTTTAAACACTACATTATTTATCTAGCTGCTGATGGATTTTCAAAAATTAGAAGAATGTATAGTAATAGTATTCCAACCATACTATGTTTGCCATATCTATTGCCAACAATGTGTTTCATTCAATACAGAGCTCTTTGGCCTAGCTACAATATAATAAACAAGATAGTGGTTGGAACACCATCCGTACAAGTTGTCTGTTAGAACAAAAACTCTTATGGTGTGAATACCTTTTACATGCTGGCAAGTATAATTAATTATAATTATGTTTCACTAGCTTGTAAAAGGCTTTAACACCACAACTATTACTGTGTTTGTTATGTTAGCCAGCCTGCCTGATGAGCTCTGGATTAAGCAAAAACCTGTCATCAGAAATAGCAGAAATAGTATAGTTGGAAGACTATTATTATACACTATTCAAAATTTCAAAGATAAAGAATTTTTTACTTAAAAATATAAAATACTTAATAAAAAAACTATAATTACTTAATACTGACTATGATATTGATTTAGACTACTTAAAAACACATTATGTTTCAACTATTACAATTAGTAAACTATATCTCAATCAGAATTTTTGTACCTTTCTGGAGAAAGCTAAATGAAGTAATATAATATTACAAAACTAATATCTTGTTAACACTACCCTACTGATTCTCAGCTCTTGAAAGCAGCAAGCTACCCTGTCAAGATTAATAGCAAGACCTAGATCATTTGGCAAAGTAACAAATAATTAAGTAAAAAAAACAACAATAAACTAATTCCTTTATCCATAATTATATAAATATACTTTTCTACTTCACTCATAACATATTAAAAACATAACTAACTGTAATTATACTAGAAAAAAGAACTACTCTCACCATTCTGGTGTGTTTTGGTAGTTATTACCAAAACATAGAAATTAGCAAAAATAAATAGTATATAGCAGGTTAACAGTGACTAACAATGATTATCAAGATAGGTTAGGAAGGTTTGTTCAGAGAAATGTAAAGACAAACTGTTTGTATAGTGTAGCTCAATAATATACTTTTCACCAATAATGACAATGTTATAAAATTTAAAATTATCCAACACAACACTTAAAATAAGTACACAGGCATTCAGAACTGAACATAAATGATGACAATATGGTTCTATCAATTAATCAAAAATGGCACTTAAAGCATTGCATAAAACAAAACAAACATTCACTTCATTTCAGTACGATTTCTTTCTCACACATTAACTGGCTATAAAGGTACTAGATAATGACCACGGCAATGTATGCAAATTACTTAAAAGGACTACATTTTGTGATTAAGGTGTGAAAATACAAATTGATTAAGATATATTAATTTGTTGTTTTGTTTTTATTTTTAATTTTGCACAAAGCTACATGAGGGCTATCTGCACTAGCTGTTCCTAATTTAGCACTCTTGGGCTACTCTTTTACCAAAAGACAGTGGGATTGACTATCATATTATAATGCCCCCACAGCTGAAAGGGTGAGCATGTTTGGTGCGACGGGGATTTGAACCTGCAACCCTCAGATTACGAGTCAAATGCCTTAACCCACCTGGCCATGCTGGGCCCAGATATATTAATAATCAATACTGAATATGTCATCATAAAGAACATATGCATCCAGTAGTTAAATACTTTCATTCCCAAAAAAATACAGCACAATGAAAAACTAAAAATGTTACAAGCAAGATAAATATATTATACTTACTTAAACCTCCATCAAACACATAGAAGCCAATACTATACAGGAATTTTTTGCAAACTTCTGGTAGTTTCCTTTGAGAAACAGAAAAGAAAATCTCATCACAATGGAACCTTTTAAATTCGTCATGATTTCTTTCACTTCCAAATATTTTTTGGAAAATTGGAATCCTGTCAATTTGAGGAGTAAGAACAATCTGAAGAAAGAGAGAGAAAAAAAGGTGTGTTTTTTTTCTGTATATTAACTGACCTAACACTAAATATTTGAAGCACAAACACAAGCCCTAAAAAGGCACCAACTATGGTGAAACAAGCTCAGTAATTCCACAAGTATTTTCAAAAACCACTCTGAAATAACAGTTTAAATTTTATAAAAGTTGTTTCGGTTTTAATAACAGATTTTCCATTATTCAGTTTGCAAATTTCAAAAATAATATTCATTTATTTTCTATCATATAAGAATTTTTTTCTATATTTTGGGAAGAAAAATCAACCCTTACTTAGATGAACTTATTATTTCATTTAACACAATTAACATTGTTTAATTATTATGTTTGTTAACAAAAATACACACAAACTGAAAAAAAAGGAAAAACACCGATGTCAAACGAAAATATGTGTCTTCATCCATCCTAATTTTTTTTGTGAAATTACATCTTTTAATCTGAGAATTAAGTGTTGTGGTCTTTCTTTTATGTATTGCGTATGGACGATCTTGTTTCAATGGCCACAGTAACCAGCCATCGTGCTGGTGTTGCACCTTCCCTGATACCATCTCTCTATTTCTCTAATGTCTTGATGAAACCTCTTCCTTTATTCTTTGCTGACAGCACTGAGATTTTCAATGGAAGTAGTTATATATATGAATGTAAGAAATGAACTAACAAACTCACATTACAACCCATGTTATTCATGATATTTACATTATTTTGATTCTTGTTCTTTCCTAAAATTTGTCAGTGACATCTTTAAAGAAAATCCATGCTTTTTACTAATTTTACTCATTGTCCTTTCAAACTTTCATCTGATGTTAATATCCTAATCCAAAGCCCATAATTTGAAACTCAAAATTTCCAAAGAATCCTTTGAAAGGTCCAAACCTTTCACTAAATCATTAAGTTCACTTTCTGTGAAAAGTTGTGTTTCACCAGATATTTCAGGTTGAAAACAATCCCTATTTATATCAGATGCAGAATAAGATGAAACTGTATCAAGAGTCCCCAGTGGAGTAAGTACAGATACATGAGTGAAGCCCAGTCTCCAGTGGAGTAGGTACAGATACATGAGCTAAGCCCAGTCTCCAGTGGAGTAGGTACAGATACATGAGTGAAGCCCAGTCTCCAGTGGAGTAGGTACAGACACATGAGTGAAGCCCAGTCTCCAGTGGAGTAGGTACAGACACATAAGTGAAGCCCAGTCTCCAGTGGAGTAGGTACAGACACATGAATGAAGCCCAGTCTCCAGTGGAGTAGGTACAGATACATAAGTGAAGCCCAGTCTACAGTGGAGTAGGTACAGATACATAAGTGAAGCCCAGTCTACAGTGGAGTAGGTACAGATACATGAGTGAAGCCCAGTCTACAGTGGAGTAGGTACAGATACATGAGTGAAGCCCAGTCTCCAGTGGAGTAGGTACAGATACATGAGTGAAGCCCAGTCTCCAGTGGAGTAGGTACAGATACATGAGTGAAGCCCAGTCTCCAGTGGAGTAGGTACAGACACATGAATGAAGCCCAGTCTCCAGTGGAGTAGGTACAGACACATGAGTGAAGCCCAGTCTCCAGTGGAGTAGGTACAGATACATGAGTGAAGCCCAGTCTCCAGTGGAGTAGGTACAGACACATGAGTGAAGCCCAGTCTCCAGTGGAGTAGGTACAGACACATGAATGAAGCCCAGTCTCCAGTGGAGTAGGTACAGAAACATGACTGAAGCCCAGTCTCCAGTGGAGTAGGTACAGAATCATGAGTGAAGCCCAGTCTCCAGTGGAGTAGGTACAGATACATGAGTGAAGCCCAGTCTCCAGTGGAGTAGGTACAGACACATGAATGAAGCCCAGTCTCCAGTGGAGTAGGTACAGACACATGAATGAAGCCCAGTCTCCAGTGGAGTAGGTACAGACACATGAATGAAGCCCAGTCTCCAGTGGAGTAGGTACAGACACATGAATGAAGCCCAGTCTCCAGTGGAGTAGGTACAGATACATGAGTGAAGCCCAGTCTCCAGTGGAGTAGGTACAGATACATGAGTGAAGCCCAGTCTCCAGTGGAGTAGGTACAGATACATAAGTGAAGCCCAGTCTCCAGTGGAATAGGTACAGATACATAAGTGAAGCCCAGTCTCCAGTGGAGTAGGTACAGACACATGAATGAAGCCCAGTCTCCAGTGGAGTAGGTACAGATACATAAGTGAAGCCCAGTCTCCAGTGGAGTAGGTACAGATACATAAGTGAAGACCAGTCTCCAGTGGAGTAGGTACATAAATTTTGTAATGTTTTGCTTTTGTTTTGTAACTACAAATTTACCACAAATATAAAAATATATATTAAGGTTCAATTACACAACCTGTTGTTGCCATAGTGATGAATAAATAATATTGAAAAGAAAAAATAATGTCAAAGTGAACTAACAAACAAATATTATCCAACAATGACACATCACATAACCTGTTAACCGTTTATACACCAATGGTTTCTCGTGGATTCTAGAACAATTAATAAGATTCTTGTGTTGCAATTTGTCCAGAGAAATCTACAGCCAGATATTGTTAAGATTTTAAGCATAAGAAAATGTGATCTAATTTCAATGAAAATGATTCACTTATGGAAAAAGTGAATGTAATGTTTTTAGAAAAATCTGTACGTGATAAAGATTTTTTTAAAACACATACCATTTTTGGATTAAGTGTAGAGGAATTACTGTAAAACATTTCAAAACAATAAAACCATCAAAGGCTTGTGTAATTCAGAACTGTTTTTAAGTAAGAATTGTGCATTAATGATACTTTCTAAAGATATGTAAAAATGAATTATACCGCTTTGCTCAGTACCATAGCTCAAGAAAGCTTAACTGAAACACATTTTGTTAATCATTTGTGATGCCTTAGTTTATAAATTATTTCATGCCAAAGCTATTCTGGAAGATTTCATGTTTCACAAGATACAGGAATTTAATTATTTGTATAAAAAAAAACTTTTCAAATATTTTTGTATTTGAATGTTTGTTTCATTTGTTATCAAGCACAAAACTACACTGTGGGCTTTCTATGCTGTGCCCACAATAAGTATGAAAACCTACTTTTCAGTGTTATAAGCTATTAAACTTACTGCATAGCCAATGAGGATGAAGAAAACGTTTTAATATTGAATAAAAATATTCATAGTAAAATTGAAGTTCTGTAGTATCATAACATGAAACAATAATAGCCCTTGCCTAATGTTGAAAAACTATTCTCTCAATAAGTGCTCTCCCAAAAATAGTGCTCCAAGACACTTCAGCTTTTACTACTGAACAGAGAAAGACAATTATATAAAATAACAATAACACTAGTATCACAGGTGAGAATTATTAACATCTCACAAACAGGTTAGTGTATAAAAGTTGATATTTAATTGCTTTTTTTGTAAGTAGAATAATAATCCTTTACAGTGAACAAATTGAGAGATGAGGACTTTGTAACAGTTAATTAATGGAACCTGTTTTTGCTAAGGGGTATTAAATTACCATTCAAGAAATTTTTGTTTCAAGAAAAATTAAATATTTGCATAATTAATCACATTTATTTTGAATAATTAAGTTTGTATATTAATACATTCTTTAAAATACTTTATAAATGAATTGTCACTTTAATTTGAATAAGATAAATACAAAATGTACAAACAAAATTTATAGCACCATTAAAACTAGCATGTATAACGACTTGCATTTTGTTTAGAATTATTTTAAGTAAATGTGAAATATGAAATTTTGTTTGTTTTTTTAATTTTGTGCAAAGCTACACGAGGGCTATCTGCACTAGCTTCCCCTAATTTAGCAGTGGAAGACTAGAGGAAAGGCAGTTAGTCATCACCACCCACCACCAACATTTGGGCTACTCCTTTACCAATAAATAGTGGGATTGGCCATCACATTATAATGCCCCCACAGCTGAAAGGGTGAGCATGATTAGTGCGACAGGGATTTGAACCCGCAACTCTCAGATTATGAGTTGAATGCTTTAACCATCTGGCTATGCCAGGCCATGAAATTTTGTAAAAGACCAACAAGTTACAAACCAAATAGGATGCGTTAATAATAGTTCAACAAAGGATCATTCAAAAAGTCAAAATAAATACTTAGCCTCTAATTGGCCTTTCTAGTGTATTCATCTGTCATGAATATAATGACCTAACTAGTATTAGTTAGTATTCATCTGTCAGTAACACTCTTTATAAAACCCAAAGGGATTGTATAGACAATCTAAACTTCTCTGAACGTGTACAATCCCTATAAACCTTTAAACCTAAAATTTCTTAAATAGTGAGCAAAGATACTGGAATGAAAAGTGCTAATGAAAGCATGAACATTTCAGTGTGCCTTTACTTCATCATAAGTGTGACAAGCTGAATCTGAGATCTGGTATCTATGTAGTTTTACAAGATGTAATATAAAAATATGAAGGCTTACGAAATAGTTTCTGATAACAGCTTTATAAATTCTTATTAAAAGTAAAATAGTACCCTATATTATAAAAATTTAATATAAATATTACAGTCCTTTACAAACTATGTTTTCTGAGAACAAATTATTTAGTAAAAGGACTAATTAAAACATTCAAAGGTATATATGAATAGTTAAAAACATAACATTTGCTTACTACATTAAAATGTTTACTGAAGTTTAATAAGCTTTATTTAAAACGGAAAGAAGAATAACTTTCTTTGGAAAATATCAAAATTAAAGGGACTTGCACACAAAAATTACAAAATAGAGTATGTCACTGAAAATCATAGGAATAAATACTATTACTCAGCAAAATAGTCAAATACTAACTGAATATTTATAATTACCCAACCACAGAGAAGAGTATAGCACCTCAAACAATAAAAATACATTTTTCCAAGTCAATAATTTCTTGTAGTGGAATAGATGGTTAAAAAAGTACAAACTTTAATAAAGGTTGTTTATTCTTTTTGCAACACTTACACAAATTTTAAAAAATATTCACCTAATAGTGAGTTTTTTTTATAAAATGTGATTTAATGATAAAATTAGTTTGTAATTGTGCAACAGCATTAGTATTGCTAGTTGTTTTTATTAATACAATCCCCAACATTGTACAAAAAAAACAAAGACCATGTGCACTTCATGATAAAATTAAATGTCTAGTTCTCTTTTACAACATCCATTTCTGTAACATACATTTCAACTGGATCTTACAGGTCATGAAATGGTACCACCAGACTTTAAATCTTGTCAATTAATATGAAATAGACTTATAAAACCAACCTGATTTATGTACATTTATAGTTTTGAAAAAATATTTAATGATATCTTTTATCTTCCACCTAATAAAAATTTCTGCTTACAAATACCGAGCTCATCTGCTATATAAAAGTAATCTTATAAACAGAAATGAAAAAAGATTATAATCATAAAATATTTGATGAAATAGCATTTTGTATCATCTTTAAATACTGTTACAGAATGCACTTAACCAGTCAAGTTATTTTAGTTTAAAAAAGAGAGAGAGAGAGAGAGATCTGTCAACTGTAAATAAAAAATACACAGATATGTTTTAAAAAAAAAGTTATTGTCATAAAATGCCCGACAATTTTGTGGGAATTATAATGATTTTAATACTTTGAGATTTTTCAAATGGAAATATCTTGGAAAAGGTGCAAAAACTTACAGAATCAATATACACAAATGCTTGTGGGTTGAATTTTTGTCTATTGTAGTATTTAAACTTAAGATCGATTGTGTACATTTTTCCTTTTTCTAGACAAACTGGTGGAAGTGCTAGAACATGTGTTTTTCCTGTAACAAAAGAAAAGTAAATTTCATTAAACATTCATGTCATAAAAATACAGGCAATTTCAATATTTTTAACCAATGTCTTGAAGGGAGTGAATCACATAATACATGTTCAAGTACATATACTGCATGGTGTATCTCATATACATGTACCTTCGCATTCCAGAATTGCTTTCTTAAATATCTAATGCCTTACAAATGAGATAATGCAGATGTCTTAGTGCATGTAATACAAAATTTCCATTTCTGAGACAATTACATTTTGCACAATAACAATATGCATTATGATCTATTTTAACTTAATGAGAGGTACACTCGAAATTTTATAGAAAGTCAACAGTATACTGCATAGCAACCTATAGATATCTGCTATTGTCCATACAAAGACTAGTCAAGTGTTATAAAACTCATCCGTCTAAACCAATATTTGGCAAATGTTTCTGTGGTGCCAGGACCAAAACAAGGGCAATTGAGCAGTTCCATATTGAGGAGGATGAAAAAAAGTTAAACAACAGGTCAAACACAGCAATTCATTACAGAGTTGACTTTTTCAAAGTGTAATTAATGGGAAGTTGACTTGCTTTCTAACCACCCATACAGTTGAACAGAGACATGGATTAGGTAAACCACTGTTCACAACTCTGCAAGACAACAAATATTTGAAAATATGGTCTTCAAGCAGTCAGAAGATCTCATCTCTCCAACTGAATCTGTTATTCAGAGCAGAAACTGGACAACAAATTAGCATGAAAATAGTCATAAAAAGGTTTCTTAAGGATTGAGCTTTAAGTTAAATGAGTGATAGTATGGTTCCTCTAACATATTGCTACAAAACAGAATGTCTTCAGCAAATTCAAGAACATGTGAATTTGTCAAATAGCACAAAAACAAATGGTCTGTTTACAGATTTTGGTGGTGGCAAACATTTTTATGACTATTTGCATGCTAATTTGTTATCCAATTTCTACTCTGAATTACAGGTTCGGTTGGAGAGATGAGATCTTCTGACTGCTTGAAGACCATAGTTTCAAATATTGGTTGTCTTGCAGAGTTGTCAACAGTGGTTTATCTTATCCTTGTCTCTGTTCAACTGTATGGGTGGTTAGAAAGCAAGTCAACTTCCCATTAATTACACTTTTAAAAAGTCAACTCTATAATGATTAAGGGTTCATCTTTAAAGTAAACGAGTGATAGTATGATTCCTCTAACACATTCCTACAAAACAGAATGTCTTCAGCAAACTCAAGAACATGTGAATTTGTCAAATAGCACAAAAACAAATGGTCTGGTAACAGATTTTGGTGGCAGCATACAGGTTTGAATGTTGGTCACCACTGAAGGTCATATTGATTTTTATATGCCATGATATGGCATTATGAATTCCAAACAACATAAGGATGCAGTTATAACCATTAATGTTGCTATATGTAGGTAAAGAGATTTCTATTAATGGTTTATAACACAAACCCACACTGTGCTCAACTATGTAGGAGCTTCCTAGATGAATAGGGTATTAAGCAAATAGGTTGGGCAGTATGTTCTACATATCTGAATTTGATTACATACGAAATGCTATTACACAAAGCTACCAAGCAAAATAACTTAATGAAACAGAAAACATGATTAAAATGTTGAAAATGTTTCTAAACAGCATTTATAATACGAGACATAACTGGCAACAAACATACAGATAACACTTAAGAAGTTTGGTTCAAAGTATGTACAGTAAAACCTGTCTAAACCAGAAACTGCATAGGGCAGAAACCTGTACAAGCTGGAAGTGTTAAAATTTTGCAGCATTATCTTAATATTTCTCTTATAAAAGGCCCTCTATGTGGAGGAACCTGCATAATGCGGATGGAAAACAATCTTTTACGTACTTCATCTATCAATGTGTAAGATTAGAACCTGAGTGAGACAAAAAACATGTTTTTGATTAAATATTCATTTCTTATTTAATTAATAATTTGTTTAAATATTAATAAATCTCTGACATTTTGTTACAGTAAGTATTGGTTAAATATATTCTGTTATTTTTTCTGTTGTCATTATTCTGGAGGTCACTATTCGAAATAACGATTGACTGTACTTTTGGTCACATTTGTTGATGAAAAACTAGAGAAACCATGGGCAATAGGTAAAAGTAATAATCTGTACTGTTTCAAAAACTTAAGAAATAATCAAGTTCCTGTGTAATGGAAAGCGAATGATAAAGCATGAATGACAAATGTTATATTCAATGAATTTTTTAACAAATTAAACAAAGGAATGAAATAATAAAATAAGAATATTCTACTAGATAATGCAACTTGTCACCCAGAAGTTCAACTTTCAAGTGTTTGTTTAGTCTTTCTACATCCATGTACAACACTAGTTCTACATCCACTAGGTAATGGAATTATACAGAAAATTGATGCTTCAGCATATTATTCCAAATATGGACGACTGTAAGAGAGCATCTGAAATGATCATGAAAATTGACAAGTTAGATGCAATTGCATTTTTAAGTCACTCAATCAAATGTGTAAAAGATGAATGCGTAATAAGTGCTTTCGAAACTATGGATTTATTCTTGATAATGGTAAAGAATGTGGAGAAGTTGTTTGTTATGACGATTCTAGTGAAATCCAAACTCTGATTGAGAAAATTGATGCAGATGATTCTGTGAATGTAGAAAGTTTTGTGAACGTTGGCATGAATGTTTTAACAGAAACTAGTGAAACTGATTTAAAATCTATAATAGAATCACAAGGTGGTAACAGTGTGAGTTTCAGAAAATGAACAAAATAGGAAAGATAATGAGGAAACAGAAATTCCTACTTTATCGCAAGTGTTAAGTTATATTAATGCTATCAAATTGTATGTAAAAATGAAGGGGAAAATGAACTTTATGAAAATGCTGTAGAATTGGCATTCTCTTTTAACTGCATGAGAAAGCTCATTAAAAAAATGAAACAGTTAAAATTGAACACTTTCTTCAAATAAATTTAATTTTTGTGTATTTATGTATATTTTGAATGTCTATTTTTGTTCTTATTCTGATAAATATAGCATAAACAGTATAATAACTTTATTCATAAACATCTTACTTCAATTAAGTCAAGCAAGTATAACGTTTGTTCAAAAATTATATATAATTAAGGAAATGCATCTTCACTGTCTAAGCTGGAAAACGTTCTTAAGCCAGAAACTTTACTCAGTCTGATGCGATTCTACCTTAGACAGGTTTTACTGTATTTGTTTATTGAGTAATAATATTCTCAAAAATTAATAAACATTCATTTTTAGACATATTATAGCATAATGAAGTTTAAAATATATAGCATTAAAATACCAATTATAAAAAAAATTTGTTATGATATTTTAAACAAATGCTCTTTATCATGTAACACAATTTATATATAAAAAACAGCTGACTGAAATTTTTTTTTAGCCTTCTAACTATAGAATATTATTTTTAGCCTTTTTCTTATCACAGACTGTGATAACTAGTCTCAGAATAAACTTCACAAGAGTTAATTCCAGGTTTACAAAACCTACACTTTTACAGCTTAAAAAAACACATTAATAAACAGATACAGACGAATCACATGTGAATAATGATGAAGTACAATAGAGTTCTCTTAGAAACCAAGCTTTACATCAAGGTGTTTTTGCCTTAAAATAATACACTATTCCTTTATTACTTAGCACTAAAATGTAAAATCCTTCCACAAGTACAAGAGCAAGCTTTAAATTAATTTAAAGCTAACTTCCAAAGACTCTGGATTCCACATTTCATAGATTACTTTCATCCTTTGTACTAAGAACTCACTATTCTCCATATTATCCTACATCTAAATGTTTAACTCATAAAATGAAAAATATGGTCACATAAAAAAGAAAGCAATTAACCTCAAGAAAAAGAAATAACACTATTCACTCTGTACATGCTTCTGTTACTATAAAGTTTTATGGGCCACTTACATGTATAATTTGTGTGAAGCAACAATAATTACATTTTCTTTTAACTTTTCTGAAGAAATCTCATATGTTATGAACTCTGTGTATATAGATTTAAGTTCTAATCACTTTTCATACACATTTTGTGCATGCTGGTCTATCAAAACAACACAAACTAATATGTATTTGAGTGTACACGCACAAAAATCATACCTGAGGATAAACGGATTATCTTCTTGTCATTAGATGGCTTAATATGAGCACAAAGCCCTGAGTGGTCAGTAGAATCCAGTCTCTTAATACTGACTATAACCTTTTTCCAATCCTTTGGAAGCTGAGAAATATGCAGTTATAATTCAAATACATGTCTTATAAAAATAGCGGTGTTTGGAAATTTCTTCACTGCATTTCTTATAGTTAAACTAGTAGATATGCTAATCCATTATACTATTATCTAAATAGAAATTATATTGTGATACAGATGATGGACACAGCACATTCAATACTCATTTGGAAAATGTTTTTAAAACATTTATTAACTGTGATTAATTAACACATCTATTAAATACACAATATTTGGTTTTAGCAGAAGCCATAATTAAAGCAATATATTTATAGCTAAATGTACAGAATAAGAACTAAAGTGCCATCTGATGGTTTAACTACTACTTCAGAACCAGAATGAGAGTAAATCTATATTATCAGTGGTAAATTTCTACTTCTAAATGTAAACAGACATACTTATAATCTCACAGCCCTAGCAACAAACACATTTCTCAATTTAGAATATTATGTACTAGTTTCATTATGCCTTAACAAGTTCAGTAGACAACTATAACTGAATAATTTACTTGAGTAAAGATGCACATTATGCTAATATAATAACAGGCAGGCAAAATTACACTTTGAATCATTGTTTTCCTATGTATTATTATACTTTAACATAAAATGAGTAAGTAACAATAGAAATGTTTCACTCGCCATTAGAACCGAAATTTTGTTTGTGAAATAAATGTATACTTTTTATAAATAAATTTCATAACCAATGAAACAAAATTCCAAAGGTAACAATTTTAATACATAAATAAATATATAATTTTTATAAATAAACTTCATAATCAATGAAATAGAATTCCAAAGGTAACAATTTTAATACATAAATAAATATATAATTTTTATAAATAAACTTCATAATCAACGAAACAGAATTCCAAAGGTAACAATTTTAATACATAAATAGATATATAATTTTTATAAATAAACTTCATAATCAACGAAACAGAATTCCAAAGGTAACAACTTTAGTACACAATCTTTGCCCATCTCTACTTTTATTTTTTAGGGAAGAAAATATTTTGAATAGAAACACAAAGTCAGGGACTAGATACATGTATACGTAGGTGAATTAGTTGCCACTAAATAATCAAACTGCATTCTTAAAATATTTAACCTATTGCTCAACTTATCTTGAAATTGAAGAAATTATACAGTCTTGTTTATTTCTTCTAAATGTATGATTCAGAGCTCCAAACTTGGTTGTAAGTATTAGAAAATACTAGATTTTCTTGTGGAAATTAATGGGTTTTTTTAATAATAGCAGTTTTCATCACTATCAGTGAAGTATATACATGTTGTCAAATCCCACACAAATTTGTGGCATTTAATGTGTGACTAATGATTGGTAGCAAGAAACCATAAAGTACAATACAAACAAAAAAAAACTCAAGCACCAGATACCCAAATAAACTGGAATTGGAACAAGTCATTTAAGACTATTATTAGACTGGTATTCTAAGCTAAATTATTTTATACACACAAAATTATAAATCAATATGAATAACACTAATTAAAAACACACACATAAAAAGGTTAATTTTATAACTAACATAACTTCCATTGACTGTTGACTCATTGTTTAGAGTATGTTTTGTTTCTGGCAGTTGAATACGACTGTGCTGTATACAATGGATGGTTTGCAAAATATTCTGTGTACATTTATAGCAACTGTAGTCTTTGGATTAAATGTTACCAACAGCCAGAAGTTTGATTATGGTAACTGTATTCCAAGTTTCTATATCAGAAGATATTCAAGTTTTGTGCTTCAAAATATAAGTAATGTAAATATAAAGATATTTAAATAAACAATGTCACCACAATGCTGAAGGTAAAATACACCTCAATATGAGCCCTTTACAGATTAAACATGTGTAACCTCATCAACCATGCTTCCCCAGTAGGATCCTGGATTTGAAGATCAGCACACCACTTCTGGCAGTTGCAGTTTGTGAACACCAGAAAAATTTGGTAGTCCATACCTAATGTAGTTTATCTCAGTGTACTGAAAGCCTATGCCATGTGCTAATACATTTATGTAGTCTTTCATATATGAAGTTCTTCCCTGAAAAAAGGCAGTTGGATCTGCCAGATAAACTGCAAAGATAACCCTACTTCCCCAAACCACCTTATCTTCCTTAATCAGAGTAGTGTTATGAAAAACAAAACTCCTGACAGCCCTTATGAGTTCTTTATAAAACCCTTCATTGTTTTCACGTTGCCATGGTTGTAGTGCCAACTGTTGGTAGATACCACTATACCAACTAGGATAACTAAGCATATGAGAGAATTACACAATTTGTCTGCAAAAAATAATGCAAGTTGCAAGGTACTCTGAAAACACATGTTGCATAATTATGAAGTAGTCAAATGTTGTTTTGTGACATCCAGAATACATAATGCCATGCTGCAGTTTGTTGTGAAACTTTTTTTCATATTTCTAACTGAGAAACAAAGACCAAAAAGTAGTGCTGTACATGTTGAAGTACTACTTCAAATTGATGGAATATTTAACAAGACTCAATATTATTGTAGATAACTGTCAAGAAAACAACAGTCTAATTGTTTAGCTAGTGGCCATCAAAGGGGCACTGTCCATTTGCTGTCACTTTATAATCTAGGCATGGTCTTGAACATTCAAATCAGTGGTAAACAACAAAGTTATTTTAAAATAAACAGTAATGTGAATGTAATTATCATCCCAAACATATATCTAAAATGTGATAGTATATAAAAATATATAAAATCTCAAACATGATGTTTCATGAAAATTAATATTAGCTGTTTAGTTACATCTACCAAGGAGGTGGAACATGTGCTTTTTAATTATTATTAGTATTATTATAACTAGCTAGCAAACATTCACCAGATGCCAAAATCGTTATTTTCAAGTCCTGTTGCGATGTTAGGAGTCAGGAAGAAAAAGGATGGGCAGAAATCCATTCGCCCCTTCCCTGCTTTACTCAGTCTAGTCCAGGAGCATACAACCCAGGATGGGCAAATTTATGACACAATATACCACAAGGACAAACCTACAAACTGTTTGCAGAATACCTCATCTAAACAAAGAGCATTATTAACTTGAAAGGCTGCCCAAGGTGGAGTTAGGAATCAGTATACTTGAATAGGAACCACCCACCATAGAGTGGGATCTAACAGGAAGCAAAGAAAAAGGGCAGCATTGTAAAGATAAATACCTGGTCAGGGATTAACTGAGGAGCGCAAGATAGCAATAGGAGGCAAACAATAACCTGATGAGGAGATGACCAAAAACATGTCCCTACCCAAAAGGTCCCATCAACAAAGAAGACAGACGTGACGGGAAGGTGCCAAAAGGGATAATCACACTAACACTAACATGAACTAAAGGAGGGAACAAGTATTGACCAAAAACTCATCAGAAGAGTGACAGATAGCCTTGGACAAGAGGTAAATCGATAAAGAGTTGGAAAGGAGTGTGGTTAGGGTTAAATGGAGTCAGGAAAACTATACCTAGAAAAAGTGCACAGATATATTTGAGTCTAAACCTAAAATGTGATTGACAAAATTATATGAGAAACAGATCTGCTAAACAATGATAACCCAACATGTGACAATTAGAAATGCATATTTTTACTCAAATTCAAATGATCAGCAAAACTATTAGCACAGACCACAACGTCAGGAGGAGGAAGAAAATGAAATAACCTAGAAAAGGTGATTTATTTAACAGGGAAAAGTAGGGAGTCATAAGACATAAGAAACATAGATAAAAATTTGTGTCACCAACTCAAGAAAAGGAGAAGGGCAAGGTACATCTACAGATGCTAAACAAGACTGTTTAGCAGAAGGAGGAAAGAAAAGGCTGTTCAAACCTTGACATCATGTCCAGTCTTCCCTCGGCAGGGGAGAATTGGTTGGGGCTCAGGTGAGCTCTCAGACCACATGAAAGATTCTAATGCCCAGTAGTCAAGGGCTAAAACCTCCTCCACTAATAAAGTTGAACCTGAAGCCACAGTAGTAAATGGTTATTCAGTGGCATTGTTAGTAGTTTAACTGTAACATGAAACTACAAATTCATGACCTGAAATTATGTACACTCTAAGGTAAACCTCCTTAGTTCAAACAAAATTTTAAAAAATATCAAAAATAGAAGAAAAGTAAATTTTAAGTTAAAAACTGTGTTAAAAGAAATGGAGTCCAAAATTCAAACAGCATTAAGTTAATATGACTAAACACTACAGTTACAAATCAATAAGTGAAGACTGAGTTATACTGAATAGAAGGAGTCAGCTGTACCAGGAGTGTATGTCACACTCCTATTGGTGGAGGATTGTCTTGTACTTCTTGGTATGTTACAGCACAGCTATAATCCAAGAAACATATCAGAGGTGGTAAGTTACTGTACTGAAAATAACAAACTTCTTTAAAGCAGACTGTTAAGACACTTTGCTTTGATTATATACACACATGAATCATAGACTTAAATTACTCATAAGGTGTAAATCAAAAATTGTTTATTTCAATGGATAAACCACTGGATCATTTTCATGAATACCTACAATATACAGTTTGATAATATAAACAGCTCTCAACTACTACAGTGCTTACCATATGTTGAAGCTGACCTGTAGAAGCTTGAAAGGTTTTTCTAACTATGGTAAAAATACCGGGTTGTATATAATAACAAATTTAATTTGTATATTACCCATTTTATTAACAATTAATTTAAATTAATTGTAGATAAATGATACCTTTAAACATAGTTAAACATGTTATTGAATTTAATGAACACAAACTTGTATACAAATACATACATATATATATATATATTCATACCAAAAATAATAATTTATATGCTCAATTTTTAAATATCTGATTCTTTGTTGTCAGATATAAGTTCCTTTATACATATAAATCAATCATTATGTATTTTCTTTACATATTTAGATAGTCATTCTATTCTTTCAAGTAATCTACTAGCCAATCAGTTACATGCAAATGTATATCATATATTAAACCACTAAATATTAAAAAAATATTTTTAACAATATCCTTTTGTTACACGAGGTACAAATAACACTCCAAACTATCTGATTCCATATACAAATTCTAGGTCCTTTGCTGGGAACAGTTTCACACAATGCTGTTTATCTTATTGATTTTGCTCAGTGTAATGCTTTACATGTAGTGGAGAAAACATAGTCCTTAGTGTTTTGTGCAAAAGCCTCCTGCAATGAAAATTGCACTACAGAGCAGTAGTCTATAACCAAGACTACCACCACACAGAACAGAAAGCACTGTAAGTTCTAGCCTAAGCAATTATCCTTGTATTATTAACACAGATTGTAACTTTACTCTTTACAAGATGGATAACACAAAGTAACATAAATTAAAGAAATGTATGACACAGTAAAATGTACTTACACTGTTTTATAATTATAGTATATATATTAAACCATTGTAATAAGTGATGAAGGATTTTAACTGTTAGTAATATCAAGATAAAAGAACATTAACTAACCTGATGTTCATAACGAATAATAATTCCATACTCCAGGGTTTGTGGGATATCACTTATGTTAAATTTAAGGTTGGAACCTTTGTACACCCTCATGAAACCAAGGCCAGTCCACGTTGATTTTCTATCAGGCTTCGGTTCTCTGACAATCACCTGACAGTTCTGTAAAACATCACCACGGGATGAATAAAAAATACAATACAAACCAGAAAATGGAAGACAAAGATTGAATCCTACTGGAAAAACATCTGTTTCATACAGTAATAAGGATGCAATAGATACGAAATTTAACTGCTACATGCAAGCCTTATATATGGAATGATCACAAAAGTTAGATTCAAAAAGGGAGATAGCAGTAAGTCTGAAGTTCACATTATCAAACAGATAAAAGCAACATTCACTTAAATTAACCATCAATGACTTAGAAACATATATTTATATTTTTTAAATTAATATTCATAAATGTTAATAAAATACAAAATAAAATATATTAAGCATGGCTGTTTAATATGCACTGGTCTTTAATGTTGAAACTGAAATTATTTTATCATACTGTACTCTGGTTGCAAAACATTATGTAAAAATTGTCCTAACAAGTGATAAATTGATAAAATTTAGGGCCTAGTTTCAAATAAAATCAATGTTTCATTCTTCCTAACATTACACTCCAAGGTAAACAGAATTCTAGTTAAGCTTCTTGTTTGCACATGCTAAATTGACAAAGTTCCAATTTCCCATTAGTGAATCTCTACTGTATTCTGGAGTCCACATTCATTAAGAGTTCCTTCTGAATAACTTCTCTAATGTCCTTTTTCCTCTTTTAAATTAGATACTATGGGCAGCCATAATAGCTGCACTATTAATAATTGCACTAACCTCTAACTTCACAACATATTAAAGTTAAAAAGAAAAACTGATTTGGAATTTGAGTAAGCAAAACCTTGTGAAAGAAACATATACATACCATAATTTCTCCTGTACTTACAGGAAGGCTTATTTAAGACAACTCATAGAAATGAGAAAAGCTAATGTAAGTTTGTTTCAATCAAAGAACAATACTGAATAATTATAACAGAGAGACAGTCAAGATACTATCACAGCAATAATCATTTTTAGTTGTATTTAGTTTTCCAAGTATTGCTCAACTGTAGCAACTTAAATATTATTAATTAATAGAAATGTATTAAAATTCACCAAAACCGAATAATGTGATATACCATATAACTTCCTCTCTCCTTTTTTATATGAAAAAAAAACACATATGTTCTTTCATATTTATAGTACTTATTGACTTATTCATTTAAAGTTAATGAATGCTGTCACTGTTTATATTGTTATTCAACCAGTGTGAGAGTTGGAATGCAAACATAATAAGAAAAGTTCTACTTGTATTAATTTGTTCTATTTCACAGTGTTTTACTTCTCATTTGGAAGAACTAGTTTTTCACACTAAGTTATAGGTAGTGAATAATAGTCTTAAGTATGCAGTACAGAACAGTGTGGAGTTGATCTTCCATATTCTTTATTTTTATAATCCGTGATGATGAGAAAACCCACTTGTAGAAAAAACATACATTTAAAAATGGCTGGTATGGGTAGAGAAAACTCTATGTAGAGGAGCAAACAATGTTTCAACCAGCCTTTTATACATATACATTTATTTTTATAATTTATTAAGAACACATGAAAACAAACTAGCTCTGATAAGTAGTTCACCCCCCAACAACATATGGCTCTTATACCCACAGGTACCTAAATTAAATAAATCCTTCTATCACTCCAACTTCTAGTTTTATTTTTCTGTCCATTTTAAGTACAAAACTAAAAAAGAGCTATTGGGACTGCCCACAAATGGAATGGAAATCCAATTTTTAACATTATAAGTCCTCATACTTACTGTTCAACTAATAGCTTCTATATATAGAGCATGTTTTGATCTAATTTTAATTAGAACATCTTTAAGTAAAACAGTAAAGAACAAAATTCAAATAGATATTTACTGTTGTTTATTTTGGTCTGGAAGTCAATCAAGCATGCTAAATATGGTTTAGTTAGTCCCATGGTCATATAAAGAGATATAAAGTCATAATTAAATATTTCTCTTGCTTCATGTTGAATGAAATAAATTATATAAGAGACCAACAGCTACTTACTTGACAACCTCTTGTGAGTTCAGCTTCATATGTCAAGTAGTCCAAGTTGCCAACAAAATAGCCTGATTCAGATTGGTCACACCGTCGTTCAATGACATGGGGACGGCAGCGACACTGACCATTTATCACATCACAATTGTAATCGTATGCACCACCTGGGTCACAGTCACATGGTTTACAGCCTACTTCATCAACACTAAGTCCCCAGAATTCTGTCTGACATGTAAGTAATGTTTCATGTTAAGGTAAAAGTACATATTAATAAGTTTCATCTCTTACGACAGAGAAAAGTGTGTTTATTCAGGAAAAAAAAGAAAGCACTAGAAACGAAAGAAACAGAACAAAATATATATCTTTACATAATTTGTTAAAATGGAGTAATAACCCTAATAATACCAGGTAAACATGAAACTTTCTAGCCATGGATATTGTACTCTGGGCATCCTATGATAAATTTTTACATAACAGGGAACTTCCTTTAATTATCTCAACTGAGAAAAACTGTTTAATATTTTTAATTGTTTTTTCTTCACATATAGCCAATATTTTATGTTTAAAACGAAGTTTACTTTTATGTTGTCATTTATTATACCCTTAATTGTTTTGTGATACAACACAACATATTCTTTGAATTTGCATTGGATATGATATTTTACAAGTGTGATGCTGTTTTGCTTTTGCAAAATCTCTAACTGTGGCAACCATAAGGCTATAGCAAATGTACTTTAAGCACCTTCCCTCCTACAACAGTGTAAGATCTGGTTGCATAACAGGTCACAGATTTGTCTCTTTTGTTGAATATTGTGCAAACCTACTAGAGAACCGTTTGTATTAGCTAACCCTAATTTTGAAATAATAGGCAAGAGGAAAATCGCTCACTGTCAACTGTTGGGCCAATCTTTATCAATGAATAATGGGATTCACCATCACATTATACAGCCCCATTATCAAAGGGATGAGCATGTTTGGGGATGGAATTTGGTCTCACGATCCAGAGATTGTGAGTTGAGTGCCCTAACCACTAAGCTATTTCAGGCTGCTACGTCACAGAAAAGGAGACAACTCACTAACCAAATTTACCCTAACCTTAAACTTTGCCTTGGACTAATAAGCAAGATTCACAGATGAAACTTAAAATATAAAGGCATGTTACATTTGTAAAACATAAAACATAAATTAAATACACCTGCAGGCAGACTTAGATATGAGAATTACAAGTATCAGTCTTCTTAATTATAACCTTACTTTAATTTCTCACTGTAAAACTAGCTTTACAGAATATTGAATATTTTCAAATTATAATTCATACTATGAGTGTCACCACCATTTTAAACAATACTTATTTATTACGAAAAAAGGTGAATAAAACTAAAAAAAACACACTAAAATCATTAAGGCTTCAAAATAATATTAATGTGAACTTAATACAAAAACCAAGATTTTGATTCTTAAAGAATGGTAACTAACCTTTAAAAATCAAACTAAAAGGTGTTAAATCCAATATGTCTAATACTAGCCTCAAATATTTTTTGTTGTATTAAGTCATTTTAATGCCTTATTTTCTTCTAAAAACTTACCACACACTGACTACAATCCCTTCCAGCAACATTCCTTTTACAGGCACACTCACCAGTAAAGTGATTACATCCGTGGTTTTCAATAATCCCCAAAAGACTGCAACTGCATGCTACAGTAATATAACAAACATTTTCCAAAAGAAATATACAAGTTTCTGAACTTAAAATTCTGTAGTAAATATGAGTTAGTCTACCCAACACCTGCTGATAAAAATACACTTAGCAAGATAAAGTTAATTGTCTGCATGAGTGGTTACATACATGCAGAGGACATTAAAAGCTTATTGACTTGTTATTTAAATAAAGGGCACATTCAAACTTCATAAAGCAAAACTACTTTTTTTTTGGGGGGGATAGACATTAGAAGAGATGATAAAGACTGTAGGTTGCCTCTGGTACACATAAGGTAGAATTCTATGAGAAGCAAACAAATCTTCCTTTATTTCTATTAATTCAGTTTTTCAAACACTTTTAAAATATAAAACTAGATAGTGGATTCTTGCTTATCACCAATTCATACCATATAATAATTATTTTTCTACTATATAAAGACCTAAAAGTCCTTGTGTACCATTCATTTGAAAGCATAAACCGTTTTCTTCAACAACATGTGGAGTAACTATGTAATTATGGGCAGTTATTATGGCTAAGAAAAATGGCAATTTGTGGGCATTAGAGTAGAAAGGCCCAGACTTTGTCCAACCCAGCCAACCCCTGTGCATGTTACTGTAACTACTATATATGTTGTTGTTTTTTCACTCTATACTTTAAAAGTACAAATACTGGTATCTAGAAAAATATATAGAAGTTAAAACAGAGCTGTATCATTCAAAAATAGAACAGTGTTTTCTCTAATATCTTACAAAGACAGCTTGTCAAAGCAATTGAATGGTAATTTGAAGAAATCTTGGGATCCTACCCAGGCTTACAAAAATGAAGAACAATATTCTGGCACCAAGCATTAGGAAAATCATTTTCCTGCCATATCTGGTTAAAAACAACCAGTAGAATAGCAAGAGAGGCAGGAGAGAGGTGCCACAACATTTCATAGTGAATATCATCAGGGCCAACTGATGTACTGCCAGGACGACGAAGAGCAAGCTCAAGAATAAAGGGACGATTATACTCATAGAGAATATCAGCTCGAAAGGAAAGAAATGGTCACTCTGCCAGAGTCTTGATGGCTAAGAAGATAAAGAATGAATCAGAAGTGTGAGATGCACGAGAAAAGCTTTGACCAAGAGTTCTGGTGATGCTCTGGGCATCAGCAACTTCATGGCCATTGGAGAACAAAACTGAAAGGGAGGCTAAAGTATATACTGCTCACTGACCTTCCAAATCTTGTCCCATATGATGTTAGAGCTGTTGGTAGAAGAGGTACTAGTCGTGAACTTAATCCAAGATTCCTTTTGGCTTTGATGTTTTACCTGCTGGCCATCTTCATGGGGCTCCTGGAAAGCAATGTGGTTTGAAAGTGTAAAATATATATGAAAGGTATCCCAGGCTATTTTTTGAGCTTTACATGCTATGTGGCAGGACAGATTCCACCATGAACTAGGATACCATGGAAAACATTTTGAGGTTTTGGGAATAGATTGAGCAGCTGCTTGGACAATACAGTCAGTTACTGCTGCCACACATTTGTCTACTGGTGGCTTACAGATGATAGCATGATCAAGTTCTGAGAGAGCAGTGAAAAAGGGCCAGTTAACCTGGTCCACCTTCCATCATGACATGCTGGTTGGGTAACATCGGCCATGGTAGGATCTCCCTCAAAATGATAGGAAAATGATCACTGCCCCATGAGTCACTGTTACCCCCAAGAGAAATGAAAGAAAAGTGAAGAGGAGCAAATAGAGATCAATAGCAGTAAAAGACTGACTAGGTGCATGAAAATAGGTATAAGTATCAGTATTGAAGAAAGAAAGGTTATGATCTGAGAGCATACGCTCTACAGAACAATCACTCCCATCAATATCAGCACCACTTCAGAGGGGATTATGTCTATTAAAGTCCCTCAGGATTAAAGAGGGAGATGACAACTGTTCATTGAGAGCATCAATGTCTGATTGATCACAGGTCTCTCCAGGAAACAGGTAGAACAAACTGTGATGGTGTGACCCAAGGAAACACAGATGGCTATGGTCTCGAAGGTTGTATCGAGTGTCAAAGACGAGTTGGGGATGTGCTAATTGGACAGCAGTGCCACACCTCCATGCACTCATCTATCACACAACATATCATTTCTATACAATGAAAACTGCCAGAAGGTGACTGTATTGGCAGGTTTCAGAAATGTTTTCTGTAAGGAAAGATACACAGGATAGTAAGAATCAATCAGTGCTTTGATGTCATCCAGATTAAAATGCAAACCTCAACAGTTCCACTGTATTAAAGTGACTAATTTACTTATGTGTAAGAGAACTGGGTGGAGAGTTATGTCATTTCTCTTTATTAGAAGGTCTACTGACTTCCATGGATTCTGCCCTGGGTCAAGTGGGCAGAGTTCTCTCGGTAGATGAAGATTCCAGTGACTGAGGGCGCGAACAAATAATCATTCTGCATCTCGGAGCTAAAGTAGATTATGATTCAAAGAAGTTCCAGAAGCTGGAGCCACTAGAAGGAATGGTGGAGATAGAGATAGTTGTTGATGTTGACTCGTTAACCCTGTTAACCAAGGAGGGCAAAAGATTCTTCACATGGTTTGAAAACGACTCTGTCAGAGGCACAGAGGTCTATATACACTCTCACTGTAGCAGTGGAATGGAATGCAACAGAACACATCTGAGATGGAGTGGTGAGCATTAACTTTAAAACATCAAGGTAAGAAGTGTTGTGAACCATTTTAAACCCTGTACCTCTTTTTTCTCCACCCACTTAGGATAAGAATGAAATTAAGAGGGACGAGAGCCACTACAATTACCATAACAGGGGTTAATTCCATCACACATGTAGACATTATGGTTTTTGTCACTGCAACAAGTACACATTGCCTTGATAGTGGTAGGTGGACATGGTGATGTAAACATCAAAAATATTACATTGGTCAACATCATAATTTCATCTTTGCAAGTGGAGATACACCTCACATCAGAAGCTCCTTGGGTGGGGAAACCAGCAAGAATTTCTGACCCAGGGATGTTCTTCAAAACCCTTTCAACAATAACTCCTCGTGACGAATTCAAGTAGCATGGGGAGTAACCTCAATGAGCATAATCCTAACGACTTTCAAATGCAAAAGTAGTGTACTGTGTTTTGGAGTGGATGTTTCCACCAAGATGTCCCCAAAATACAGCTTTTTGACTGACTTAAAAAAGCCAGTAAGCCCCTCTAGTCCCTTCTGAATAAAAAAGGGAGACATATGCCCTAAACATTTGTCTGATAAAAAATGTAATATCAGAAAATAAGATAGATGTCGAAGAAGTTGAAGATTGCTGTTCAGAATCTTCAAGACATGGTAGTTTACCTATGGTCTGTTTTTTGTTATTTTATTTTTACTTTTATTTGGGGGATCCATATTAAAGAAAGAATATTTCAGTGTTTACTGACCCCACCCACCATGGAGCCCTATGAGGGGACACACTACAATGCCAAACAAGGATATTGCAGCATGCCAGGGTTTCGTGAGCATTATACCCAACACCAATATCAGACACAATGTCCATAATACCCATTTAAAATGTCCAAAACTGATACTCAGTTGATCCTAGCCCAAAGGCTTCCTATCCACAGGAATTCAAGGACAAAGTGATGTGTTAGGGTTAGACCCCTTAACCACCAGAGTCTTCACCTCCCCTTCATGGGTTACCATGCACAGCAAACACATGAGTGTATGTTTAGATCCCATAAGAGGTAAACTGAAAGTACAAAAACTTCTCTGAGTGGTCCCCTCACCACATACAAGAATCCACACAGAGAAGCCTAAGTCAGATGAATCCCAACATTAGACACACCAGAAGAAGAATAGACAAAGATAGCAATGGAAAAGGAAAAGCATCTCCATAGAACCCCATTAAAGCATAATCAAATGCTTTGACAAAAGGTGGAGAAAGAAGTAATAACACAGAAGGGAAGACATGAAAATTTGGAACTATAGAGCATAATAAAAAGCAAGGAGATCAGTCCCCTCAGCAAGCAAAGGAGATTTCAAAGACAAGTAATCCAGGAAGGGAGAAAAAGAGTATGAAAGGTGACTATAATCAATGAAAGATTAATTGTCTTTGACAGGAGAGATCAACATTTCTCCACAGTCATTAAAACATTTGTTCTTTTGAAATAGAAATCAAAAGCCCTCCAGAAGCTTGAATTGAATAACAGACCAGGTGTGCTGATATATGAGAGTGCAACTGGGAGATACAAGTATAAACAATTCCTCAACTCGAGTCCCAGCTGATAAATGACACAAGGCACCCACACCACTTATTCACAGAGATATCAGCTGACTGTCATATTTTCTCTCTGTTTCAACTATAATTTAAGTAAGTTATTGACACCATAATGTTAAGGTATACAATGTAAGTGTCCAATATATCATAATGCATAATACAGCAAAATACAGTGCTAACTTATGATGTGTTTTGATGGAGAAATAACACTGGTTGGGGACTAACCATGAAATTACTTACTCAATGAAAAGGCTAAGTCAGGACAAAAGAGTTACACGTGATGTTGGTGCAAGTGTAGGGATTTTTGAGAAAGGAAACAATGTAAACCCAAATCTCATGCAAAGGAGAGAATACAAACAAAACTCAAGAATTCTATTTATAAGATGATGAATGGAAAATATTAAAGTATAGAAGCAAAATATAGTGAAAAGAATACACCCACGAAATCATATCCAGAAAGTGTTTGGAAGGTGGAGGGCATTCCCAGATTGTTAAGCTTTTACCCAAAGTAAATCACTTTAAAATCATTATCCAACTAGTCACTCACAAATGAGGAGAAAGAATGTCAGCAGAAGAGATGAGAAGAGGTATAGTATGCAACAGGTAATCCACAACATGTTGAACAAAAACTGAATATCTTCAACAGTCAACATGCTTCCAGAACTCATTGTAGAAATCATTGTCATTAACTTAAGACTTGATGAAAAGAATTTAAGCATTTAAAACAAAAGCCTAACAAATGCAAATCTCATCAAACTGTACTCAGACTAGAAATTTAACACATCTGTTTCATCCAGTGCTGAGGAAAAAGATTAGCTTATCATGAGTGAAAGTGCCTAAGGAAGTTACAATGCATGGAGGTTCTGTAGCCCTCCTATGTGTGAAGGGCTACCACAGAATACCATCATCTTGCACCAGAATAATTTACATTAAACATGAATTTAGATGAGAGTTAGCTCAAGGCTTATTACATGCAATTCTCATTGACATATGCACAAAGTAAACAGTGTTTCTGTGTAAGAGGTGGTTATAATCTTGTAATGGGAGATTCACAGATAGCTGTCCCTAATTCTGAACTACTAACCAGAGGAAAAAACACAAAGCCAGGCCCAGCATATGATGGAAACAACCTTCTTATCAACAGTCAATATATTTTCATTATGAAAAGACAGAATGTACAATCTTCCTGCTATTATCTCTTTCAATATTCATTATTACAAGCTAAAGTTGATTGAACTACTATTTAACAGAGCAGAAGCTAGCATGAAGATAAACAAATAGAACAATTAAAGTGCAGTTTCAGTCTTATAATTACATGGAATATGTTTAGTAACCTTTAATGTGTTTTATAGATTATGAAAAACCATTGAAATAGCAAATGTTTACGTCTATAGAGGAAGAAGGATAGTAAAGTTTGGATCAAAAATATCTTTTAACTGTCTTGGCATAAAGACAATGAATGCATGTAGACATAAGTGCAACAACAAAACTGATTCCCTGCCTTACAAAACATGAAAATGACCAATTTCTCAAAAATAATATGAACTCAAATTGATTCTATTTCATGGTCGTGTGATATTTCAAGCAATATAAATCATAACTCACGTTCACAACCATCAGGATTGTCTGGTCTCAAGTTCCAAAACCCACTTTTGCAGCGATCACATCGTCTTCCTTCAACATTCTTTTTACAGTGACAAACTCCTGCTACAGTCCCCAACACTGAGTCACTATGAGGTTCACAGATACCATTTTCTTCAGAGCCATAAGGATCACAGTCACATGCTGTAAAAGTCACATGAAACATTTAACAATTGAACTTCTACGAATTTATTCCTTATGCACAGGCATGAAAAACAACCATTAAAATTCTCTGAATATATGTGTATTTAAAAAAAAACAGCCATAATTATAACATACATATTTCAATATCAGTTTTATATCCTCACAAAATACCAAATCTATTTATTTTTCATCAAACGTACCAAATTCCATACACTCATACACTAATCATAAATTTAGAAGATATTTTTTTTACATAAAATATACACATCGATTATCTAAAACCACACATGAATGAACCACAATATAAATAGAAAAGAGGCTACCATTTCCATTTACAATTTCCATACTAAAGGCACAAAAGTTTGAATGATACAAAGTTTAGATTATATATTTACATAAAGTAAAATGTTATTCACTTATGTTGGTAAGAAACTAAGCTGCTGAACTGTTCTTCATATCATACATGCATGAAATTAATTCACAGAATTCTGAGCTATTACTTACAAAATTCTGTATTTAAGTGTATCTGCTTACTACTGGTGAATTGCTAGCACCAAAATTAGCATATACACTAAAGTTCTTTAGGAGCTATCATTTGGTTGTTGGCATTCAGATCTGAATTCCTTATGCTACCCCCTGGAGCCTCCTACGTCTTTCCCACAGGCACATCAGTTTGTAATTATTACTTTCAGTACAAGTATGTTTCTAAAAAGAAGTATAACAACTTTTCAACCTGTCAGTACAATTTTATTTGTTATTTTTTTCCATGCATTAAATGTCATTGAATCTGTAACATAATTCTGAAGCTTGTATGTAAACACATTAAGATTAATAACACTATGTAACAAAATTTTTACTTTTTCTTATTCCTGGGCAGAAAGTATTATTTCACAATTGCTTATGCCTAAAGTAAATGGAAAAGACCTATTTTTTCTCTTCAAACTTTGCTTTTGTGACTTGGGTAATAAAATTTTGAAATTTGCCCATTTTCCAGAACATTCCAGGTAGATTCAGTGCTGAGTAGCTGACAGAGAATTTTCAAGAACTTTCTAGAATGTTATAGAACTTACGAGAATTTTCAAGAACCTTTTAGAATTTTCTAGAACAACTTTCCATAGTAATATATATATAGGGGCTCACCACTTCAGTTTAGTTCTAGCTGCCAAAGTGAACACATAGACCGATCTGATTTTATCAGAGATAGCATCAAAAAGCAGCAAGCACTCTGCTGTGTATGTGACCAATTTATCAAGACAAGAGCAAAAAAGTACCCTGTGACAGCATCTGTTAAAATGTGTGAAGCCTACAAGGTATATTTTGACATGCCTGTCGGGGATCAAGACAAACCTTGGGTACCTCATTTCACCTGTGAGCACTGCAAAAAACTCTAGAAGGTAAGACAAACAATTTTTGCTTGCTTGAATAGTAAGATTTTATATCACACAAATTTTAGACCTTTTAAAATTTAAATATCTTTCAATTTATTTATTTTTTATTTCCAACAGTATAGAAAAAATATTGCACATAAAATATTTTGCATGAACCTCTTACATATTAGTTGTGGATGAAATAAATTTATTCTTCATAATAATTTTCTTTTACTCTTTTGCAGAATGGCACAGAGAGGAGAAGACAGTCATGAAGTTCACTATTCCAAGAATTTGGCATAAACCCACTAACCACTCAAGCAATAGCTACTTGGGAATGGTGGACCCTTCCAAACGTTGGGCTGGCAAGAATGCATCTACTATCATGTATCAGGACCTTCCATCACCCATCTCCCCAGTGCCACACTGAGCTCCCTGTACCTACTCTGCCAGAGAGAAAGCAGTCCATAATCAAAAGAGAGCAGCAAATCAGAAGAGGAAGTAGATATTGAAGATTCAGATTACAATTTCAGAGGTGCAGCTGGTGAAAGAAACCCATACTATCCCAACCAAAGAGATCTTGGTCTAACCAAGTCGAAGGCCGAGCTTTTGACACCTAGGCTCAAGGAGTGGGATTTGTTAGATGAAACTGTGCAAGTCAGAAGAAGCGTCATCAACATTTTTCAAGCTTCCTCACTCATCAAGATAGACAATGTTTCTGCCACAATGTATCCAGTCTGTGCGAGGCAATTGGAATTGCCTCTAACCTGAACAAGTGGCACCTCTTCATTGATAGCTCATCCAGAAGCCTCAAAGTTGTGTTGCTCCATAATGGGAATAAGTAACTATCTCTTCCCCTGGCTCATTTGTTGCACCTCAGGGAGAAATACAACAGCATCAAGACCTTGCTAGAAGCCTTGAAGTATATGAATATAGCTGGGAGGTTATTGGAGACTTCAAACTGGTGGCATTCCTGATGGGTCTCTAAGGAGGTTTTACCAAGTTTACCTGTTATCTTTGCCTTTGGGACAGCAGGAACACAGCAGTGTACTATAACAGGAAGCACTGGCAACAACGGATTGAATTCTCTGTGGGAAGGCACAATGTCAAGTGTGAGCCACTAGTGAACCTCCAGAAGGTGTTGTTCCCACCAATGGACACAAAATTGGGTCTTATGAAACAATTTGTCACAGCTCTTGATAAGGGGTCTGCAGCCTTCATGTATCTTTGAGACTTCTTCCCTAAGCTGTCTGAGGCAAAGGTCAAAGCTGGTGTCTTTGTTGGACCACAAATAAAGAACATCCTAAAGTGCACAGAATTCCCCAAGAAGCTCAGTAGAAAAGGAAAATAACTTGAAGTAGCTTTGTTGCAGTGGTTCAGGGATTCTTGGGCAATCACAAGGCCAAAAATTATGTGAAACTGGTTGAGTCTCTGGTGAAGAACTATGGCAAAATAGGCTGCAGGATGATCCTGAAAGTCCATATCCTTGATGCTTATCTTGATAAATTCAAGGAGAACATGGGAGCACACTTAGAGGAGCTAGGCAAGCACTTCCACCAAGATATACTGGACTTTGAACGCTGCTACCAAGAAGCGTATAATGAAAACATGATGGGAGACTATATTTGGGGGCTGATACATGAAAGTGATTTACATTACAGTCGCAAATCTCGAAAAACTACTCACTTCTAAACATTTTTGTATAACTTTAGTATAAACACATGTTAATCTTATTCATATGCTGTTTTATTCAGATCTTATGTAAGTTAAAATGTGCAAATTTGCCTGTTTTTACATAGAAAATAGGTTAATTTTTAAATTTCATTATCCAAATCAAAAAAGCAAAGTTTGAAGGGAATAATGGCCATTTTCTGTACTTTTACAATATAAGCAATTAAGAAATAAAACATACTATCCAGGAACAAAATGTGTGTTACCTAGTGTAATTCTATTGCACAGAAATTCACATAAGGATTATGGGTCTAAATATGGGTGTTAATGACCTTCAGTAAAGATACAATGACAAGTGTTTAGGCCTTGCAGCCTTTCCTTCCATCACCTATGGTGTTCTTGGTGATGGCCCTGATTATAAACTAGTTCTCTGGATCACAACATTCACTGCATGAGGCTTTTGTACAATATACTGAAAATCAGTGCTTTACATGCTCTCCAAATTCCACCAAACATGCATCAGTACCAATTCCCAATAACACAAATGAGCAACCGTAATGAGTAAAAATCAAATGGAATATTTCTACAATAGTTAGTACGTTTCACTTTTGTTTAAAATTCTAATGATAATATCACATGATTAGTTATCACAATAACTGAACAAAATATAAGCTTTGTTACAATTAACAAAAATCTTATAAATAGAACTAGACACATTTACATAATATATTATACAGATGTATATTTAATTGAAAAACTTTTAAATTTTCACTTCTTTAATAAATAAATTACTACACTATTTGAGTAGAAACCTCTATACAAATTGGATGTTACATACAAACAACCAACATGAATTTTTCATGTTAAATTTACTTCCTTACATAGTCTCATCTTTAAAAGGAAATACTCAGCTTTCAAAATAAAGAAGTCTAAAAATTAAATTTTTATCCAACAACAAAAAAATATACTAAATGTTATTAGTTTTAACATCATTGTTGATTTTTTTTCTTTTCATAATAGTAACCTTACACTCACGTTGGCAGACATCTGGATGTG
The DNA here is from genome assembly GCF_004210375.1 of Tachypleus tridentatus. Lineage (NCBI taxonomy): Eukaryota > Metazoa > Arthropoda > Merostomata > Xiphosura > Limulidae > Tachypleus > Tachypleus tridentatus. Next base: position 20,556,460 of record NC_134825.1, on the reverse strand, counting down.
TTATGTCAAGCCTTGAGTCACGGAAATAAAAAGGTTTGCATAGTTCACAGTTCTGACCCATTGTATTGTGCTGGCAGTTGTCACACACACCTCCACTCACTTTTCCACTTGATTCCCATACTGCTGGGTCAAAATGACATCTCGTGGCATGTCCATTGCAAGTACACTCTATATGAATATCAATAAAAAGTAAATATATTTATATTTAACACAAACAGTCATGGGAATTACATCACTTCTGTTAAGAACTTGGCACTTCTAATTCATCTATTGCAATTACTCTATATGTGGACATCAGTAAAATATAGATATGGTTAACAAATGTGGGTACTTCAAATTTATTTAGACATTCAATTTCTGCCATTTGAGAAATATTTCAATAGATCTTTGTAATAAAAATTTGTATGTAGTCTAAATGATTAGGCCTGAAACCTCAAGGTTCAGATGTAGGTTGTCCCTAATTTTGAACTACTGACCGAGGGAAATGGGTGCCAGCCAGTAGCAGCTAGTGTTATGAGGTTTTGGTTTTTGATTATTTGAGCAAAATAATAATATTTATGTTACTTTTATAATACACCAGCACTTCAAACTGCTGAAGGCATCCAATCCTGAATCATGGACTCTTTGAGTTGTAACAGACACACTAATCATTAACTCGTGCCTAGTACCTAGTACCAAGTCAAATTGTCTGTTGTTGTTGTTTTTTCTCTTTATGCTTGGTAATGTCTGATGAGGATGGTACATAAAAATTAAGATCACATTATGTTGAGGTCTCCACAAATGCAACTGACCTTCACTGCACAAAAATATACACATACTTTTACATGCATTTGTCTGTTTGCCAACTGCAGGTTTCCATGGTTGATCGTTATACATATCCTCACACTGTTCACAGTTTATTCCTTTTGTATGGTGGGTACAAAGACATTTTCCATAAACCTACAGTCGTAAATACAGAAAAACATATCTGTTAGATATTCACAAACCAGAAACTTGAAAAAGCGTAAATAAAAAACATTTTCGAGTAATGTACTTAATTAATCAAATCATTTGTCCACATACTCAGAGAAAGCTTTAATAAAACAATTTATTAAACTCATTACTTTAAAAACTGTAAATAACAATGTGAAAAGAAGAAACTCCATCCACCCTGTTGACGTAGAGAAAAAAAATTACCGAGAATATTCCAGAATAGCAACAGTCACAAGAGACAGGAAGTAACCACTTGTGAAAAAAATAGCATCACAATGAAAAGTAAAAGTTAGAAAAATAAATGTCCAGTGGTTGACCATTTCCAGGTTCACAAAAATACTTCATGAGGTTCTCTGGTTCTAACAACATGGTGAACACACAGAAAATAAAACACATATCACTTGTTGCAAGAAATGAAAGACTGATCAGAATATTTTTGAAAAAAATGACCACAGCAAACTGTTATAAAGTCACTGAATAAAGCTGAAACAGTCCCTTAGAAGAGTAAACCATTAACAACTGTTTAATATGATTAAAGTTATACGTAAATTGGTTCCAAATAATACACTTAAGATATGAATAATCAATCCAAATTCGAACAGTTATGACTATAACTAAGCAATTAACTCAATTAATCAATATAATGAATAACTTATAAGTCTCAGTTAATTTTGCAAAATAATCAATCGATCAAAACCATGATTAATCAGTTGATATCACAGAAATAATCAAATAGTGCTTTTGCTTATTATTATTCCAAAAACTACAAATATCCAGTAATAAAAATAACAAAAAAATCATATAATATCATGAAAATTATTAAAAAAGTAAAAATCAGTGTTTTTCATTACTCCAACTAATTAGTGACCAAAACATCACTTTTATAACTTTTAAATATTATTCCCAATAAATTCAAGTTTATTCAGCTTAACAGATCAGTGTCAAAATTCATAAACATAATCAACCAATCAAAAATCATGCTTCTGGTGATCAATTTTGGTTATTTCAACAAACCAAGAAATTGAAATATAACTATTGTGTTTGTTTGTTGTTGAGTACAAAGCTACACGATGGGCTAACTATTTTCTGCTCACTGTGAGTATCAAAATCCTTTTTATTTTTTGCATTATAAATTTTTAAGCCATTTCTGATTACATCAATGAAAATACTAAATTAATGAGCCAATTGATTTATGGATTAGCAAATACCACTAATCATTCAGCCCCAGTTATGACACAAAAATATTAAAAACTATATTTCAAGAGAAGGAAGCATCTCTCTTCCAAATAGAAAAATCTAGATAAGGAAAGAAAAATCAAACAACAGAGAACAATGATTCTCTTAACGTCAATGACTGGTGTCTTGAAGGTAGAAGAAAAAGTTTTATTGGTTAAATAATGAAATTGATAGAAAAAAAAGTTTAAAAACAAGAAAGAAAGATCATCAACTATCATAACCAATAAGCAAACGTTAATAAAAATTACTGAAGAAAATTCCATCAGATTCAAAACATATTAGGCCAAAATTCTAAAACAGATCAAAGTCAAACAAGCACTTTTCAGGCTTCAAAACTATTTATATGGATTTCAGAATAAATTATTAAATAAAATAATAATATTACAGAGTACAGAGAAAGTTATAACTTTAGAATCAAAAAAGAAAAAGCATATCACCACCAAAGTAAGACATGATTCTGTCGCTCAAACTAACTGCCTTAAGACATCTGCGTGTGTGTGTGTGTGTTACAATATATCTAGTAAGAACTAAATTGTGTTCAAAGGGATGAGTCTGCTTTAATACTGATACTTCACTATTTTACTGTGTTTATAGTTCACTTTTAGTTTTGTGTACACTCATGTTTAAGCTTTGAAATTAATCTACATCAGGAACAACTTACCACATCTGACCCTGTATGCTGTCCAAGTTCCCCAGCACATTGATTAGCATGGCCATAACATGAACAGCTTCCTCTTACCACCATTTCATAGACAGCATAGTAGTATTTCATTTTAATTTGTTTGCTTTGGTCCAAAAGATTGTCTCCCAAAGTGTGGAGCTTGGTAAAGTTAATGCGAAGATTTGTAATTTTCAAAAGGTCCTGAATTTCAGAACTGTAAGGATCATCCACTTCAATATTAGGAGGAAGAACCCTAAATATTACCTGGATAATTAAGAATAAACACATACATAAGAAAGTTATTCAGCTATAAAAATAAATGTTTTTTCCATGAACACTAATGAACATTGAAGTACAGACAACTGAGTACACTGTATTCAAATAACTCTGAGATTGCAAAAAGAAAATTGCATGACAAAGTCACATGATATAAAATCAAAATAGAATGGCATGTATCAGAACTATAATATAGAATAATTTTATGTAGCAGTACTTTATGATGCAAAATATTCACACACTCAAATTATAAAGATGTGGTGAAATTGGGGATATCCCTTGTGTCTAATAATACTGGAAAATGAAAAGAGATGGATCAGTGTGAGGCACCAAGACCATCTAGAAAGAGACCTGAGGTAAGGAAAATGTGGTGTTTTATAACAGATGAGAATACACAAAGATAAGCAGCAAAGCTAACTACATACCTGAGACAACAATACACAATATAATCAAGAATAATATCTGTCTGGGAAAAAAAGACACACAAGTTACATGTGCACATGTAGCATCAACAATACACCTGTTCTACCATCACACACCTCAGACAGTTGGTGAATGAAATGGGTATTCAGGCTGTTCCATATAAAGACATACTTGTCAAGATTTTGATATAATGGGAATAAATGAAGCAGCTAAATGTAGATGATTTTCATGACAGAAATTTCTCAGAAATATGTGATTATAGGTTATTTAATAAGGACAAAGTATTAATGTGAAAAGGAGGAGAGCTATGTTTGTAAAGTGTGAGTTATATCCTGTTGAAGTTGAGGATATTAACGATAGTAGCAAGGAGACTGAATCCATTTGGGATTCTGCTAGTGGATATCAAAGAAAAAACCTCTTAATAGAAGTAGATGAAACTGATGAAATTAGGGAGAAACTTTACAGTTAAATTAAGATTTCAATTGTTAATGAGGTCATAGTTATGACAGCTGTCTTCACTTAAGATAATTTTATTTTTCAAATACGGTAATTGGCTTATGAAATGGGTTGCCTTCGGATATCATGAAGGCAGTACATTTAAGTGAGTTAATAAAAAGCTAGATAGATATATGAATGATAAGGACTAGCTTTAATTCTGTTATATCTAATAGTTTCAGTTTGGCTTAGAGGATTGGACAACCGAGATGGACCCTTGTTGTCCCTAAACATTATGTTAACACACCAGAAACAGCATCTATTGATTTCTGTGTATTTAGACAGTTAAACTGCTTTCCTTGTACACTGGGTAAATTATGTAAAGCCAGTAGAGAAGAATAATGTGCATTTCACATTTCACATGAGACCCTTTCTGTGGGCAGCATAGCTACTGACAAGGTGTATGATCACCAAAATACCCAAAATAACAAACTCTTTAAACTTTTTTAAATATTTAGAAATGCCACAATAAAAATGAGAAAATATCCAAATAGTCTGTAACCAGCTACAATAATTTACTTAACTGTAAAGCTACATACAGCTCAGAGAATAATCTATCCTGAGTTTACATACTAGACTCACATCCAACATGGACTTTTTTACAATTTATTTAGCCATTCTTAACATTTTATGCTTTTGGAATAAGAAATAAAAGTTTTAACAAGTTATTGCCTTCATCAAGAATATAACAGATTCAAACAGCCAATTAACTCTCAGTAACCTTTTTGTTTTACTGACTTGTAGGGTTAGCTAGCTAGCTACTGTTTAATTCAAGCAAACAAAAATGGTTAAGTTTTTAACTCCTAAAGTTAAAACAAGAGTTATAATTCTGTTCTTAAAGCAGAATTATAAGGCATGTTATCAGGATAAGTACCTGAATGTTTTGTGATATGTTTTGTAAAAAAACAGTCTATATAAAAGAAATTTTATGTAATTTATTTGTATTTAGATTTGTAAACATTTAACAGGATCTTCCAAAAGTTTTCCTTAAACGTATGCAGCTTACAACAAAGGATTAAAAATCTACTAGAGTATAAACATTTTCATAGACAACACAAAACACATTACAAGAGGATTCATGTTTCACTCATTTTGGTTGTTCTGATTTTTAAAGAAAAAGTTGTTGGTGTATACTGACTTCTTGGGCTGATGTTCTTTAGTATTACTTACAGTATTATTCATGTTGACAAATAGATACTTAGAAGACATTCCAAATTTAGACAGTTAAGACTACAGCTAGGCAATTAGATCGATTAATCAATAATTTATATGCCTCAATTACATCAGTTAATTTTGTAAAATAATCAATTCACCCAAACCATCATTAAATCAACTGATATCACAGAAATAATCAGACATTGCTTCTCCTTATTTTTGTTTAAAAAAATCACAAATATACAGTAATCAACAAATTAGTGTCAAAATTCATAAATATAATCAACCAATCAAAAACAAGGCTTCTTGTGATCAATTTTGGTTATTTCAACTAACCAAAAAATTTAAATATTACTATTGTGTTTGTTTGCTGTTAAGTACAAAGCTATACAATGGACTAAATATTTTCTGCTCACTGTGAGTATCAATTTGTTTTTTTCTTTTGCATTATTGGTCTTTTATTGTTTTTCAAGATAATTTCATGACATGACAGGATCTTGCATTCTCAACTATTCAACTGAGAACCTTCTTCAGGAAATTATGACACTGTAGTGCCTTACAAAGGTATTTATACAAATTTTCCCAGACTACATTCCTGTTTGCCACACACTATTTTATCCACTATTACCATCTATCAGTCACCACCACAGAGATAGTAAGAAAAAGAGGAATAAAAATAGAAGAAATGGTAAAGGGCAGAAGACAGAAACACACAAAAGATGGCAGCACAATATACTGTATTCCACATGGGGGATGCAATAAAGTATACACAGGTGAAACATAAAATAAACATAAACCATATGTCAAAAGACACAACAAACCCAACACAACAGTAGCACATGCAGAGGAAGCACCTCCTAAATGGAAAGAAACTAAAATCATTAGCAAAGGAATGAAAAAAAACAAAAACAGAGGATAAAATGGAGACAGCTTACGGCTTACTAAAAATAATTTAAACACTACTTCAGGAATTTATGAGTGGGTTGAAGTGGTCGCAAGCCTGGTGAAACAAAACCAGAATGCTGATTGGATCAATAAGGTGTGAGAAGGCAAAGTGACCACGAACTTATTTTGGGAAAATTTGTATAAATTCCTTTGTAAGTTATCATAATGTCATAATCTCTTGAAGAACACTTCTAGTCAAACTGATGAGGATAAAAGACCCTGTCATACCACTCATAATATCATTCCTACCTTAGTATCAACCCTGGAGGTATATACTTGTATGTGGTGAAGGGACCTTCCAAAAAAAGGTTCTGTACTTTCAGTTTACTTCTTCTGGCTGTGTTTGGTGGATTGGACTCGGGATTTTATGGACTTGAGCATTCAAGCCTTGCATGTCTTACTGTTTTTTGTTGGGTTTTTTTCACCAAAGTCTTGGTACATAATTGGAAAGATGGGGTTTCCCAAAATGTATTTGGGTGCTAATATATATAGTTATTTTCTCTAATAAAAATATTCTTTTTTGCTTATTTCATTTTACTGTTTGTTAATGAGTGAATATGTTAAGTATACACTTACATACCTTTTTACAGTAGTTTATCAAGGGTCATAATCAGGCCCTCAGGGCAGATTTCCCAACTGGGAGGAGGTCAGTATCTTGACCCCTCCAAAAAAGTAACATCATATCTTTGTTATTAAGAATAAAAGAATGTAAACATAAATTATCACTACCCTGATTGCCCTGAAATAGTAACAACATATATTTGCTTTTAAGAATCAAAAACCATACACATAAATTTTTCATTGCAGCTAATGTTTTTACTTTTGTAACACATATAACATAAGACAAAATAAAATTCAAATAACCAATAGGTTATCATGATTCTTCAGATAAGCAAAAACGTCGACCATCTCTTCCAATTTGTTCTCCATCAAAAAATTTGTTACTTGTCCGTTCAATATTCAAAATGGCAACACAAGACAGTATTTCTTGTTGAACGGTAGAATGTAAGTAAGTTTTGATCCACTGTTCAATTGTTTACTGACATGTGTGATCTCATGCTCTGACAGGTTAGGAAATGAGTGAAGAAAGAACAAGTCAAACCTTAATCTTATTACTGTGGTTTGTTTTGCCTCTCTATCTGATCCATATTTTTTCCCTTTACTTTTTCTCTTTTTCCTCTCATTTTTTTCTTTTCCTTTTTTTCTTCTACCCCCCCAAGAGCATATGGTTTTTTTCCAAAGTGGGGGGTCTAAAGGCCCCCATGCCCTTCGGGCATAGCTATAATTCATTATTGAAACAGTACAGACAATATCAAAAATTAAATTTTTCTGCAGTGATATTCCAAAAATATCTACAAAACAAAAGCATTAACTTTCAGGTACTGTAGCTGTTTAAAACATGTCACAAAAATTCAAGTTGTAATAATAATCTCCCTACCTCTCCCTCTGTGGACGGCTCAACCCCAGAGTAGCGAGAATCACATACTACATCTGTCACTCTCTCTCTTGGCTTATTTGGTATTCCAGGGAAAGAATCTGCACAGCTGTAGGCAAAATACTGATATACCTGTGTGTATATTAGAAAGAAGTAATTACATATCTAAGTTTGTTACATGGCTTATTTGTCTATGAAATGTCTTCATTAGTTACATTTAAGAGACAAACATACTACAAAATGGTTAGAATGTTATTTCAAAATATTAAAAAAAATTATTATTATTATTATTTTTTACAAATAAATTAAACAAAAAAATCTGGTAAGTTACTTTATCAAAACAATGTAGTATAAATACAAATTATTCAATCTGTACACACTTTCCAAGTTCTTCCAAAATCATAAGACCTTTCAATAAGCATAGCAGCAGGTCTAAATGTTTTAAAGGTGATAATGAGATGAGTAAAATGAAATTCAGCCTCCAGATCCAGCTGGATTGTAACATTTTCTTTTCCATTTTCTGCTTGCCACCACTTCAAACGATTACCTCCAATCCTATAAAAATTTAGATAATATAACATTTGTTTGATTTATAGTTGTTCTGTTTTTTTCTAACTAAAAGAAATCTATTTATCATAATTCTTATCTCCTGTTTCTAAAAAAATTTAGTTATCACATTAGTGTATTCTATTTATAAACTTTTCATTTGGAAAAAATAAAATCTAAGGCAGATAATAAAAGTTTCTTTTCTATTTCTCATGATTTAAATTAATGCAATAAGATAGTTAAGTTTTTGATTATGTTCTATTATAGAAAATGTAAGCAACGTGATATCATTCACTTTTACCTTGATACGATATTTTCAACTTCATGAGATTTTTGAACATTCCGTGAGTCACAAACAAAACATTTTTTTCTTTCCTTCAAATGACTAACAATACAGAACCTTTCCTTCTTCTGCTGCCCACATGTTGAAGAAGCCCACAGGTACTTTTGCCGACCAATCAATAGATTTCCCACTGCTGGATAGCAACTTGACTCATTACAGGCACGAGGATATGTTCTTCCTGGAAAGTAATTTCTTACTCAATTAAAACGATTAGATTCATTTTAAAATGATGGCTATACAATAATAGACTACATGTACGTACTATCAGTTGTAATTCATGCTGTATGTACTTCTTTTCACATCAAAATACCAAAACACTATCACTATTAACAGTTCAGGTATGAACTATGGATTACACTTTTAACTTTAAATTTAACATTATACTCATTAAAATTTTCTACTTTTCATTATATTTGGTCAATAGTGTTCTCACTGGAGTTCCATGCATAAAAAGTTTCAAATGCATAAAAAATTAATTTTAAAACTTCCTTCTATGATTACTAATTTATTATTTAAAGTGAACTACTATGTAGTGCAATGTGTGTGTAACAATCCTACAAATTGGATTTCTTTTCTGCAGAAACTTTCTTGACCATAAATCTACATATACTTCCTGACAGATGTTTAATGTTCATTCTAATTAGAACTAAATTCTTGTCTGTCTAATAAATTACCCAAGCTTGAGAAATGCAATATATTTAGTTTATTCTTATGACAAAGAACAGGAATGAAATTCAGTTAAAAAAAACTAATTTCTAACAGTAGACACAAATTTAGTATGTTATGTGAGAAGTGTTAGATTTAATCCAAAGACATGCAAAAACTAAGATTATTAAATAAAAATTAGCACTAAACAAAATGTATAGGGATCAATTTTAATACATGAACATTTGGATTACCACAAAAAAAAAACAGTTTCCACAAGTAATTGTCTTAAGACCCTAATATTAGGCAGAAGGTATTCAAGTAGCTTGAACAGTAAAATGATGGTTACCAGTATATACAAGGTTACCCTTGAGTGTTTATCTCTGCAAAAGGTATTCAGTTTTGATCTCTGGACAAGCATAATTTCAAGATATTTAAAGAACTCTTCTTAAGCATTTTTTTACTTTTAAAATCTCAGGAAAGTCTTAAGTCTTTATTTTGAATATTTTTGGAAAAAATATTATTTATACTGACTTTAACATAACCTTAAAACATTATATGCTGATCAAAAGGAAGACATACTGTGAGAAATGTTGTACCAATTTTACAGTATCAATATTTTGAGTGTTACTTCAACAAGACAATATTATAAAGTTTGTCTAGCTGTTACTCTCATAATTTTGTAATGCATAAATAAGTTGGAAGTTTATTTAGAAGTCTACTTGCAAATATTGTTACATTACTACATAAAAGAACACATACTTAATGATTTAACCAGAAATTTAAAAAAAAACTGCTTCTTTAATCTAAGCTACATTGATGAAAAAAAAATGTTTATCAAAATGTTTTAAAACCACAAAATAGATAAAAAACATTCTTGTAGACAAATTAGCAATGCTTCTAGAAGAGCATGTGTTTGAAGAAAGTGTGATAAATATATAAACTTTAACTACCACAACTTTAATTGCATAAATGAAATTAGCATTTAAGACTATTTTCCTATAAAAGGCAGAATGAGCTTTCTAATAATAATTTAGCTCTCTGATTCTGTGTAATGTAAATATTTATTTAACATTTCCATAACAGAGATGTGTCAAAGTAGGAGTCAATGTAATGTTTTCAATTCATTCTTTAACTATTGGAATTTTATTTTGTTTTTGTTAGTACTACTGCTAGCAAGTATTGTGTATTTTATATACTTATTTGTATTGTTGAAGCCAGAGGTGAAATTCTTCAAACAAAGAAGCAAATGTACTCAGCTGGGTGGCCTGTTTTTGTAAAAGGCTATAAAATCTATGTACAAACATAAAAAAAAAACAAAAAGCAGCTCAAATAAATCCTGGTACTAGTGCCAACTGTGGATTAACATTGCTAAAAACTGAGTTTCAATACCTGTGCTGGACAGAGCACAGATAGCCCATTGTGTTGCTTTGTGGTTAATTCTAAACAAACAAAACCACCTTAAAAAATAAGTTCCAGTGCTCAGTACCAGAAGAATTTCATCCCTGATTCAAGCATAGTACCACCCGATATTTCAACCACAAAAGACAAATAATTTCCATTTATTATTTATAATACTGATACATATCAAAATGATTGATATTAGTTGCAATTATTATTTATGTTAACTTATTTAAGTAAAAAGTGTGGAATGACAGTTAATTAATATTTTGTAAATATATATATATATATATACACTATTTCTTGTGCAACAGTTACAATATTCAGCTGACAATACATATAGAAACTCAAATGAATTTCTTTACTTTAGACTTTGTCAAAATTCTGTGTCTGGATCATCTTATATTGAGTTTGAAAAGGCTATAAAGATAAATATTTCTGTGATTTATCATGCTAGTGAGAACTTTGAAAAGTTTAGAAACACTAAACAAAAGCACTAATAAATATGACACAGAATATCAGATATACCAGCTGTATACTCCATTATTTAAGAGTAATTACGATTGTTCTTTTTTTTTTACTGTGTATGTCTTACATCATGCAATCATATAAAAATTTACAACCCAATAAACTGCTCATCTTTACTTCTTTAGCCTAACCAAAAATTACATGCACACACAAATTTTTTTAATAATAATAATAATTATGGGCACATTAACTCTAGTGCATGAGGCTGATTAATGCCTTATGAAAGAAATGAAAAGACTGGTCACAACTTTAGAGCTTATTACAATTAAACTATATTAGTATAATTTAGATTCATTACTACATTCAATTCATGTCCGATTAGTTGCTCAAAATGCTTTTCAAGAGGTACAGGTTGAAAAGTAATGATTACTGAACACTCCATCAGATAATGCATTTAGAATTGTTTTGTTTCTTTTCATTTGGTTAGCATAATAAAGATAAAATTAACATGAAGAACACCACTATCAATGAATCTTCCTGTACACTTACTGTAAGAAAGCAAAACTGTAAATCAAGCTTTTATACTTGACTTGTTGCAGAATGTAGTTTAAATCATTTTGAAAACATATTCTCTCTATGAGGTGTCTTAGCAAGAAAGTGTAATAAAACTTTATTGCTGTGATGATAATTGTATGCATTACAAGAATAAAAACAAAAATATCAGACATGTAAATTCTTAAACTCATTAAAATATAAATGTCCATGTAAAACCTCACTTAAATATTTAAATTGATGCAATGCATGTAATGAAACAACAGACAGCTTATAAACTTAATCTACTGTCTATATAAATACCTAAAGGCAAATAAATTATTCAACACCCAATTTCCATTTGTGATGATGAGAAACCCACTTCAAATAAAAATGTGTCTCAGAATGGCTGGTATGGGTATTAACACTTTTACTAATAACACAGAGAACAATGTTTCAACCTGAAGATGACCTAGGAAGGTCAAAATGTTGTTCTCTACATTATTAGTAAAAAAGTGTTAATACCCATACCACCTGTTTTGAAATACACCCAACTTCCATGTCTAACTAGAGATAATTCATTATTTACCACAAATAAGGCAAAAGATATCTGACAAACTTTTCAAGATCTCAGAGTTATTTGAAAAATACAAAAAAAAAAGTATTAAAGGTTTGAAAGTAGATGATGGTACTGTATTAATAATATTCATCATTGCAGAATATTATGGCAAACAAATACAACAACAATATGAACTCAGCAATGGTTTATATTCTATCTACCATAAAGCGGAACTTAAATAATTGTAAGACTAAAATGTTTTAAATTTACTTTAATATAACAATTTAAAAAAATTTAATAAATATTTAAAAAACTGCTCTATTTGTTCACAAATGCATAAATGTGTTATTTAAGTTGCCTCCTAATTAGTATTGTGTTTGTATGATATCCTTTATTATTCCTTTATGATGGAAAATTTAAACATTTTGAAATAAATAAGAGTAAAATGTATTCTCTGAGGGCATAAAAAAGTACTCTCTGAACTCCTGGTCATAATAATACCATTCTCTGAACTCCTGGTCATAATAATACCATTCTCTAAACTCCTGGTCATAATAATACCATTCTCTGAACTCCTGGTCATACTTTCATTTAAAAAAAAAAAAAAAAAACGTTTCAGAAGATCAACTATCATCCAGTCAACATTACGAGCTTTGAAAAATGCCATACAGGTTTGTTAGTTTTACAGTAGACCACAAGAAAGTGTTTGTACTTCCAATGATACATTATGTAACATTTAACACACAATAGAAATAATTCATACACAAATTCAAGGAACTTGCTACTAAATATTATGTTCTATTTCATACATCTAAACAGGAGCAGGTGTCACAAGTGAGATTACACTTCCAAAATTGCACCCATATATCTATAAAACATATTTAACATCTGATAAAGCAGCCCTTATGGTTTTGCATTCTAATTCAAAGTAACATGCCACAATTAATTCTGCCTACCTCCTTAAGGCTATCATAAATTATATCAATCCTGACATATTTTAATTAAAATACACAAGTTACTAATTAGTGTCTAATAATAAAATTAAGTAATAAATAATTAGACTCGGGTGATGTTACAAGATATACTATTACTGTCTTGTATATGTAATAGTACATATATATTTAATGATACAGTGGTTTGACATAAATGTACAATATGAAGAGATATACAGTTTTGCTTTATACGAATGTAATTTCAATAATTTAGAAAACAAGTGCAGACCTTTATCGTTCAGCCACTTCTTTGTGATGCGATATAAAACAAAGAAACATTCATGTTGCATTTCCACACTAATAATAGTTTGAAATAAGTTACTTTGGGAGTTCTTTGCTTGTCCTACATTACAGGTGTAAGTGTACCATATTCTAACATTTTCTGGCCTTACAAAAAACTGTTTTCTATATAACCTTAACAGGGGCGTAGATCCTGGGGGATGTGGGTGGGATATACCCCCCTTCATTTTAGGTGGGAGGTATGGTGCATACAATCATCCCCCCTACAGTTTGGTCTGTTGAATTGTTTTATTGCATCACAGGCCTATAAATTGAGTTTGTTCTTGTGATTCTTACCAATCGAATTACATAATTAGGCCTAGATGTAGGCTTTTTCAGTAGCCGAAATGTGCATCTTTAATATAGGCGTGCTTCTAAGTTTTTCTATCTAAGCGATAGTTCGTATATCAGTCAGTAAGCCTAAGTATACATGCAAGGCTTGCAAGCACTATCACAGAATTTACCTACGTCTTGTACGTAGTGTAAGATTAAGTAAATATTTCATCACAACAAATTGAACACAGAATGAAATTCGAAAATATTAATCCCAAGCGTAAACACCTGTGATCTAGATCTGGCAGGCATTTGTAGCTAGTAGCTGCATCAATCTTATGTGTATATTGTGCGGTTTTCCGACGCCATTTGTTCTTATGCATGTCTAGCTGGTTTTATTGTCGAACGCCTTACTCTCCTTAGCAGCCGAATTCACTGGCCATACTGTACGTTTACTGTACAGTTAACGACAGTTTCGGGCCGCTTGGATCCAGACGCGCCCTACATCAACCCCCTCCGTTCCCTTTAGTCTGAGCCTTAATTTTACAACATGGCTCATTAGACCAGTGTTTGTGGCCCTCATTAATCCATGAAATTTCAGATTATCACCGCCCTCTAATAAAGTGCTGGTGCTTTATGGTAAAAGAACAATATGTTCTCTTATCATAGATAGTAAAAATATTGTATTTTCTTGTATAATTAGAACACAAAAGGAGCGATTTCAACAGCCTGAAGCCTCTACTCGAATTGTATTGCTAGTTTTTGTTTAGGTGTTTTTATTTAATTGACGTGCTTATAGACATTATATCACAATGTGTTTGCCTTTCAATGAGCTTTAACAGGAATATAATGTATTTGTGATTGTTTAAGTATTTTTCGAGAAACTTGCAATTACTTGTGTTGTAACTAGCACACATTATTGTCCCAGCGATGCCCACGCGGTCAGTCGGCTCGGTAGTCACTGTGAGGTTCGCAATGACAGTTGAGCAATTGCGAGTATTGCAAACAGAGGAAAATTACAACAAGATATCTGGTGAAGCCGAGAAAAAGGTAACTTTCCTAGATCTGGTGCCTATTGAACTTCCACGCATTCGCAGACCCTCCAGAAGGATCACAGGTGATGGCTCAGCACACCATTCTGCAACAGCTAGAGATTACTACAGAAGCCAATATTTTGAATTTGTGGACACAGTCATAGAACATCTGAACACCAGATTCAAAGCAGACAACAATGACTTGAGGCAATATATGGCACTTGAGAACATGATCACATCTGACAAGATTGGCAACTCGGTTATAAACTTCTATCCAGAAATCTCTGCACAACGGCTCCAGTTTCAGTTGCCCATGTTCAAAGAAACAACAAAAGCAGTATCTCTAAAAAGTGCGAAAGATGCTTACTGTAAAATGCATGAAACAAGCAAGTAGATGTTTAGTGAAGTGTTCTTGTAATGAAAATTTTGCTTGTATGTCCAGTATCCAGCTGCGAATGTGAACGCAGCTTTTCTGCATTAAGACGGTTGAAGACGTGGTTAAGATCAACATTGTCTCAGTGCCGCCTCAACCATGTGGCAGTTTGTCACACTCACAAAGATGAGGTCGACAAGATAAATACAGAAGACCTTATGAAAGAATTCAAAAACAGATCATCACAAAGGAGGTCTACGTTTGGGGACATGTAGACTAGAGGACTAAATGAATCTTACTTCAATGAAAAGTATGAATAATTATGTGCTACATTGTATTGATGTGTAGTTTTCAAGAGTTCGCAAAGACATTTTAATTATTTTTATCAAACAACATGAACAGTTTTTCAATAGATATAAACTTATCAAGGGTAATTACTAATTTTATTAATATTTGAAAACGTAATTCATGCAATGAAAGTTATTAGTAACCTTGTCAAGTATAATGGCCATCTTTTATACTATGCAGTGTGCAGGAATAAATTCATGTGGCAGTTAAATTATGACACATTTGTCTTTATTCTATTAACATTTTGAAAACTGTTCACAACACCTCACTTATACAAACCTACATGGAAACCTTGAAGTATCGTGGCAACAAGATTACTCTGTGGCTGCATGTTTACAGCTTTCACGTTCACATAATCACAGATTACCAATTTACAAATTGAACAGTCCACATAAGTAGTTGCAAAAATCATCCCCCCCCCACCGGGTGTAAAATATTTAAGCCCCTGAACGTTAAAAACACCGTTTCTTGTAATAAATAATTTCCTTATCTCGTGTGTAATACCATTTTGATGACCTAAAGTAACAATGTGATAAAACTTCCCTGTCACTGTGATGACCTGTAGTAACAACTAGCAACGTCGATAAAACGTATGTGTATCTGTTTAACTATAGCGACCGAATTTTGAACTCTAATACTCAAATTCATCGTCTGCAACTTTTAGTTTTACTTTGAAATTATTTCACGGTAGGGAAATAGCCATGGAATGAATTCTTTCGTATATTTAGCCATTTATGGGAATATCACGATGACCTTCACAAACATTACTCTGTAATCTATATTTTTTTATTATTTTTCCTTTTTACACTTGAAAAGATTTGCTGTGATTTTCAAGCGTTCTATCAGCTTTAACGACCTTGTACTTGGACAAGTTGAAGCTGTATGAATTGTGTGGCAAAATAAACGACATACTGTAATTGTTTTTGCACAAAAACATCTATTACCTCGTAACCTGTCTGACAAAGTAAAAAATACTCATGAAAGTAAAATTGTTGTCATGGTACATATTCTCAGATATAAAACAGGGAGAATGACACGTACAGAATGAACTGTAATTAAGTTCTAATATTATAATACCCTTAATTATAACGCAGGTGTTGAATAATAACACCTCATCCTCACAAAACATAAAGTTTTTTAAAATTCACGTGCAAAACTCCACCCACCAACATCCCACTTTCATTTTTTTTAACCATTTGGTGAAAACAAAATACTTCTCTATAAAGCAATCCCATAATTCCTGTCGAATAAAATTGTTAGCTACGCATTTACAAACGCAGAGCGTGGAAGCAGAAATTCAAAGTAAATATTTGGTTTAAAATAACGAAAATATGTTTAACACTCCTACGAAAAGTGGGGCCTAATAGGCCCCAGAGCAACTTGAAAGGTTATTAATATTAGGCTAATAAATTTGTATTTAAATGAAATTGCCATTTCATTTGATTCATTTCGTAAGAGTGTTAACAGACTTCTATGAATTAATATACCTGTTAAATTCACCCTATTTCAGCCAAGGTCAAGTCTTTAAGCTAGAACACTGGTTCCCAAACAACGCCAATCTATCACAACCACATTACCAGAGCGTGAGACTTAAAAAAAACAACAACAGATAAACGAAAATTTTATAGAATATTTATACTTAACGGATTTTCGTTGAAATTGTATTTTAGTGGTATTCGAAATTTAGTCAGGTAGCGAGAATTGTCTTGATATCGAACAGGTTGAGAAAAAAAAATGGTTTGAACAATCATAAAAGTTCTAGTAAGGTCTCAACCACGTAAAACAAGTTACATGTCACTTCCCAATTTGCTATCATGTCAATCAAGTTCCCCTAAGAATATGGGAGTCATTTTCAGGACGCATATTTGGAACATTAACGGTAAAAAAAAAAAAGAAAACGTCCAATCATCAATGATTCAGAAAGGATTCAGAAACTACAAAACTTATTTGAAAAATTAAAGAGGTTAATATTCGCGGACAAATGCAACATGTCCGTGACATTCGATCTAAATATCGCCACTTTAGCAACAAAGATTTGAAGTGGTTTCTATTTCTAAGTAGTAAACATCGCTTGCAACATTAAATGTGCCCATTCAAGTAATTTAATTTTCAATAAACGTTTGTTCCAAGTTATAGGAATACATATAATTGTCACTAATAAAATTAAGAAATACAAGATAAACCCCGCATAATTCTTCACATCAATACATTTAAAGCAAGTATTTCTTAATGTTCTTATTTTTTATACGTTACGGTTACTACTACGGTTTATCTGTGCGTTGGTTGATAAAGAACAAACAGATTGTAATATTCTAGATGCTCTTAAATCAAGATTATTTAATGGAACTAAAACTGAAACCAAAGAATACGCCAGCACATGTTCTTATTTACCGATTAGGTGCTTTGTAATCAACTAAACTTCATATTTTAATCAAGAACACATTCATGTAACTTACTAACAGGAGTTTATGCCAACTTGTTGTAAAGATTCAATTCTGTCAAAACCTTAAGCATGAACAATTAAGAGAGTTTGCATCTTTGCGATGAGTTAAATACTGGATATGTAGAAGTTTGACGCTGGAGGTAGTATAAACATGCTGTGAGACAATTTATATATATTGTGATTCGAGAAGAAATGTGCACAATTATTTTTGTTTACCTTCTTTCATTTCAAACATTACTAACGAAATTCACAAAACAACAAAAATATGGTTTTTGAGTACAATACAAAATCGCCGTAATTTCTTCATTAACGAAGTACTCCATAGGATCTTGCCATGGACATGATTCTTTCATATTTTTTGGCTGATAAATCATGTATATGAGTTAATTTACTTGTTTTAACAGAAGACAAAACTACGACGAATTCCAGCATTTTTTGCTATTTAATAGTTGCAAATGTTTGAGAATGATTTTTGAAACAAACGCAGAACTAGCAAAGAGAAAAACTATGGTTCTGATTTTATTCCGTTTTCCTCTCGAGTTTGGGTTTTCCCATTCTCATCTGAAGAAGTTAATCTAATCAGTGACGAGAAAACTCTGAAATGTTCGTAAAAACGTCAGTTGTTTACAGTTCGAACTAGCACATCTTTTTGTTTGTTTTATTTTTTGTTTTTGCACAAAGCTACTCGAGGGCTGTATGTGTTAGCCGTCCCTAATTTAATAGTGTAAGACTAGAGGGAAGGAAGCTAATCATCACCACCCACCGCTAACTTTTGGGCTACTCTTTTACCCACGAATAGTGTTATTGACCGTTACATTATAACGCCCCCACGGCTGAAAGGGCGAGCATGTTTGGTGCAACATGGGTTCGAACCCGCGATCCTCAGATTACAAGTCGAGTGCCTTAACCACCTGGCCATGCCAGGGCCTTTTTTCAATGTTATCATATTAAAGGATCTTATACTATTGTATATTAACCAACATCTTTATCAGTAAATACCGAATTAAAAATCTGTTAAGAACTATCCACGTAAAACATGCTTAATTTTTTTTTTAATTCGACATAATTTACAAAGTCTTCAGTACAACAATCCATTTTCACCGACATGGCTTTTCCAGCTTGGATTCCCTTATCCAGATTACCCTCTAATGCTGAGTGCAACCTGATCGATAAAAGTGGTGAGACTCAGAATTATATTTTAGGCTCTTTCCTCCCTCTTCCCAGTGGTATGTCTGAGAACTTATACCACTAGAAACCAGATATCTTTAGGCTCTTTCCTCCCTCTTCCTAGTGGCACAGTGGTATGTCTGAGGACTTGTACCACTAGAAACCAGATATCGATACCCGTGGTGGGCAGAGCACAGCTATACCTTTGTGTAGCTTTAAGCCCAATAACGGAATAAACAAACAAATCTTTCAATTTTTCTTCATATATGAATGATTCATCTGAAATTTCTGCTCATGATAAAAATTATGTAATTGTGCTTAAAAAGAAATAAAATTATTCTGATAATAAAATAACTGGACAAGTTCATATTTTGAGTGTTTAAAAAAATAAAGAATTGTTATTAGATCGGTAATCTTGTTCTATAAAATACCTCTAGACAGCTTTACAATAGAGATTGATTACGTGACATCAAAACGATTTAGAGCCTCACTAGGAAGCAACAGTCTAGGTCAACACGTCCGTTCATGCTTCATCTGACGACCTGCATCTGAGTAAAAGCCCTTCAGCTTTGGATGGAGCAAGTTTACGGTTGGTCTGAGTTATCTAGAAAATCAAGATTTTCTCAGGAATCGTTTAAGCAGTCCGAACGGATTGAAATCGTCAAGTACGTTTCATTCTCCAGATGCTTGAGATATCCGATGGTTGAACGGATATGTGGTGGAAACGACCTGTGTGCAAATGGCTTGTGTCACTTTTACTGACTCAGATCCTTCTTGATTCTGTTACGTACTCCTGCCAGGGACACGTGAACAGTGAACAGCTTTTGTCACTTAACTTTATATTCATGGACTTCACACCTGTTACAAGGCCATATAGTTCGATTACCACAGACGCATTTATTCTAGCCACGTCTTCGTCATCCCCTGTAGTTTGTGAAACTTTCTGAATTACAGATACTGAAACTAAGATGTGAACTATCCAGATATACTGTCTAAAGTATTTAAAATTGCCTTCACATTTGTATTGTAAAATTAATCATTAACTTCGGATCACTGCAGGCTACTAGCACAGATCAGGACTAAAATCTAAGAGTGGAATTAACAGCTTATTTGTTTGTTTATTTAATTTTGCACAAAAAAGACGAGAGATCGAAACTGGCTAGTAAACCCAACCCACCGCTAAATCTCAGGCTGTTCTTGTTAGACTAAATAATTGGATTTGACTACCACTCTTATAACATATCCACAGCCCCTGAAGGTGTAGCAATGTCTATTTGAGGAATTATGGAAACCGAGATCCACATTCAGACAGGCTCTTCACTGGTCCACGCTCGGATCAGTAATTAATAGACCTTAGTTAGTAAACTGTTCTATCTAAGTGCATGCAAAACCATAAAACAAAAACTTGCAATAATTAGAATGCACTGATACTTCACCCTTGCTATTAAAAAATATTTTCAGGTGTAAATAATTTCAATAATGTCTCAAGAAATTCGGCCACTTAACAGACTCAAGTTAATTTTATATCCAAGTACTAAGCCATCAGTACAAAATAATAATAGGAATATAAATAAATAATAATATTATACATATATAAGAGAGTTATCCGAAAAGCTCGTGGCCCGACTTAAAAGAAATATATGATTTTGTTTCTGACAAATATAAAGTTAAACCGCTTTATGAGTAAAAAATACGTAACACGGTACTTAACGAATTTATTTTGTGTGTGTGTTGCGGAGATTTGAAGGAAAGAAGTGAGAAGTAAGCATTACAAGTCATGGAGAAGTTCAACTTTGGTGCCGTGATAAAATATTTTGCCAAAAAATTAATGATCCCGCAAGAAATACACCAAGACATTAGGAGATGGTGCTCCGGGATACTCAACAGTGAAAACAGTGGTGTGGTGACTTTAAATGCAGCAGACAATCATTGACTACAACATAAATTGTAGATGAAGTTCATGATTTGGTTATATATACCAGAAACACTACCCTAGGAAGTTAGCCTGGTATGGTCAGGTGATTAAGACGCTTAACTTGTAAATACGAGGGTTGCGGGTTCGAAACCCTATCACACCAAAGATACTCACCTTTTCAGCTGAGGGGCGTTATAACGTTATGATCAATCCCAATATGGTAAAAGAGTAGCCTAAGAGCTGGCGGTGGGTAATGATGACTAGTTGCCTTCCCTCTAGTATTACACTGCGCAAATAGATCTTATATAGCTTTGCGCGAAATTCAAAAACAAATTAACTAAGAAGTTAGCAGAACAAGTGGAGCTCGGTGAAAGTACTGTAGAAAGCATTTTGATTGACGTTTTAGGCACGGGTAAGATTAGTACCAGATGGGTTCCAAAAATGTTGTCACCTGAGTAGAAACGGATCAGAGTTTTAGAAAGCCAATACCTACTCTAAAAGTTTCAATAGACTTGAGACTAAGGATGAAAAATGGTATCACCACTTCGACCCAGAGACAAAAAATGCAAAGTTTAAATTAAAACACCCAAGTTCACCCCTTACAAAAACATTTATTTTACAAGCTTCTGCTTGGAAGGTCGCAGCATTAATTTTGTTTTATATTCCAAAGACTTTTTACTAATTGATTGTTTTGAAATGGCAGCTGATTAACATATATCCTTAATCAACAACTTGCTTCGAAAGCTATCCATGATGCTAGATTCGAATTACTCAGTCATCCACTTACTGACCAGATTTAGCACCAAGTGACTTTATAAGAGACCTTATAATCTTTCTAAAAATAAATTTCACACTGCTGGTGATCTCGAACATACCTTCTAGTCATGGATTGAAAATCAAGAAAAAGAGTTCTTTCAGAAGGGTTTATATGTATTAAAGTATCGCTGGTGCAATGAAGATTAGCTTCCCAGTGGCACAGCAGGATGTCTGCAGACTCACAACCGGGTTTTGATACCCAGAGCACGAATAGCACATTGTGTATCTTTGTGCTTAATTCCAAATAATCAATCAATCAGAAGGAGATTATGTTGAAAGGTAAATCGCATATGAATCAATGTATCTCTTCTATATAGGTCGAGCCACGAACTTTTCGGACACCCCTCCTATTAAGCTGATGGAACTAACGCTAAAAAAAACAAAAGTAGAATTTATTTACAAAAAGAGTTGTTTGCTTCGTTCACTATAACCAGTTTCTTGTATTTTTAGATACCTGTGTAATCACTTGGCCTTGATGTTGTGTAGTTCAACAAAATTTTTGTAAAAAAATTGAATGCGAGTAAAAAAATATTTCTGGAATGTTCACGAAAGATCTTCATATACCAGTAGAGAAAAAATAAAACGTAAAAAAAAACAATATAGAGTACCTATTCTTTAAAGGACATAATTTATTTTCTTAAGTAGGCAATGAAAGCAGGAACATATAAGTGCCTAAATATATAGAATATTAATTACTATTGACTCCAAAACGTATGTTGTAATCTTATTACCTTCATCTATTACTTGCAATCTTAGACCATTTACTCGTCTTTCTGGCCATCTTCTTTGAGTTCTGTATGAATGGCCGCCAGAATCTGAAAAAAGAATGACGTCATTACACATCAGTGGAAGTCCGTAATACATTGTTTTGTTTGCGTAACATATTACTATCAACTCCAAGAGAGATTCAACAATCCATTATTGAATTGTTTTTAGTATTAAAATTATCTTATATGCATTTATTTGCTACATGTATAGACCCCTAACACTAAGTTATTTTCTTGTAAATTAAGAATATTGTAAGTTAATGCGAGATACAACAAATGGCAGTTAAAATAAGTTATACGCTTTCAATTTGTAGGACATAAATGTTATTGTGTCAATGCAAAAAGACGCTAATATATCGATATAAAATATTGCCATGTCAGTTAGGCTTAGCGCGATCAGATGGTTAGGGTGCTCGACTCACAATCTAAGAGTCGCATGTTCAAATCCCGGTCACACCAAATATGCTTATCCTTTCAGATGGTCGGTGTACTCAGCAGATAGCCCAATATGGCTTTGCTATAATAAAAAAAAAAACACACACCTTTCAGACTGAGAGACGTTTTATGTGTCGTTCAATCCCACTATTCTTTGGTAAAAAAGTAGCCCAAGAGTTGGCGGTGGGTGGTGATGGCTAGCTGTCTTCCCTCTAGTCTTACACTGCTAAATTAGATAACCCTCGTGCAGCTTTGCGCAAAATTCAAAACAAACCAGGCTATGTCAGTCGAAGGACGCTTTCACACCTGGAAGCATTAATATCCACCTGCCAGGTAGCAAATCACAGCCCAAGGCAATCGTAATTCGTGGAGTGCACTATTCGATAGCCATCATAGGAGACATACAACAAGCACTAGAGGAACAAAGTATACCTTACAACAAAGTAGAAAGAATAATTCCCAAAGTAACAAACAAACCAACAAACTTAATAAGAGCAGACACAGAACAAAATTACAATATTGAACTGATGAGCAACGGTATCACTCTATAGTACCAAAGATTTCAAGTATAACAATTGAAAACACCAGCAATTGAAGTTACACAATGCTACAATTGCCAAAGATATGGTCATGTGTCAGCAGCATGTCTAGCAACACCGAGGTGCTGTGGATGTGGCGGTGAGCACGAAATATCTATGTGCAATAAAGAACAAGTAAAACATAAATGTTGCAACCGTGGAGAAACACACACAGCAAACTACAAGTAGAAAAAAATAAAACACCGCACCTTCGAAATAAAAACAGCAAAACCGATTACAAACGACTCAATTAATACAATTGCACAACATACATACAGTAAAACAACATCAGGTGCAGTGACATATGCACAAAAGCTGAGGGAAAATATCACACAATAAAAATCACGTAGAAAAGAACAACAAACCTCAACCAATACAGTAAATAACAGTACACAAAAACTTAACAACAAAAACACTCGCATCGAACCCCCAAAAAACAACACTCATACAATAAAAAAAGCACAAATGACGAAACTAGTTTAATAGTAAAATTTAATTATAAACATATTTATATATTTCATTGCAGAATGTACAAAACCACCCAAAACTAAAAACTACATTGATCTTATCATAAGCACTGCAAACAAACATAATACCATATATACCGCAATTAACCATAACAATTACTGGATAATTACTAAAAACATAAACTCACAGTTGTAGGGATCAACATCCAAGGTGCACTGGCTTCCAGGAAATACAAGATCGAAGACAAATACAAGATACTAACCCTGATATTATTATTCTAAGCGAAACCCCGATTTATCCTAACAACAGATCCAAGATATGGAATTATATAGCAATTAGGAAGGATACGACAAACAAAAATGACATTAACAGAGGAATTATGTTGCTATATAAAAACACCTTTTCAATGACTGAAATTAAAATGAACAGCAATAATGAAAATATAACTGTTGATATCCTGCTAGATAACCACTCAATTATCACAATAGTAGGAATTTATTGTTCAACAACAAAATGCATTGATATAAACCTATTTCACAACATCTTTTCCCACAACCAAAATACAATGGTAATAAGTGATCACAATAATAAACATAAGAACTTTGGATATAAATCCACCAGCACAAATGGAAGACACATATTACAATTCATCGATGAAAATAATATAGTCCTAATAAACGACGGTACACCCACGCATACTACGTATGCTACAAATACAAGTGATATCTTAGACATCTGCCACCCCTCCTTTAATATACGTAAAACGTTATTGAAATTTAATGTGGGAAAATATGTTGACTGTAATCATCTACCAATATGGTGTGTCTTCGATCTTGCCCCCATAAAGATATAACCTATAGACAAGACAAATTCAACTGCAAAAAAGCTAATTGTCAAATATATCAAAAAGAATTAGATAAATTATTACCAGATAATACTAAGCATACAGCTACCAACAAATCAGAAATTGACAGTTGCAGTTTAATAATCAGGGAGTGCTTTCTAAAAGCAGCGAAGGACATTGTACCAAGGCAACAACAGAAAACTATAAATAACGCATGGTAACCAAACAAACAACTAATAACACTGATTAAACAATGAAGGCTATTAACAAGACAGCTCATGGCAACAAGAGATGATGAAATAAAAACACAAACTAACAGCATCAGAAACAAAATCAGAGCAGAAATTAAATTGTTAAAACAGGAAAAATGAGACAACTTCTGCTCCTAATTAAATGAAGAAATATACCCTAGAAAGTTTTGGTCACATCTAAAAAGACTCACCAACGAAGCCACAACAAGAAAATACCCAACACTAGAATATAATAACACCTTAGCGCACACCAACAACAACAACAAAAAAAACAGAAGCCTTCAGACAACAACTACAGAACGCTTTCAAAACACATAAAAACCCAGACATGAACAACTATTTTTATAGTAAGTAAACAATCATGTAGCAAATAACACATAATTATACAAACCATATTTCCCAATCAATATCAACAACAATAACACTAATAATACAAATAATTATAATAATATATTGCTCACCAAAAAAAATCGCACTAGCAGAACTCAAACAAGCAATAAAGAACTCAAAAAACAAATCATCAGGAAATGACGGCATACAAACAATTCTCATCAAAAAAGATACTCCGAAATTATTTAACCATCTATCAGCAATATATAATTTATCATTTTACTCTGGCTGCATCCAAGTTTCTTGGAAGGAAGCAAATATACTAATGTTCCACAAAGAAGGAAAACCAGCCAATAAACCAAACAGTTATCGACCAATCAGCCTGACCAGCTGTGTAGGCAAAATTCTTGAACAAATAATCAGTAACAGACTCCACACATTTTTGAGATAACATCAAAATTACCTGAGAAACAAAATGGATTCAGAAAATGTAAAGAAACGACAGATCATTTAGTTAGGTTAACTGAAACAATAATAGATAGCTTTAATAAAAAATAATGCACTTTCGCTTGCTTCCTCGACATTGAGAAGGCATTCGACACTGCATGTCATAATGATCTCCGGTTCTATATGAATGAAATGGGACTATCGCGTGGAATTATTCACTGTCTCTCTAACGTTTTGGAAAACAGACCATGTAAAGTAAACGTAGAGGGAACATTCTCGGAGTTCTTCACTCCAGAAGTTGGAGTCCCTGAAGGAGGGATGGTTAGTCCTATTCTCTTCATCATGTATGTAAATAATATGCCACTTAAAGACCCAAACCATGGATACTCGTCACAGTTCGCTGATGATGTACCAATTTGGAAAAGTGCCCCAACAACAGCATTAACAGCCACAAACATTCAAACACAATTAAAGTGAATATGTGAATATTGCCAAATATACAGAATAAAAATAAACACAGCAAAAACCCAACTAGTGATATTTAGAAAGTCAACAAAACACCAAAAAGCACAACCACAGACTTACATGAATGGCGCACTTCTCCAGACTGCTACATCTGCAAAATTTCTAGGACCAACGTATGATTCTAAACTCACATGGACAAACCATGTAAATAATATAAAAACTAAAATTTGGCACAGAACAAACTATGCCAGGAGTCTAACTGGTAAAACAGTGGAACAACACCTGAAAACATCCTCAAAATATAGAAAACATATATAAGACCTGTAATAGACTATGCAATCCAGCATGGATTAATGTGAGCAAAGAACAATTGAAAACCAAGTTACAGCCATTACAAAATACACTACTTACGACAGCATATAGAGTACCTAGAACCACCTCTTCAAAGTTTACGCATAAATATTCAAACACACAAACAATAGTAGATAGACTCCTACATAGTACAATAAAATATTTTGATAAAAATTGGAGAAAAAATGATTATGCGAACTCGACAGATACTGCATATATGATGAAGACAGTCCTAAGCACCTCTCCCCAATTAATTTATACATTAGATCATTAAGAAAAATGTTATTAAATAATTCTTAAAAGTAAAAATTTAATATATATATATATATATAATAATAATTAAGTACTAAAATAAAAACAGGCCACCTATGAGCTAGACATTAATGAAGGAACTGTTGGTGCTAGATACATGGACATTACCCTGAAAGAGGCCTGAGTAAATCTGGGTTACTTTGGCCCTCATGTTGTAATAATTAATATACTAAGCAGTTTCGGCCAATAAGAAAAAGAAAGGACGAAGAATGTCAAGTGCATCTGACCCTCCTGGTATATACACTATACTCAAACAACGAGAGAGAGAAAGGCTGGCTATGTCAGTCAAAATATTGCCAAGTCAAACAAGGTCGCAATGAAAACACTGCAGCGAACTTTCCAACCCATCTCATTTGGCCGTGCAGAGGTAATCACCCAGTAAGCTTTATCAAAATATCATACTTCTTTAGGTCTACATATTGATAATGCTTTCAAAAATTAACATAATAATATGATACAAAATAAAAACATTATTAACAATGTTTTTTTTTATTTCTTCGAAAATATTATTTGTTTGTTTTTTGAATTTCGCACAAAGCCACTCGAGGGCTATCTGCGCTAGCCGTCCCTAATTTAGCAGTGTAAGGCTAAAGGGATGGCAGCTAGTCATCACCACCCGCCGCCAACTCTTGGGCTATTCTTTTAATGACGAATAGTGGGATTGACTGTCACATTATAATGCACCCACGGCTGAAAGGGCGAGCATGTTTGGTGTGATCTTCAAAAAGATAATTTAGCGTCTTTTTACAGTTTTATATACGCAAGTAGATGCCAGTCTTATAAAACTGTGTATATATCTGCATTACAAAATATCAATATCAACCTGAATATGCAGGCTAAATAACCTGTCCGTTCCCGATTTAGAATTTTTTTACCATAGGGAGAACAAACAATCAGCACCACCAGCCAGCGATACGATTCCTCTTAATCAAATACTGAAATTAATGATTGTGTCATCCCAACAAAATAGAGTGTATTAACCAACACAGTGGGGCTCAAACCTTGGGCTTAGTGATTCTCAGAGTGGCAAGCTTGTATTTAGCCACCAAAATCTCACATAAAGAAAACTGGCAAAACTTTCATTGTTTCTTTCTCGCTCAGAGAAAAATCCTCGACTAATCCCTAAACCAATTCACAAACAGAAATATTTCTCTAATTGGATTCGATACATGAACCATCACTTTTCCTAATATTTGTTTTTCTCATTGCGATGAATCATTTAACCCAGGTATCAAGTCTCTAATTATTATACCACTACTACTATTGTAAGTTGTGCATATCAGTTTAACAAAACTACAGATCTCCACAAAATAAAAACTTTTTTTCTAAAATGAATCATTACTGAAGGGGGGGGGATATATGGAATTGAGAAAGCTTCAAATCACTAAATCGGTTTTCTTAAAATATCGTTCAAATCAATAGCATCATAAACTGAAATGTCATTATGGGATAAAAGGAGCTTGGAGGGTTCTTAGAATTGGATCCGTGGATTTACGTAAGAAATTGACAAGGATATCTAAAATGGTCGTTAAATGTGGTTCATCTATTTCAAGCCCTATATGTTGTTGGTGGTGGATATACGAGTATATAACGCCTAGACCACTTCTATATCTGTTGTAGCCCCTTCAGTCTCATGATCTTTGGTATTGACCGAAAGGCACTGTCGGCAATTAATAAAGCAAATATTGTCTGGCTGATATATTATAACATATTTTGCTTTCGATCATGGGTTCTTATAACAACGATATGTGCAAATTATGTCTGTGTAGTTGTTACTACTTTTCTTGAATATATAAGGTTAACTTGTTGCATTATCGAGTTGGAACAGCCCATCAGCACGAAAATACGACATTTGGGGTTGATGTGAATAGATAACAACATTCAGACATACCGTTATTCGTTATTTAAAATACATTGAAGATTCTAGCCACTACTACAGGAACGTTCACAGTCGGAACAGTATAAGCAAACGCCAAGAGCCTAAAGCAGTTTTCGCTACACTTTTATTCTATAACCAGTATAGTAAAAAGTGAATCATGATTCATTAAACCCAATCTCAAGCTTTTAGCCATCTATCGTCAACAGTTTGCACTCTAAACACCTATTTGAATAAGAACAAATCATCAGACCAGTTATTATAATTTTGTAAAGTGTTATTATACATTCTGATCTTGTAGAATCCAGACTTCTATTGAAGAAATAAGCTAATTTTCTTTTCCTTGGTCACTAACTGGCACTTGGTACTCAAGAGTTTATTCTAGTGGTCTTAATAGATGAGCACCTATTATCACGCCCTCTTGAGAGTCGAAAAGGTTCTTGATCTTCCTTTTTGTCTTGCACTCCAACCAAAATCTTATTTACAAAATTCAAAAGTCAAACAAATTAATGAAATATGACCCAAAAAAACTACAATCATTTAAACAAATATAATGCCTAGCATATCATGCAGCCCAAAAATGAGTTTGATTTTCTAACGATACGATAATAAACAATTCGATAGGAATAAAGCCATACAATAGGCTCTGATATCAGAGTTTGTGTTTTATATTTCACAGTAGATACCGTTTTTAAAAAATATAGTTGGTCTTCTGTAATTATCGCTTGGTATTGCATATTTTAGAACTACTGTTCAAATAAAGAAAGAAAACCTTTGAAATCTAAGACAAGCTATTATTGGTGTTTTGTCGCTGATTGCGTCTCATAGAGTTTAAAAATACGTGACTCGAACAACCAATCATCACTGACAACATTAATTCCATCATATTAACATGGAGAGTAAAAAATGCACTGCGTCTAGTAATTCAAGAAGCAAATTTAATATAACAAAAAATATACTTCGTTTTGCAAAATCAACCATAACACACAAAAAAAGGATACGAATTTATCAAAACTGTAATGCATTTATCTCAACAATGCGATTTACTTAGCCTACTTTCTTATGTTTGTCAATAGGCGCGAGCACCATTAATTTCGCAAGTGGGCGCCACTAGTAGTAACCGATTCTTTGCGCGCTTAACGATAAATCTGTTATTTACACAACCTTATCTACACAGCGCAAAAAATACGACACAGGAAACTCCTGTCCTGATTATGAAGGTCGATTAACGTTAAATTACCCCTGAAAACAACCGTGGAGGCTAAAGCTAACTAAATCTTTATCGTTTTGTTACAGGTGCAGCAAGTTGAAGATTTTATTTATTCTCATGCAAGAAAAATTTCCAACTGATGACTAATCAAAAAAGGTTGGATTACACAGAAATGTGGTAGGTTTAAAACTGCCTAAAGTTATGTAATTTACACCTCATGTAGCTTTGCGCGAAATTCAAAACAAATCAAACCATTGATTAAATTTTAGTTAGTTTCGTGTGTGTAGGAAGGGGAAGGGAGATAACTACCGTGTTTCTCCGAAAATAAGACAGGGCTTATATTAATTTTCACTCCAAAATATGACACTAGGGCTTAGTTTCGGGGGATGTCTTATTTTGATATATTAAAAAACTGAAGTTACAAAGTAAAACTATTAAACTAACCATTTAAAATAAACTACTATTAAACTAACTGATTAATACTTAAACAAACTAATTAACTAACTATTAAACTAATTACTAAATTATTTTTTTTTATTTCTTTCCTTTTCCTGCCACTCTTAACTAGGGCTTATTTTAGGGGTAGGGCTTATATTAAAACTATCCCCAAAAATCACACTAGGTCTTATTTTATGAGTAGGTCTTATTATCGGAGAAACACGGTATCCCTTCATCTTTCTTTTGAACCTTTTATTCATTTGGCTTCAAAGGATAAGATTCGGGTGTAATTGTTTATACTTTCATTCTTATCTATCAACTGAACAATTCATAATTATTTAGTTTTATGCCTTAATGGAACATGAAAAATATCGAGAACGAAAGACTAGTCACACCACATTTTGCAAAAGTTTTTTTTTTTAAGTATTAATTTTCTCCTGCATAATTACACAGCATACAAAATAACATAAAGTGACCAACCCAGAAATTAATCTATTGTCTGCTTTAACATTGCTGATATTAACATACCGATTCTAAAGGATACAAATTTTAACTAACCTATTACGAAAGTTAAACAGTATTACCTCAATCATTGTTCTTTGTTTCCCAAAATCAATGTACGTCTTCACAGTGTAACAAACATGCCTTAAACTGCTAAAGCCTTTGTAATTTTAAAGGCTACAGTAAATAGCACAAAACTATATGTCACATAACATATCATAATAAACCGATTGTTTGTTTGTTTACAATTTTCGCGCAAAGCTACTCGAGGGCTATCTGCGCTAGCCTTCCCTAATTTAGCAGTGTAAGACTAGAGGGAAGGCAACTAGTCATCACCACTCACCGCCAACTCTTGGACTACTCTTTTACCAACGAATAGTGGGATTGACCGTCATATTATAACGCCCCCACGGCTGAAAGGGCGAGCATGTTTGGTGCAAACGGGATTCGAATCCGCGACCCTCAGATTACGAGTCGAACGCCTTAACACACTTGGCCATGCCGGGCCATTAAACCGATTGAAATAAAGTTTAACGTTTATGAAATCTGTAACAAATTATTTAATAATTTAGGATTAAAAATGATGTGTTTGTTTATTGTTGTTTTAATTTTGCGCAAAGCTACACGAGGGCTAACTGCGCTAGCCATCCCTAATTTAGCAGTGTAAGACTAAAGGGTAGGCAGCTAGTCATCACCACCCACTGCCAACTCTTGGGCTACTCTTTTACCAACGAATAGTGGTAAGAAGCACACTGTATTTCAAAACATACAAGAAAACTAAAAACGTCTAATAAACAGAATGCATCAACACACCAGCTGAGAATCCCGACCCATAAAACCAATAATACATCACATGATTTGAACGGCTCAAGATATTTAAGTTACCTGAGCTGTTTGTTTGCTCCTGTATCTTCTATCAATCATCCCTTCTACTATCGACTTATCTAATACAAAAGAAGCTTTGTATTATACTCTTAACGACAGCGACATTTCCTAATTAAAACATTTAAGCATTTCTTATCTGACTTAAATAAGAAGGTAGTGTTAATCATTAACGTACTTTATAGAATCAGCACGTTTTACCTTTCTGATCGTTTATGGAAGACAAATATAAATTCCTAAACTTTACGTGTTCAACACGCTTTGTTAAGGCCTTCATTTCAAAAGCATCCGTGATTTTCATTACTGTTTATTGTCTTATGAGTGGTGAATGTCTGAAGCTCCATGTTTGCGATTTTCATTCTGTGGTTTGCAGGCTTTCTTCTGGTGCTTTTATGGAACGGTTTCATTTCAAAGTTAAGAGAAAGCAACACATAAAGTATAGTTCTCATTGTGGCTCACCGAGATAATGAAGAAAAAACATTTTGGAAAACATCACAAGTCTATATTGAACAGACTCTATATAGTATATAGCCTTAACAATAGAATATACACTCTACCAGTAAATAAAATTTATAATAATTGTATCTCCCTTCACTGCTAATGAGCAGAGTTATGTAGTTGAATTCATGATGTATAATGAATAGGCAGTGGTGTGTCAGAGGCTACAAATATGAATTAGACTGGCAGTCAGTGAGCATACATACGTTTTATGTTTGTTTTTTTTTAAAATTTTCGGTTAATTATATTAATTCAGAATCATATATTACATTTAGGATTATGTGTCCAGTGGATAAAGTAAATATTCTAACAAATTACCACAACGATTTCCCAGAACTAACGTTATTGTAATGAGCACTCAAGTCCAGTCAATGAGCACACATACTTTATGTTGTTTTTTTTCTAATTTTCAGTCAATTACATTAATTCAAAATCATATGTTACACTTTGGTCTATGTGTTAAGTGGATAAAGCAGACATTCTGAACAAATTATCACCACGATGTCCCAGAGCTAACGTTATTGTAATGAGCACTCAAGTCCACCAAATCGAATGAGCATGTCCTTTAATAATGGGTGTGTCCAACTCCTGCAGCAAAGCATGCTGTAGTCCCACGTCTGATATTGGCTACCAGTCGTCTGATCCTGTATCGGGAAATCCTCTGCCTCTCGTTCTATAATGTCTGGATCAGCTGTTTTCTGTTCGGTAGCCTGGGATAACTTCTAGAAATGTTGCAGCCTAGCTCATTCCGTAGATGTTCAGTGGGATTGAGCGTGTATGAATATGGTGGCAATGGCATTCTTTCAATGTATTATGCCTCAGATAATCTGTGGGGACACGTACTGAATCCGGACAAGCATTGTCCTGCTGCAAAACAATGACATTGCAGTGGTCTCCAAGGAATGGAACCACATGAGATGTTGTTGACAAGACGTTGTGCAACATAAGATGTTGTTGACAAGACGTTGTGCAACATAAGATGTTGTTGACAAGACATTGTGCATCCAAGTTGTCCTCGATGATCACCAGAGGTGTTTTGTAGTTGCCTGAAGTGCATACTCATACCATGACATCAGACCATCTCAGTAGTTGGTCTGTCTGGTGCTGCAGTCGGCATAGAGTACACCCCTTCTCCAGACACGTTGACGTCCGTCCGCCCCATCAGTAATAAGTATAAAAACATGACTCGGTTGTGAAGGGAACAGTGATTCAATTTCTCTGGGCCTATCTTTCATGTTTCCTATAACACTGTAGCCTGCTTTGGCGACGTGCTGGAATGAGTTCTGGGCTCCTGATGGGTCCACGTGCCTCAAGTGTGTCTTAACATAAGCAACGACATACAGTCTGACTCCTTATGTAGTGGTCAAGTAGTTTTGGCAAATCACTTGCAGTCTGACTACAAGTCCGGAGTCTGTCACGTGAATGCATCAGTTTGTTTATTTGTTTGTTTTGAATTTCGCGCAAAGCTACACAAGGATTATCTGCACTAGCTTTCCCTAATTTAGCAGTGGAAGACTAGAGAGAAGACAGTTAATTATCAACACCAATCCCCCACTCTTGAACTATTCTTTTGCCATCAAATAATGGGATTGACCATAACATTATGACGACATCACGGCTGAAAGGGCGAGCATGTTTGGTGTGAAGGAAATTCGGACTCTCAAATTGCGAATTGAGCCTCTTAACCACTGAACCATGTCAGACCTGTTTTTCGTCATGCGATGGTAGTTTATAGGTAATGTGGTTACACAAAGCTTCAGTAGCCACAGGTAATTCAAGTGTGTGTGTGTGTGTGCAACAAAATATGGAAACCGTTTTCCTTGTTAGTAAACGACTACGCTATTGTGACCTTTTCAAGGATATTGACACTAGTGTATACTGACGCTCAAAGAAAGTACATAATGTTTTGTTTTAAATAATTTTCCTCAGGTTGAAAACATTAACTTGCCATTCTCCTTGTGAAATCTTGAGACCCATCCAATGTGAAATGACCACTCCAGCACACTTTTGACAAGCTACATTGAATCCCTGTCAACATGCACCAGATCAATCCATTTCTCTGGTCTGCTGTTAACGTAAAATAATCTACATTTATGGACGAAACTATCGTTAAAATTGAGGACAGGATGCTCAAATGATGCAAGAACAGCAAGGTTAAATATCAGAAGTTGATACTTAATTACAGCAATGCGTTTATCGTTGAGCCTCGAGAACTTGTTGGGTAAAATGTTTATAAAGACTGGCCATTGGTATATAAATTAGGGACGGCTAGCGCAGATAGCTCTTGTATAGTTTTGCGCGAAATTTAAAACAAACCAAAACCCCCGTTGGTACAGCGGTAAGTCTATGGATTTACAACGCTAAAATCAGGGGTTCGATTCCCCTCGGTAGACTCAACAGATAGCCCGATGTGGCTTTGCTATAAGAAAACACACATACATTTTAATAAAATAAAATGTTAAAAGGCTGTGTATCATGTCGATCTAAATATTATATAGTAAGGCTTTTCTCTATTACATACTACAATTGTATGAATACACACACAAACACACATACTTATTTCTTGCTATTCGCAAACTTAGGACCGACCAAAGAACTTCGCGACAGGTTTGAAATTCAAGGCAGTGTTACTAATACACCTAAGTAACGTCATATCGTAACACAATCTCGATTTCTGTCGAATCATTTAACCATCGATATTGACTTTAAAACGCTTATCTGAAGAATTTCCAAATAAACAAACGCTTTAGGGTTGTGTCAGTTGCAAACTTTCAAACCTGTGTCAAAAAAGTAACTGTCACAACAGCACTGACAACCAGCATTTAAAAAAAAAAAAAACTTCAGGGAATCCAAAATAAATTTTGTTATCTACTGCTTAATTACAGTTGTATGTAAACGGGGGACTTTGTTCAACATACCTATTTCAAGAGCTTAAATATAAGGTAAATTATAAAACGTATTATTGGAAACGCACCACGCAACTAACTCCGCCCACACAGTCCTCATAGATAAGGGTCCCTCCCACATATGAACGCAAATACATTTATCATCAGTTGTTATATTGCATAAAATAAGGTTTAAGCTATAATACACAAAAGTACAAAGAGAAAGAGCGTACACATGTGCAATCGCTAACGTGTGTGTATATAAATTTCAAGCATACATACATGAAAAAAATGCGAATTCTTATACATAAAATGCACTTCCTATCTCACGTAGAAAGGCAAATTGAATAAAAAATTATCTCTCGTGCGCCAGTACTTTTCAAAAGGGCCCGGCATAGCCAGGTGGGTTAAGGCGTTCGACTCGTAATCTGAGGGTCGCAGGTTCGAATCCCCGTCGCACCAAACATGCTCGCCCTTTCAGCCATGGGGGCGTTATAATGTGACGGTCAATTCCACTATTCGTTGGTAAAAGAGTAGCCCAAGAGTTGGCGGTGGATGGTTATGACTAGCTGCCTTCCCTCTAGTCTTACACTGCTAAATTAGGGACGGCTAGCGCAGATAGCCCTTGAGTAGCTTAGCGCGAAATTCAAAACAACAAACAAACTAACTAATTCAATAGTGATAGAGTAGTATGAAGAGAGCTATTTATCATCTTTACTAACCACTATATCGAAAATAAGATAAATGGTTCCATATACTTTAATTACTGAAGTAATTTATATCAGACAAAGTCCTCTTACTAGCGTATAGCTAGACCCATTTAAACGTATGGAAAAGAAACTGATAAAATAATCACGTATGTGAATATTATTTTAGCAGTCTGTAGGTTTTGGATGAAATGAAACTTCAGGTCTCTAGTCACACTACAGGGCAATTGGAATCCGTCAATGCTTGCTGACCACTGTTGGACACTGCAACGTGATGCACCGGACATTGAATACAAACGAAAATCAGGAGCAAAACACTTTTAATTATGTTGAACTCAATAGCGTATTAGAAACATAAAACGCAATTAAATACGTTATTGCCGGTAAACAGTTGACTGTTAAGATACTGTAATTTAACTGGATCACAGTCACTTATCTACATGCCAAAGATACTTCCTAATACACAAACTATTAGTGCATTTTGCACTACAGTAATATTTGTTTGTGCAATTTAGAAAAACGTAGAAATTTTTAATTTAGAAGAAGCTGTAAAAAGTTACCTGAAACAATGAATACTTCTTCGTAGATTGTCGTGGATTTTGTTACGGATGTGATGAAAAGTGAATATTTTAATGTTTGTATATCATTTTTACAGTATGAGAAGATCTGTTCCATCTTTCCTTTCTTTATCTTTTTAACCAATATCAGTTGCATTCATTGTTGAATGTGCCTTTAAGAGAAAGCCATACAAATACCATCATAAACTATTAAAAAACACAGTTGAAAATGTCCCAAAAATTCATTAGACCTCTAATATTAGACAAGAATCACACTTCAACATTACACCACAGTTAGCCTGGCATCGTCTTCAACGTTATTCGATTTTTTTCCTATACCATCTTAGCCGTTTTCTGAAATTTTAAAACTTTGTGTTGTGCGAGATCTCCCTAGCATCTACATTTATAGACGAAACTATCGTGAAAATTGAGGACAGGATGCTCAAATGATGCAAGAACAGCAAGGTTAAATATCAGAAGTTGATACTTAATTAGCAATGCGTTTATCGTTGAGCCTCGAGAACTTGTTGGGTAAAATGTTTATAAGACTGACCATTGGAATATAAATTTTGATTATAACGTCGTTGGTATGCGTATAAATACTAGATTATCATAGCTTGAAAAATACTAACGAGTTGACTCAGTACAACGACCACAAACGTTCTGGGTCAAGTGTGTGTGTGTTTTTTAGAGCAAAGCCACATCAGGCTATCTGCTGAGCTCACCGAGGGGAATCGAAGCCCTAATTATAGCGTTGTAAATCCGGAGACATACCGCTGTACTAGCGGGGGGCGTTCTGGGTCAAGCTAAGGTGAAGAACAGCTGTTCTGTTGATTAGAATGATTGTGTGACAAAACCTGTTATCACTGTATTAATATCCGAACTTGAGATTTGGTTGGAGTCTGACATAGGCGGAGAAATGAGGGGGCAGGAGGCGTCAGTCCGTCCGGGTATACACCTGGTGGAGACAGGTTAATATCTATTAATAATTTTAAGACTGCCACACACTTTATGTTCGCATTTTAACATGCACATTTTAGGAATTACTCCATTTGTAGTTTATAAATACCACGTTTCGTGGGGGTCATACCCCCCTGTACCTAATACATTTACCATACACAAGTCTCACGTACACTTAGCGCCACCTTTTGCTTCTTCCACTTGAACTATATATTTACTAATGCAATAGGGAAATATTAGGGCTACAAACCTTTCAGAGCGTACAAAATGCAGATTTCAAGTAAATTATTATAACTTCAATACATTATTCCAGTCAGGGCTAGATATGTCTGCTTCTTGCATGTGAGCAACATGTAAGTTAATTATTGTTTCACAATGTATTAAATGTTTGATGTAGTTAATTCTTCCTTGTTTGAATAATTAGACACAGTATTAACTTAACGTTGTAAACAAAGCTACTACTTGATTGTCCAGGCACTGCCTCGTTGCCGTGAATATAAAGAAGCCACCCACCAGTGACTCAACTGAACGTTTGCAGATTTATAACATTAGAAGCTGGGTTTCGACACCCATGGTGGGCACAGCGCAGATAGCTCATTGCAGAAAGCCTAAACTCAAAACAGAGAAACAGGCTTGTCAGGATTACGGTAAAAAAATAACACCATATGGCCACTTGTTTTCACGTGTCATATTTTGTTTTAGTAAAGTGTCGAATGAAATGCTTATTGTTTCTTGTTTTCTTTTAGTGAAATGTTGCATGTTCACGCTCTGTTAACATTTCTAATGTTTGTTTGTTTTGAATTTTGCACAAAGCTACTCGAGGGCTGTCTGTGCTAGCCGTCCCTAATTTAGCAGTGTAAGACTAGAGGGAAGGCAGCTAGTCATCACCACCCACCGCCAACTCTTGGGCTACTCTCTTACCAACGAATAGTGAGATTAATCGTACATTATAATGTCTTCACAACTAAAAGGGCGAGCATGTTTGGTGTGACGGAGATTCAAATCAGAAATCCTCGGATTACGAGTCGAGCGCCTTCACCACCAGGCCATGCTGGGCCCCGGGGCCGAGGCTGTTAGTATAATAAGCCTTGCAAAAGTAAGAGAAACGATTTAATTTTGTGTTTTGCAAGTATATTTACAAGGCTAGGTTGGAAGGATTCGTTGATTTATATTTATTTCGTAGAACATTTCCAACACAAATATGAAAAAGACAAATAAACATTTACAGTAAGCTGGGTACCTAACAATAAAGGTAGTTCCTTGATGATTAACAGTTAGTGACCCCTAAATCACACCTTCAAATATTATCTGGCACAGGTTCCTCTGTATCATAGGAATGACTGCGATAACAGTTAAGCCTATATTTTCCTTAATTACTACATATACTTTCTCATTTATAATTACGTACACTATATATACAAACTCACACGTAACATGTGGGTTTTTATTATCGTTCAACTCGTTCCTGCGTTCTGATAAATTCAGGAATGTTCAACTGGCACGTCTGTCTGTTTGTCGGTTTGTTTGCTTTTTAATTTCTCGCAAAGCGACATGAAAGCCATCTGATATATTCGTCCCTAATTTGGTAAAGTAAGACTACAGGGAAAGCAGCTAGTCATCACCATACACCGCCAACTCTTGGGCTACTATTTTACCAACGAATAGTGGGATTGAGCGTCACATAATAACGCCCTTCAGATTAAGGGTCGAGCGCCCTAACCACTTAGTTATGCTGGACCTGAATTGGCACGTCAAACAGGAGTTTATAAATGTAAAAAGAGAACTATGCATGTATATTTGCATAACGAGTTAAAAGAGAAATCAAAATTCTACTTTTGTTCAAACTGACCGATATAATTTTAGGGTCTCCCACCTTAAGTATAACGTACAAGAATGTTGTAGTTGTTTATCATTTTAATACAGATACAGACCGGAAACGTCAACTGGCAGTTTTAATACAAATATACTGTTTAAAGTTCACACGCAATAACCATATCTTTCTGTTTATCTTCAGTGTTATACAATCACGTCGACTTCAGACAAGAGCTGGATGGAGCCCTCTTATCAGTTACGGCCAATAACCTTGTTAGTGTTTCTAACTCGTGTACTTAAACTAGTCCATCATTACATCCATTCCCCTAACACATATGCACCACTGATAAACAGAAACACAAAACAAACGGTTTGTCATTATAAACGTGCCCTAGTTGATAAAAAAAGTAGCCATTAGAATTACGTATAAAGATATATTGGCATTTACCATTACAAGTTCGTACTTCTGAATATCCAGACAATGAAAATGGTCTTAATTCATACGACAATAAAAACAAAAACTGGAATGAATGGCTGTTGAACTGCGACATTTCAAAAGATTGTTTGTTTTCGTTTTTTTTTTTTTTAATTTCGTGCAAAACTACACCAGGGCTATATGCGCTAGTCGTCCCTAATTTAGCAGTGTAAGACTAGAGGGAAGGCAGCTTGTCATCACCGCCCACCACCAATTCTTGGGCTACTCTGTTACCAACGAATAGTGGGATTAACCACACATTATAACGCTCCCATGGCTAAAAAGGAGAGCATGTTTGGTGGGAAGGGGATACAAACCCGCTCTCAGATTACGAGTCGAGTGCCTTTACCATCTGGCCATGCATATGGACTTGAAATCGCCTGTCCAGTAAAACGTTCCTAATAAAAATACGTACATGGTCATGCAACTCATAGAAGTGGAGATCTCAGAAAATATCATAAATTTCTCAAGGTCAAAGAACATGGTAAGACCCCTAATTGACGTTTCAAGTCGAATTAGGTGGTCAGTGGTGGAGCACTGTCGGCAGAACCTCCACTGGGTGGACGAGAGGAGGCAGTGTGATTCAAGGGGCAAAACAAGCCGACCATTAACCATCCTCTCTATGATCTTACAGAGGCAGCTCGTCAAAGGAATCGGATGATAATGAGAAGGAATCTTGGGATCCTTCCCAGGTTTAGAGAATGGAAGGACATTAGCGCAACATCAAGCATCAGAAAAAACAAACATTCTCCTGCCAGATCTGGTTCAAAGCAACCAGAAGAATAGCAAGAGAAGCAGGAGAGAGATGGCTTAGCATCTCATAGTGAGCATTATCAGATCCAACCAACGAACAGCCAGACCAATAGAGAGTTTAAGTTTAAGTTCTACCACTGTAAAGGGGTGATAATAGTTATAGAGACAATGAGCCCAAAGGAAAGAGGTGATTGCTCTGCTTGAGACTTGATGGTCAAGAAGCCGTGGAATAAACGGAAGTGCTGGATGCACGAGAAAAGCTCTCACTGAAAGTATCGCCATGCCGGGCCAACAACAAAAAATAGAAAGTGGATAACTAATGGAGAGGTGACGGTGTAATATTCTTCTATTTTATAAATAATAAATATAAATCATTTTCAAAAAGAAGCAGAGGTGGCGCTAACTTCTTCCCAACGAGGAGTTAAGATAGTCTTAAGGAGTTGCACTCTACATCTTTAAGGACATACCCAGTAGTACGAGTATATCGAAGTAAATCAATTTTAGTGATAAGCATTGTTTGCTTGGTGCAAGGACCACAGGGAGGACTAAAGTACATTTTGGGGTAGCTCAGCAAGCCACTCCCAAAACGTCGAATAAGTAGAGAACAACATAGATCTTCAAATGATGTTTTAGAGACACTTTGAAAACTGGAGTTAGGAAGTATAACTAATTCACACCAACAAATAACTTTAGGCCCGGCATGGCCAAGTGTGTTAAGGCGTTCGACTCGTAATACGAGAGTCGCGGGTTCAAATCCCGGTCGCACCAAACATGTTCGCCCTTTCAGCCGTGGGGGCGTTATAATGTGTCGGGCAATCCTACTATTCGTTGGTGAAAGAGTTGCCCAAAAGTTGGCGGTGGGTGGTGATGACTAGCTGCCTTCCCTCTAGTCTTGCACTGCTAAATTAGGGACGGCTAGCGCAAATAGCCCTCGAGTAGCTTTGCGCATTTCAAAAAACAAAAATAAAAAACAACTTGAAAGAATAATGAATTAGAAGCGTGTATCTGTTTTAAACCTCTTTATAATAACCATGCTGTAGGATGAATATTAAGTAATGCGAATAATATAAACGTATATGTGTTTATGTATATTGTACATCACAGGTATTTCCAAAAGCATATAACATTTACCATACCCTGCTGAGCAAAGAATGTCTCTGCGCAAAACTAAAAACTCCAGAGAAGCACTAACAAAGCTATATTTAGTTTTCTGGTTTAATTTCGTCATTCGTTACTAAAATTTACAGAACTTTAAAAATAATAGTAAATATCGCTACTGTTTATAAACTTTCTTTTAATGACAGGAAAGGATTGTGCGTTTTCTTATTTCATTTTCCTTTACTTTCTCACAACTCTTTTAACACTCCTACGAAAAGACGTTTCTAGTCCTGATTTCTCCAAGCCCGTTCCCCTGGCTGTGGTTTCGCTAGATAGTAGATAGGGACAGTGGAAATGTCGTTAATCCATTCATTAATGGATTTAAATGGCAATTTCATTTAAATACAAAATTATTAGCCTAATATTAATAACCTTTCAAGTTGCTCTGGGGCCTATTAGGCCCCACTTTTCGTTGGAGTGTTAAATTAAATTTGATATTAAATGCGTATACTGTCAAACTAAACAAACAGGGTAAAATTAAACGTATAACAACATGAAGTAAACTAAATCCCAGATTCCTTTCCAAAGTACACTTTATGAATAGTTTCAGTTATGTATAAAATCCCGTCTGACTTTCCGAAAAGACGATATTATAAAGATAACGTTTAACGAAAAATTGTGCTTTCCACTTTAAAAACCCAATGAGGATAAACAATAATTTATCTCAATTTCGTAATAAAATCTTATAGTTTTGAAAGTGAAATAGCGGATAAAATAACCTGAAGTGTGGGTTTTTATTTGACGACATGGTATAGATAAACTAGTTAATTTTGCAAATTACCTTAATAGCACTGATAATTCTATAACATTTAATTATGACATTGATGGCTGTTTACTTTTTGGATGTTTTCGTGAGTAAAAATAATGATAAACTGGAAATTACTATTTATTAAAAACATTCTTAATAATCATTCCGCCACATCAAAAATCTTGTCAAATTAAATTTCAAAAATTACAGTTTTTTATTCTTACGTGGATAGGATACTAAAATTATGCTGTAAACAATATAATATTAACAACGAGTTATTATTAATAGTTGTAGAAAGAGGATTTAATATTGTTTTGATGGAGCTGTTAAGAAACTAAGAAACATAACATTTTTGTGCAAGTTAAAACCATTTGCTGAAAAAGTATAAAAAACAAATGTTACTATCATTTGTACCAGGCTTATCTAGCAAAAATGAAAAAAAAAATGTCCCGATATAGATTTATTTGTTCGAAATTTCGCGCAAAGCTACAAGAGGGATATCTGCAC
Organism: Tachypleus tridentatus; assembly: GCF_004210375.1. Lineage (NCBI taxonomy): Eukaryota > Metazoa > Arthropoda > Merostomata > Xiphosura > Limulidae > Tachypleus > Tachypleus tridentatus. Next base: position 20,513,514 of record NC_134825.1, on the reverse strand, counting down.
TAGCCATCCCTAATTTAGCAGTGTAAGACCAGAGAGAAGGCAGCTAGTCATCACCACCCACCGCCAACTATTGGGCTACTCTTTTACCAACGAATAGTGGGATTAACCGTTACATTATAACGCCCACACGGCTGAAATGGCAAGCATGTTTGGTGTAACATGGATTCGAACCCACAACCCTCAGATTACGAGTCGAGTGTCTTAACCACCTGGCCAGTTAAAGATAAAATAGATTTTATGGATAAATTTGGTATGTATAAAATATCACGTGAATGTAAATTAGCTTATATTGGACAGACAACAAGAAATTTAAAATTCAGAATTAATTAATACAAAACAAATGATAAAAACAATAATATTTATATTTCACCTTTAGTAAAACACATCAATGAAAGTAAACATGCAATCAATGGACGAAAAAAACTTGTATTAGCACAATATGGAAACAGAATCAGTATGAATATATGTGGATCTATCGAGATAATTAAATGTACAAATAAATAATTAAATAAGAATGTTGGGCCTGGTAGAAATGTTGTCAGTAGATGGCATGAAATTCTTTAATATGCAAATTGACCTCCTGGTAATTGTATAAATAATGTTTATAACTTACAAAGCATAACACTCCTGACCATGGCACAATGATACACATCCATACATGTAGCGTGTATGAGATGGTTTTCCATTCTCATCGGTTTTTTGTTACCGATTTTAATCTTGTATAGTAAGTTATCGGCATTTTGTTATACTTTAGAGATTGGAAACCGTCTCATTTTTTAAATTGTATTTTAAACAGTTGTGAGTTGTTGTTTCTAAAACATGATGTGTATTATTTCCAAGTTGTTGTTTTTTATGTGTAATAAACTAACATAACCTGGATAGGTCCAGGTTTTGATAACATAGAGCGATATAAAAGATCTATTGCACAAATGTTTTGTTTATTGTTAAGCACAAAGTTACAGTACAGGACACCAGTACTGTGCTCGTAGCGGAGATAAAACCCTGAATTCCAGAGCTGTAATATCCCACAATTATCTCTGATTCTCTAAGAGGGAGATATAGATTCACCTGATTCCTCAAATATATTTTACAATGGTTATAATTCAAATCACACTGAAAAATATGAATAAGATAGTTAAAACTATCTGATACAAACAAACAAACGTAACTGCTAAATGAAAGAAATTCAAACAAGAAATTGTTGAGTATTTAAACACGACATCGATTATAGGAAAACAAAAAGACAGAATATCTTGTCAGATAACGAGTTGCTAAAACATGACAAAAGTAAAACATTAAAGTATATGAAGCACTTTAACAGTCTTTCTGCAATCATGTATGTGTGTTGATATACATTTAGCAATTACTGTTTGTATTTTAATCAACCAAAGTTGGTGATGATATTGTTAAAATTAAAAGGTTTTATTATACTATATGATAAATTATGTGATACGGATTTGTTGTTGTTGTTTGGGGGGGGATATTCAGTGCTAACTATACAAGTTTTATCACTAGTATTAATTATAATATGTACTTTCGAAACAAGATGAAGTTAACGTCGCTCTCGGTTTTTCTTTTTTTATGTGTGCAATAAAGTGACATCTTTCGAAAGTTTGGTAAGCCAAACGTAATGACCTTGAACTGGCCAATGCCACTCCGCTGTGCAACTATCTTTCTCACAACGAATTATATTATGACTGAAGCTATACCTTCACGAGTCTAGGTCAGTATTCTTTTAAACAAACTACACACGATAAAACTATTTTTTTCTAGTTATCTGTTGTATTTGTATTATACATTGAGCGAAATTGTGAATTTTAAGAAACATAACTGTGGAGCTCATGAATACTTTCGTTACGTTAAAACAAAAAGTCTAAAACCATTCTTAAACTGAAAAAATCTAAATAACGTGGAAGTAATCTAAGGATTTAAAAGTTAACTAAAATATAATCTATTAGATCAAACTAACTGATAACAAGTAGATTTCTGTGTTAAATAGTCAAATTCCTAATATCTATTAATAGTTATTCTCGTTACTAAGTAATAATAAATTAATTAACTCTTCAAACTTACATAAAGTTAAACCAACTATATTCAGTTGGTAATTACACGTTTAAAGAAACTTTAACTCGTATACCAGGTAAAGTATGTAGCAGGCATACGAAGTATAGAAAAAACAACAACAGTGAAACGAAAACATTAACTATTAAACTACTAATCAAAATGGCAAGAGTTTGATTTTCCTTTTCAGAAGTTTCATATTCCCTGCTCAACAAGTGATCTAAACTGGATTGTTATTGATTTCTTCGTAAAAATCTTTTGGAGCTCAAATTCATAAAATAAATTAATTTTACTTGCGTTGTTTCTTCACGATACACTCAAGTTAGTTCAAAAAATTACCAAATAATTTTTTAGGAAGTATAAACAGAGGAAGTAATTTTAAAGAAATGTACTCCATTACCATCTCTTTAACCTTAAATACACATTTGTTTGTAGTTAGTTTTCTATTGTAATAAAGCACTTGATTAAAGGTGTGCCAATTCTCCCTAGAAATGAAATGGAGAAGATCCTAAGGTAAGTTATAAACATGATGTTCCAATGACCAGTATAAGATCTAACTTTCACGTTTGTTAAGAAAAAATGGTGAAATAGTGTGATTCAGCTGACTTTCATGGTGTACAAATTAAAGGAACTGTACAACTTATAGACTTTGCAAAAGGAACAATACCGAAAGTTACTTCAACATGGCGGTTAATGAACGAGTCACAACTTTAAGTGTGACAATGGTTGGACAAGCATCATAAATCAATGAGACCGCCAGACTTTATGTCAAATTGTATCCTCAAGAAATGGAATGTTACTCTCAAACAACCTTTCACGAACTTGCAGAGGCTGCATTGTAAGGAACTGAACAGTTCTGTTTACTTGTTTTGTTGGTTTTCGCGCAAAGATAAAGGAAGGCCATATGGTAATCCGAGCCGTGTGGATACTTATAATTCATTAAACGTAGAACATATTAAAATAAAACTCAGAAGAAAACTGTACAAACTACATAATATTTGTTATATGACTACAAGCATAATTTTACTAGTGCAGATAGATGTTGTAATGTTTACTCTCTCTCTCTATGTTATAAACCTAAGCATGATTTCATCGTATATTCTTAATTAACTATATATCGTGGAAAAACCGTAAGAATACTGATCCAGGCATAAGATTTACTTGTAATATGTATTTATGGCAAAAGGCTAACTGTCACCGACAATTATGCAATAAGGAGATACATCTGTTTAACAAAAGGGTTCAACTTCGCAGTAACATCTAGAAATATTCCATACGTCGAAATAAAAGCCTGTATGGAAGACCCAGTTATAAGACTGGCAATTCATTCTACACAAACCAAAAACATCAACAAAACAACCAGCAGAAAGAAGACAACTTTAACAATTCCATCGCCAGTCAACAACCTAACGTTGCAGGTAGAACTGAAAACATTTATTTCCCCGAAACACCTTAAAACAGTATTTTAAAACAACTCTTACAAATTCTCAAATGATAAACTGGAAGGAAGGAAATTATCCAATAGCACCAAATATCAATTCTTGAGCTACTACAATTTGACCGAAGAGTGGAACTTGGCCATCACTTTGATAGCGTATCCACATTCCCAAGGTACGGGGTGCAATTCTGTGTCAAGAACCGTAAACTTTCTGAATCAAATTTCAGCATGATAACCACTGGGCCAGGTCCTACCCGCAAACCGTTTTAAATAAAGAATCTTTGTGAGTGTGCGTGTGGAAAGAAGAATATATATACGTTTTAAACTAAACTGAATAATAATTAAAAGTCGTAGACCATCCTGGAAAAAAATATTGTGACTTATAAACACACGCAGTACAGGTTTATACCTTTCGTAACACCATAATCAAACCTAAAAACTGATGCTTTTATTTAAGAGCAGTTTCTAGTTTTGATTCACGTTCATGGTTAAAGGTTAAAGGTTATTAACTTATTGTTGGTTGACATTATACGCTACTCGATTTAATTAAGATAGCGTCATTGTTTCCTTTACCCTAGTTACGACAAATCGCACTATAACTGCCATTAATGCCAGTCAGTAGTGTCATTGAAATTATTTACATGAAAAACGGCAGTCAAGTGACCACTCATGTGACTGGATATGCAAATATACATTATGGGTCGAGTAGCATAACAACTAACTAACCCTTTCGAAATCTGTCTGATCGTGTTATTGTTGCTCATTTGTCGCCAGTTATTGCTCTGAACTGTTGAGTCAGTTACTTCGATCCTACAACTTCAAACAGGAGTCATCTTGTGAAATTATCGACATGGGGCTAACCAGTCCAGATCTCCAACCAATTCTATTTGTGGTCTGAAATTGAGTCAACATTCTGCTAAGCATAATTTGCGAGACCTGTAAACATTCTGACCAACTTTTAGCTGACCTTTTGGCTTCAACATCAGAAAATCTCCAATGGTCTTCCTTGGAGTCCTGGTATATTTCACAATCAGCCTGGTTCTTTCTTAGGTTCTCTGCTGTTGTTCAAACGGCTAATTCATAACAGTGTTTCTGTCCTTCACTTTCAAACACAGGCACGCTGGTATCTAGTGGTACTATTAATGTTTTTTTAGTAACGGACAGAATACAAATATCTTTGATCATCCCTTGATAACTTAAAAAAAAAAATTGTATTATTTAACTTGGTCCGGCATGGCCAGATGGTTAAGACACTCGAGTCCTAATATTAGGGTCGCGAGTTTGAATCCCCGTCACACCAAACATGCTCGCCTTTTCAGCCGCAGGGGCGTTATAATGTGACAGTCAATCCTACTGTTCGTTGGTAAAAAAGTAGCCCAAGAGTTGGCGGTGGGCGGTGATGACTAGCTGCCTTCCCTCTAGTCTTCCACTGCAAAATTAGGGGTGGCTAGCGAAAATAACCTTCGTGTAGATTTGCGCGAAATTCAAAAATCAGCAAACAAACAATTCTTTAACTCGTATATGTCAGAATCGACTAGTTCATCCTTGTTATATCAGACTAAAATCTGGACGTTTACATGCATAATTTTTCATTCCATAATCTGGAGAATATTATAAATATAAATTACAACGTGACTAAACGCACAGTTATCTTAAACATAAGTTCGTCTTGCAAAAACAATTGAATACCACTATGAATTACACACATTTGAGTGTAGTCTTACTATTTCATTGCTTCTTCTGTAATACTTGAATTACAAGTATTGATTACATTATGTAACACAAATTTTGTTCCTGGATAGTATGTGTTATTTCTTAATTGCTTGTGTTGTAAAAGTACAGAAAATGACCATTATTCCCTTCAAACTTTGCTTTTATGACCTGGATAATGAAATTTATAAATTAACCTATTTTCTATGCAAAAACGGGCAAATTTGCACATTTTCATTTACATAAGGTTGGAATAAAACAACATATGAATCAAGATTTACATGTATTTATACTAAAGTTATTCAAAAATGTTTAGAAGTCAGTAGTTTTCTCGAGATCTGCAATTTTAATGTAAATCACTTTCACATATCAGTCCCCAAATATAGTCTCTCATAATGTTTGCGTTATACGCTCCTTGGTAGCGGCGTTCAAAATCCAGTATATCTTGGTGGAAGCGCTTGCCTTGCTCCTCTGACTATGCTCCCAAGTTCTCCTTGAATTTATCAAAATGAGAGTCAAGGATATGGACTTTCAGGGATATCCTGCTGCCCATTTTGCAGTAGTTCTTCAACAGAGCCTCAACCGTTCCATATAATTTTAGGCCTTGTGATTGCCCAAGAAGCCTCGAACCACTGCGACAAAGCTGCTCCAAGTTTTTTCCCTTCCTACTGAACTTCTTGGGGAATTCTGTGCACGCCAGGATCTTCTTTATTTATGGTCCAACGAAGACACCAGCTTTGATCTTTCCTTCAGACAGCTTAGGGAAGAAGTCTCAAAGGTACTTGAAAGTTGCAGACTCCTTATCAGGAGCTGTGACAAATTGTTTCATAAGACACAATTTTATGTGCAATGGTGGGAACAACACCTTCTGGAGGTCCACTAGTGGCGCACACTTGACATTGTGCCTTCCCACAGAGAACTCGGTCCGTTGTTGCCAGTGCTTCCTGTTGTAGTGCGCTGCGGTGTCCCTGCTGTCCCAAAGGCAAAGATAACAGAGAAACTTGGTAAAGCCTCCTTGGAGACCCATCAGGAATGCCACCATTTTGAAGTCTCTGATAACCTCCCAGCAATACTCATCATACTTCAAGGCTTCTAGAAAAGTGTTGACGCTGTTGTATTCCTCTTTGAGGTGCACCAAATGAGCCACGGGAAGAGACGGATACTTATTCCCGTTATGGAACACCACAGCTTTGAGGTTTCTGGATGAGCTATCAATAAAATGGCGCCACTCGTTCGGGTTACAGGCAATTCCAATTGCCTCAGCGCTGAATCCACCTGGAATATTCTGGAAAATGGGTAAATTTCATTACCCCGGTCACAAAAAACAAAGTTTGTAGAGAAAAATAGGTCTTTTCCATTTACATTCGGTACAGTATGAGCAATTGGGAAATAACACTTTCTATCCAGGAAGAAGAAAAAATGTTGTTACATAGTGTTATTAGAGTCATATGCGAGTAAAGTCTCGTGAAAACTCATTACACTATCAGTGTTACTTCTATCAAAGATATTACACAAATTAACTAACAACAAAAATAGTAATAATTACATTCGTTGCAACACAAATGTTTTAACTAATTACATCAATGTTTTATCTCGAGTACAAAGTTATAACATAAAGGTAATTTCTTTTATATATATACGATGTGCGACCAGAGTAGAAAAATGTGTAAGATAATACATCTTCAAACTTTATTGTGTTTGTTTTAATATGAGTTTCGGTAAAAAAAGACTTTAAACTAGATTGCTAAATAGTAAATTTAAGTCGCAATAAATTAATATATATATATATATATATATATATTTAAAACTAAACGTTTCTAACCCAATGAGTGATCAGGATGTGCCAAGCTGTGAAACTAAAGGTCTTAGGTTTGAGCCTTAGTAGTTGGGGTGCAACACTGAGCTGTAGAAATATTACAAGTGTAATAGTAGATCCTGCTAGTGGGTTAAGAGTAGCAGCGTGTACGTCGGGTACTGCTAACTAGTTGTCTTTCCATTAGTTATCAATCATAAATTAAGATATGGCTGTGACGAAATTTAGGCTATTTGTGGCATAACTCTTACACCTGCAGTTCAGGTTGAAAATGTCAAATATCAACTGAGTGTATAATTATTTTAGTGTCCTTGGCCTGTAATAAAGACCTTTTTTTGTACGACAACCTGTAATAAAGACCTGTTTTCGTATGACAACCTGTAAGAAAGATTGCTTTTGCACGACAACCTTCAATATTTTTACCCTCAAATCAACCTATCGCTGTTCTTTATTGCTAAATAAATTATAATAAATACACGTGAAATAAGATTTTTTTTCTGAGCATCTAACGTCTCAAGAGTTCTCGGCCAATAACAGCGTTTTTAACTGAACCAAAATGGCATCTTACACGTTAACCAGTCGTGTATATGATATAATTCAACTTATAAGCCCCCCTCCCAGTGGCATAGCGGAAAGGCTGAGGACTTAACTCTAGAAACTAGGTTTTAACACTTGTTGTGGAGAGAGCACAGACAGTCCACTGTGTAGCTTTGTGCTTGATTATAAACAATATAGTGTGTAAACTACTATACACAAAAATATAGCTGTAAGAAAATTGTAATTTTAAATAACAAATACAGATAAAACTGGTAAAAAAATCATTTTAGTTTCACTTTATGACACTAAAAATATTGGAAACAAATGTTTTCTTCAAGGCATGTAGTGGTAATAACTAAGATACATGAGCTCTTGGCTGTACGGCTGCACAAAGTTTTAAAATATCTTAATACTAATCGCTTGTGGGAATCGTAAATTTAAATATTAAAATACATACAAAATTGAAAGCGTGCACTTACTAGCGGCGTAAGAAACACAAACCGTAACCAGGACAACACACCAAAGGCCGAGTCGTCTCATCTTCGTCTCGCGGGCCGACAGCGATTGTTCGTCGCTTGTCGCTCAGCAGGATATAACAAAACGCTCGTCGGGTCCTCCAACTTTCCCACCAAGCAAGGAATAAATGCCACGACCCTGGAGAAAAATGTGTAGAAAACACTGTTGAACAAATACTGCGAAGCTCGAACTGTAGCAAAACTGTTTACTTATAAAATGCAACACGATTACAGGTGATATTACTTTGTGAAAATACATTTCATTATCTTCCTATATACTGATCTCTCCGGGATATTTCATAGTTACTCTTAACAATTTTGTGAAAACAGATTTTAGTCACTTAACAGTAACAGTTAAATTTAAATCTAAAACAATCACATAAAGAATAAAAATTATGAGCAGTGTGATAAAAACAGAATTAATAAAAAGTTGGGTTAAATCATAGTAAAGTCCACTTATGTTTACACTCCTTATTAAGTTTAGACGTCTAGATCTGATAGGAAGTGAATAGACACACTTAAACCTGCATTGTGCAAAGATCTGAAACCAAACAACTGAGGCCTTTAAGGTATGAAGCACGCTAAAAGAACGTTGAGTGGAGACACCGTTCTCACGTAATAGATCATCCTCTCATTGATAAATATTACCATAAAGTAACTAAAGACGCGAATATGAAACTGTACTAACGTTTACTAACCGTACGATATTAAGTTATAAAATAACGTATCTGTAATTTACTAAATCTTTACGTATACAGCGTACCCTAGAAAATATCTGGTTTGGGTTCCTACACAGTGATCTATACAAAGGTTCTTCAGGTTGAAACGCAGACGATTTTTGAGAGTAAGTAACGAGCACGCCCATCCTTACTATTGGCGGTTAGTGGGTAAGAAGGCCTCACGAAGCACAGGTCGACTGTATATTCGATTGGTAACCTGTGTACCATTGAATGAAGCTACTCAGATTTTGAAGAAGATACACATGTGTGTATTACTATATAATAGAATTCTTATTAGATTACATATTTCTAACTGGATATTTTCTCAGCTCCTTCCAAGAGTTAGACAACCCCCAACTGTCTGGTTGACAACCCCCAAACTCAGGTCCAGCATAACTAAGTGGTTAGGGCGCTCGACCCTTAATCTGAAGGGCGTTATTATGTGACGCTCAATCCCACTATTCGTTGGTAAAATAGTAGCCCAAGAGTTGGCGGTGTATGGTGATGACTAGCTGCTTTCCCTGTAGTCTTACTTTACCAAATTAGGGACGAATATATCAGATGGCTTTCATGTCGCTTTGCGAGAAATTAAAAAGCAAACAAACCGACAAACAGACAGACGTGCCAGTTGAACATTCCTGAATTTATCAGAACGCAGGAACGAGTTGAACGATGATAAAAACCCACATGTTACGTATGAGTTTGTATATATAGTGTACGTAATTATAAATGAGAAAGTATATGTAGTAATTAAGGAAAATATAGGCTTAACTGTTATCGCAGTCATTCCTATGATACAGAGGAACCTGTGCCAGATAATATTTGAAGGTGTGATTTAGGGGTCACTAACTGTTAATCATCAAGGAACTACCTTTATTGTTAGGTACCCAGCTTACTGTAAATGTTTATTTGTCTTTTTCATATTTGTGTTGGAAATGTTCTACGAAATAAATATAAATCAACGAATCCTTCCAACCTAGCCTTGTAAATATACTTGCAAAACACAAAATTAAATCGTTTCTCTTACTTTTGCAAGGCTTATTATACTAACAGCCTCGCCCCCGGGGCCCGGCATGGCCTGGTGGTGAAGGCGCTCGACTCGTAATCCGAGGATTTCTGATTTGAATCTCCGTCACACCAAACATGCGTTGCCTATAAAAATGCGTTTTAAAAAGAGTTGGGTTTGCATAGCAGTATAGGGTTAAAAGTCGCTTGTGTTTGCGATCGGTTTCACCGGAACTCCCAACACCTATGGGATTGACTCTTGTCTGTTTAAACTAAGCGTTTAATAATTTGATCTCGTAACTGGAGATAAAGATTTAACACTATAGTAACATAAAAAAGAAAAATAAGAGAAATTAACGGAGGAAAAAAAATATTTTTTTTAACATTTGATCAAACAACGTGTTTTCGGACCATTTCCATCATTAAATTATAACACTATATTATATGTGTACAGAACAACATTGTGTTGAATTTGATTACGAGGAATGCACTTTTCTTACAAAATCATTACAATTTTGTTACACATTTCACATTGTGATAAAAAAATAAGTCAACTTTGTAAAACAAACAAACAACAACAAACAAACCTAAGCGACCAATCACTATATGGATAATAGATAAATATAAATATTTAAATATTAATTTACATTCATAGTGGACGCATGTACCAAACTGCTGACAAAGCAATGATTTTATTGGCTTCAAGGTTCCTGGTACAAGCCCATAAGCTGAATGTTTTATGGGAAAAAAAGAGTTCTAATCTGTGAGATTAAAAGTCAACACTTTGTGCGAAACATATTCAACATATAAAGTATTCTAATATGATGGGGGTCTGTGAGGGCATGCCCCCAGAGAAAATTTATAAACAAAATAGGTGCTACAAGATGAAGTTTAGAAGCAATTTTGCATGAAAATGTAATTTAAATAATGGCATGGTTGTTCACCCAAAATCCCAAACATCAAATGAAAAACGTCAACAAATAGTCATTCTGTTGAAACACGAGGAGCTAATCTTAAATTAGCATAAATATGTATGTTTCAACATAGTAAAACACTGAACTGTTTGCATACATATCAGTTATTAATTTCTATTTGTTATTTTCAATTTCGCGCAAAGCTACTCGAGGGTTATCTGCGCTAGCCGTCCCTAATTTAGCAGTGTAAGACTAGAGGGAAGGCAGTTAGTCATCACCACCCACCGCCAACTCTTGGGCTATTCTTTTACTAACGAATAGTGGGATTGACCGTCACATTATAACGACCCCACCGCTGAAAGGGCGAGCATGTTTCGTGCGACCGAGATTCGAACCCGCGACCCTCGGATTACGAGTCGAACGCCTTAACACACTTCGCCATGCCGGGCCAAATATTAATTTCTATATTATATTATTAATTTAAATCACCTTTTACAAATTAATATGTTAGCTATTTCAATCATATGGAACAGCGTGTCAGCATGATCTCTTCTTCTGAAGAAAATTTACCCAGTTTTCAGTTAGATATTAAGTGTTGTGACAGTTTTTTGTTTGTTTTTGTTGGTTGATTTGGTGTTTTATGGCGCAAAGCAACTAGGATATCTGCATCTTGCTGTTTTCAAATTTCACCAAAGCTACACAGGGTTTAGTTTGGTTTGTTTTGAATTTCGCGCAAAGCTACACGAGGGCTATCTGCGCTAGCCGTCCCTAATTTTGCAGTGTAAGACAAAAGAAAAGGCAGCTAGTCAATACCACCCACCGTCAACTCTTAGGCTACTCTATTACTAACGAATAATGTTACTTTATAATGCCCCCCCCACAGCTGAAAAGATGAGCGTATTTGGTGTGACGGGGATTCAAACCCACGGCATTCAGATTACGAGTCGAGAGCCCTAACCACCTGGCCATACTGGTTCGTGTTGCAACAAAAAATATATGATTATTCAATACAATACAACGTGTGGACGGCCACTTGTAAACTGAACGATATAAAAACGTTATTTAAGCATTAACGATGGTCCGATTATAATAGCTTCGCATTTTTTTCACTAAATCCCATTTAAACTCAAGATCAACAATCGAGTCAAAACAACCTAAACAGAAGATATAAAATTCTGATAAGTTTACAGTATTCAAAAAATCATTAACTGTAGCTATCGAGACAAAATATTTAAGGTACTACGAAACACTTGGCGTTGGTTCGAATACTGTTCAGATCGTATAAATGCACCACTTCACAAAATACAGTATTACAGTTATCTTATAAGGATTCCGAAAGTATGTTCTGCCTCGACAAGCCTTTTATTTCAGGTAATCTTGCGCTAGAACACCAGCTGTATTCTTTCCGACAACATTCCTGGTGAAGAAAGACTGAACTAAAGTTTTAAAGAACGTGTTCCCAGAACTTAACTATTATTCTCAATTTGTGCATGAAAGCCCGCGACATAATGAATAAAATAATAGCTACTGTAGAAACCTCGTTCTACGCTGCGTAACTCATATTTAGCTTTTGTAATAGTAAAATAGAATGTTACGTCTTCCACAGAAAAAACACGAATGAGTTCTTCACTAATAACACACGTGCTTAACAAGAGAAAAACATAACCATATGAAAAGAAAAGCTCGCTCGAGTTTATTTTTAAACACCAAATATTGCATTGCGCTAAGTCTGTCAATCTTCAAAGCACGCAAAATATCTAAAGTCAGTATTAAATGGTTTTACTAGTGTATGTGTCAATCACGTGAGGAAGTTTCACACTTCTTTGTAATGTAATTATGAAAATCGAAATTCTTTTTCTCGTCCATCAAACTAACGTCCAATGAAAACAAAAGGTATTTTCTTGAAATTAAAATGATATACACGAAAACTGAAGCTACGTAAATGTCAGTTCCTTACTGGAAAGATGCAATTAAAAAACGTATTTGAAAATATTTCTTTGGATAGTCATGCAAAACTATTGATGACCCGGCATGGCCAGGTGGGTCAAGGCGTTCGAGTCGTAATCTGAGGGTCGCGGGTTCGAATCCCCGTCCCGCCAAACATGCTAGCCCTTTCAGCCGTGGGGGCGTCATAATGTTGATAAAAGAGTAGCCTAAGAGTTGGCGGTGAGGGGGGGATGAATAGCTGCCTTCCCTCTAGTCTTACACTGCTAAAGTGGGGACGGCTAACGTAGATACCCCCCCTTTAGCTTTGCGCGAAATTCAAAACAAACGAAAACGTAGTTTGACCACGTAAAAACTACGCATTTTATTCTAAATTCCTTTTTTGTTTGTCGTGTTAACTGTATACGATGGTTTACGAAAGGCATCACACATGACCATGTGTGGCTGTAAGAAACACAACATACAATTTTCAGTTGTGAAATTATGATTTACCGAAACGTTTTATTTACTGTGACTTAAAACAAGATCTTAACTAAAACGTCACGAAAAAGAGTGCAGACAGTCCTCGTGTAGCTTTGTGCGAAATTCAAAAAACATACAAACGTTACGCAATTTATCACGTACTGTCTTTGCTGTAAATACAAGTAGATGTTTGTCTCTAATGCCCCTCACACACACAAGTACCCACACCTTGAATATGCAAGTCATTTTCTAAATAATTATCTTCTGTTCCCCCCCATTAGCACCACCAAGTGGCATAGCGGTATGTCCGAGAGCTTACAACGCTAGAAACTGGGTTTCGATACAGACAGATAGTTGTATGACTTTGTGCTTAGTTACAAAAAAGCATTATCTTCCCCATAAAACCACTAGGCATTAGTTATATAGATGAAAATTTAATAAATATAAGCTTCTATTAAATTCATAAAAACAATTTCCCTTCGTGACCAATACGACTAACACGAGACGACTAGCCAGCTCTATTTTTTTTTCTTTCTAAGGAAAGCTTTATCACAAAACAAATCCATAGGATGATAAAGGAGTTGTAAATTACACTTCACCATGACAAAGTCATGACATCTGAGCCAATCCCTGTCACCTGCCACATATATAAACACAACAACACATATTGCTCAATTGAAATGACTACACCTGTTATTTACCACTTCTCATACTTTCTCTGAAGCCTGGGAATATATTCTATATTCCATATACTTGACAACAGCATAGTAATGTTTCCTTCCACCTTTCACACACACACACCCTTATCATTTGAAAACAATTACACCCTAATATTACAACAAATTTTGAGCTACTCTTCCTAAAAACAAATATCATAAATTTCTCTGTATGTTCTATTTGTTCCTATGTCCTAGTGAAGTTAATGGGTGAATGGTTTGTTTGTTTGTTTTTTTGAATTTCGCGCAAAGCTACTCGAGAGCTATCTGCGCTAGCCGTCCCTAATTTAGCAGTGTAAGACTAGAAGGAAGGCAGCTAGTCATCACCTCCCACCGCCAACTGTTGGGCTACTCTTTTACTAACGAATAGTGGGATTGACCGTCACATTATAACGCCCTCACGGCTGAAAGGGTGAGCATGTTTTGGTGCGACCGGGATTCCAACCCGCGACCCTCGGATTACGAGTCGTCGAACGCCTTAACACGCTTGACTATGCCGGGCCCAGTGGGTAAATGGACAAGCATACAAAGAAAGTTAAATATGGAAATTCAGCAAACAAATGTTTGATTTTGTTAATAATTTAGAAAAGATATGTTTATTGTTAGAAAATTACTACCACTACAAGAGAAATGACGTCATTTGGATTATACTTGTGTTTCACTTTTCAATTTTTGTTTGTTTAGAATTAAGCACAAAGCTACAGAATGAGCTATCTATGCTCTGCCCACAACGGATATCGAAACCCGGTTTTTAGCAGTGCGAGTCGGTAAACATACCGCTGTGTCACTTGGGAACTTTTTCATGGTTTGTTTTTTGAATTTCGCACAAACCTACACGAGGGCTATCTGGGCTAGCCGTCCCTAATTTAGCAGTGTAACCCACCACCAATTCTTGGGCTTCTCTTTTACCAACGAATAGTGAGATTGACTGTCACATTATAACGCACCCAGGCTGAAAGGGCGAGCATGTTTTGGTGTGACGGGGATTCGAACCTGCAACCCTCACATTACGAGTCGAGTGCCTTTAAACACTTAGTCATCCCGAGCCTTTATTTCAATGTTATCACACCTAAAGCATCTTATACTATTGTGTGTTAACCAACAGGTCAGACTTCATGAATTTGTGTGTAAAATGTATTCTCTCACCATTGTTATCCATATATAAAAGTTTAGGAGTTCGTGGAAAAAAATAGAGTAAAATCTTACATCTCTACACATTCATTTTTTTAACTCGAAAAATTTTCTTATTTCATTATAGTTCTTCACTACTACTTCTGTTACGATTATAAATACAATTTTAATTTTACTAGATTTTATTAACCTTGTCATATCCTGTATCTTCATCATTCATAAACAAACCATTCTTTATCAAGGTAGAAGAAATAAGTTAATGTTTCTCTTCCCGTTCTTATAACATTTCATTGTGGTTTTTTATTACCGTATTTTACGCCTTGCAATATGCTACATCGTGGAAGACGTACCCTAATTTTAGAAAGACACTTGTAAGAAAAAATATTATGACTCAGCAACCAACACCTTGATGCATTCTCGACTTTTTTTAATCTACTGAGTAAATACAGTCAAATACATCATATTATTCACAGTATATCGACAATATTAGTTAAATTTAATATTTTATACTATTGAAAGTACTTGTAATTGGTAAGTACTAAGATTATGATCTCTATTTGAGGCTGTTTTGAGTAGACCTTAAGCTAACCTCTTGCTTCAACCCATCACACTTTTGTCTTGCAAGACGCATAGGGATTTTGCAAGGTATTTTTAAAGAAAAAGTGCGTCTTACAAGACGTAAAATACGGTAATTACTGTGAAAAGAGAATTTTTGTTGTTTTCAAAAAGCAAAGATCTTTAAATATGGTTCTTAAAAAATTATTTGAACTGTAACAGGAAGCTACTTTATAAACCGATGTTTTGTTTCAAAATGTTATTACCCTTACACCTTCTGTTACCTTGCTTTGTCTGAGGTTAAAAGAACAAGTACTTTGTACTCTTGGTTTACATTACTGTATAGAGAATGGACTATATCAACATACCTACATTTCACCACAGCATACAACAGCATGAGATAATTATTATTTTGTGAGAGACACATTGGTATGTAACAGAGTACTCGAATACACTGAGCATTTTCAAACACGGTACATAACATTGTACGGGGTGACCGAAAATGAAAATACCACATAATAAAGTTGAATAATTTTATTGTTATTTGAGATAACAAGAAAAATTAAATATAAAAACAAGTACTAGATTTGTAATTGCAATAATTAATGGACCTCTACATGTCTTCCATCATTCGCTTCCATTATAATTAATCTAATTCCGCGTTGAAATTATGAGAAAACGTTTTTTTAAACAACAGTAGGGACAAATAAGATAGAATCCAAGATCGGATGTCTCAGTTCTTTTCTTCAAGGTCTTTTCGTTGCTATGGTAAACTTTTGTTTTCAAAAAGTCCCAGACATGAAAAACTAAAAGGATAAAATTGGGTGAACAAGAGGGCCATTTGATAGGTCCTCCCCTGCCACTTCAACACTCTGGAAAGATTTGGTTTATAAACACTAATGATTCAAAGTAAAGTGGGGAAGTGGAAGATAGCTCTCTGTAACAAGCCAGGAGTTTCTCAGGATTGTGGAATAAAGAACTCTTGTAACATGTGCAGATACGAATTGCCAGTAACAACGTTCGTTCGTCAAAGACACAAGAACAAAAACGAAACTTACAATCCTACTACTTCTATTTATATTAAATATTTGTTGTTATTTTAAATAACGATAAAGTTATTCAACTTTATTTTTGGTATATTAATTTGCGGACACTGTGTAAAACAATGTAAGGCGATTGTTACGACACATGACTACCTTTATACGTCATTATATGCGAGTTGCTATGGTATTTAACAGTGTAATATGATAATTATTGTAAGTGATCTGACCTTTTATATAAAAACAGATGTATCGAACACACCCACTGTATCCAATATAGGAATACATGGTTATAAACTAGCTGCATATTTAGGCAGCTTGTTACTTCAGTTTACTAAGAATAACTTTACTGTTAAATATTTCTTTGCTTTCTCAATTTATAATAACGGTTATTATAAATAATTATTTATATACAAAAGTTTTGCAAACTTACAAACTATATTCAGTCTTCTATCTGGTGTGGAACTGAATATTTTATTGAAAGTTCACGAGGAGCGAATTCTATATTGATATTGTTACATTTCGCTTAATGACTAGTCTCACGCGGTTTGTAAGCTAACTTTTCTCCAATGAAAATATCTAATGTACTCGTAGAAATACTAACGTTCGAAGTTAAATCACTGAAGTTAAACTGTTTATAATGTTTGAAATCTGCACAAGTTCCTCGTCAAATATCTCTAGTTTTCTTATTAATATATATTTGTCACAACTATAGCTTCCGAAGTTTAGAGTATACTGAATGTAGCAGACCAACAATATTATACTGTCTCTCTGCGTGTTGTGCTTGCTACCTTTTGTACTCATTAGGCGAAATCCTCGAAATCTCAGTCGTCAATAATACTGGCAGCCTCCAGTATTTTGCTTACACACATCGTACACTGTTGCGTCTTACGCTTGAGAATCTTCTATAAATTTAGAGAACACGCGGGACTTTCGCAATACACATTTAACAATATACGTAACATACATTCCTAAACATGTATTAAATTTTGAAACACAGATATTAAATGTATAACAATAAATCTGTTACTAAGTCATGCCCGTCCGAACTTAAACCTTTAATTTATAAAAGATACGTATTGAGAAACTAAATAATGTCAAAACTTAAGATTATTTAAATTCAAAGCACAGAATTGTGGAGTTCCTAGTTGATTAGCAAAAAGAATCTAAGTTTTCTTTCATAAATCTTGAAGTCA
Source organism: Tachypleus tridentatus (assembly GCF_004210375.1). Lineage (NCBI taxonomy): Eukaryota > Metazoa > Arthropoda > Merostomata > Xiphosura > Limulidae > Tachypleus > Tachypleus tridentatus. The sequence continues at coordinate 20,495,758 of NC_134825.1, read as the reverse complement.
TCAACCGGAACAACGGGCTCGAAACTAAGCACTTCCACAAACAAACATTTTCTGGATTGTAGCGTCACTTCAGCACATTTATACCTGGTTTGATTTAGTTTGTTTTGAATTTCGCGCAAAGCGACACGAGGGCTATCTGCGCTAGCCGTCCCTAATTTAGTAGTGTAAGACTAGAGGGAAGGCAGCTAGTTATCACCACCCACCGCCAACTCTTGGGCTACTATTTTACCAACGAATAGTGGGATTGACCAACACATTATAACGCTCCTACGGCTGAAAGGGCGAACATGTTTGGCGCGACGGGGATTCGAACCCGCGACCCTCAGGGAAATATGAATGAATGCTAAGAAAAAAGGAAAAAACCTAATTCGTAACCAACAACCTAAGCTGAACAATCAACTAGCTACGTGACTGCATCTCAAACTCTGATCAGTCATCAAGCCTGAGATGGGCAAAAAATGAAACTTCATAAAATAAACAAACGTGTCAATATATACTGAAATGGAAGAAAAAACATGTAATTTGCTACACTATTTAGTATATTGTGTGAGGTAATCATTATTAAACGTGTTATATTATCTAATAGTGTAAGATGATGACTACAATGCGTGGTATGTTATATTATTTAATAGTGCAAGATGATGACTATAATACGTGGTATGTTATATTATTTAATAGTGCAAGATGATCATTATAATACGTGGTATGTTATATTATTTAATAGTGCAAGATGATCACTATAATACGTGGTATGTTATATTATCTAATAATGTAAGATGATCATTATAATACGTGGTATGTTATATTATCTAATAGTGTAAGATGATCATTATAATACGTGATATGTTATATTATCTAATAATGTAAGATGATCATTATAATACGTGGTATGTTATATTATCTAATAGTGTAAGATGATCATTATAATACGTGGTATGTTATATCATCTAATAGTGTAAGATGGTCATTATAATACATATGGTATCGTAAAGTACTTAAGATTTTATGTACTAGCACAAAGTACCCTTGCTCCACTGATGGGTTCAAAAGCCTACTGGTGATTCACGGAGACTCGATCAAGCTCTTCTGTTATCCACCGTTGTTTCAATAGCTACCACTATATTATGTTCTGAAAGAACCTGTTGAACATTGCATAACTAACATACAAGTTCCAATAGGAACACAGTTTCAAACACAGTGTCCCAGGACTCTAAGGAAAGATACGGAAAGACCAGCAACACAAAACATGATGCCTGATTGTGGTTCTGTAACCCTGGAAACCTAGTCTCAGACACCATCATACTTATGTAACCATCTGGAGGTAGTTTATCCCCCATTTATAGGGAGGAGCTATGAGTTAACTTTTGTTACACAGTGAATTACAAGTATGTAATTACCAAAATGTGTGTGTGTTTTTCTTATAGCAAAGCCACATCGGGCTATCTGCTGAGTCCACTGAGGGGAATCGAACCTATGATTTTAGCATTATAAATCCATAGACTTACCACTACACTAGCAGGGGGACCATAATGTGAAAGAACACTGTATTCTTATGTCGGAAACAATGTCAGATGTCATTATTATTTCTGATATAACATGATATTTACAGAGTGAACAGACCACAGAATGATACACAATGATTTAAAAGCACATCAACAGTAAATATTGGTTAATATGACTTATAACAACATGTAGCTGTTCAATACTAAACTCACAATACTACCATGTGCAAAACTTTTAAGATAACTACAATACTATAAATAAAATATTACCTTGCACTATAAACAATAACATGCAACTCTTTCAGCATGGTGTTATTATTGTGCTATATTCACGTGAGCAACAATTCTACCCAATTATTGTTCAATTTACCACATTATAACATACAACTATTTCACAGCAGAATTATGATCTATGCCATGTCATCATGCTATACTAATCAAGATATGCTGAAATAATACATTGCTTATCCATTAAGCACATATAGTGTGATGTACAAAAGTTTAAGTGGAGTTTATTACACTGTATCATGTTATGTACCACTGGGACTACCTCACATAATACAGTTTATTACACTGTATCATGTTATGTACTACTGGGACTACCTCACATAATACAACTATGTTCTTTTAGTTTATTACACTGTATCATGTTATGTACTACTGGGACTACCTCGCATAATACAACTATGTTCTTTTAGTTTATTACACTGTATCATGTTATGTACCACTGGGACTACCTCGCATAATACAACTATGTTCTTTTAGTTTATTACACTGTATCATGTTATGTACTACTGGGACTACCTCACATAATACAACTATGTTCTTTTAGTTTATTACACTGTATCATGTTATGTACCACTGGGACTACCTCGCATAATACAACTATGTTCTTTTAGTTTATTACACTGTATCATGTTATGTACTACTGGGACTACCTCGCATAATACAACTATGTTCTTTTAGTTTATTACACTGTATCATATTATGTACTACTGGGACTACCTCGCATAATACAACTATGTTCTTTTAGTTTATTACACTGTATCATGTTATGTACTACTGGGACTATCTCGCATAATACAACTATGTTCTTTTAGTTTATTACACTGTATCATGTTATGTACTACTGGGACTACCTCGCATAATACAGTTTATTACACTGTATCATGTTATGTACTACTGGGACTATCTCGCATAATACAACTATGTTCTTTTAGTTTATTACACTGTATCATGTTATGTACTACTGGGACTATCTCGCATAATACAACTATGTTCTTTTAGTTTATTACACTGTATCATGTTATGTACTACTGGGACTACCTCACATAATACAACTATGTTCTTTTAGTTTATTACACTGTATCATGTTATGTACTACTGGGACTACCTCGCATAATACAACTATGTTCTTTTAGTTTATTACACTGTATCATGTTATGTACCACTGGGACTACCTCACATAATACAACTATGTTCTTTTAGTTTATTACACTGTATCATGTTATGTACCACTGGGACTACCTCGCATAATACAACTATGTTCTTTTAGTTTATTACACTGTATCATGTTATGTACCACTGGGACTACCTCGCATAATACAGTTTATTACACTGTATTATGTTTTATACTACTGGGACTACCTCGCATAATACAGTTTATTACACTGTATCATGTTATGTACTACTGGGACTACCTCGCATAATACAGTTTATTACACTGTATCATGTTATGTACTACTGGGACTACCTCGCATAATACAGTTTATTACACTGTATCATGTTATGTACTACTGGGACTACCTCGCATAATACAACTATGTTCTTTTAGTTTATTACACTGTATCATGTTATGTACTACTGGGACTACCTCGCATAATACAACTATGTTCTTTTAGTTTATTACACTGTATCATGTTATGTACTACTGGGACTACCTCACATAATACAACTATGTTCTTTAGTTTATTACACTGTATCATGTTATGTACCACTGGGACTACCTCACATAATACAACTATGTTCTTTAGTTTATTACACTGTATCATGTTATGTACTACTGGGACTACCTCGCATAATACAACTATGTTCTTTTAGTTTATTACACTGTATCATGTTATGTACTACTGGGACTACCTCGCATAATACAGTTTATTACACTGTATCATGTTATGTACTACTGGGACTACCTCGCATAATACAACTATGTTCTTTTAGTTTATTACACTGTATCATGTTATGTACTACTGGGACTACCTCACATAATACAACTATGTTCTTTAGTTTATTACACTGTATCATGTTATGTACCACTGGGACTACCTCACATAATACAACTATGTTCTTTTAGTTTATTACACTGTATCATGTTATGTACTACTGGGACTACCTCGCATAATACAACTATGTTCTTTTAGTTTATTACACTGTATCATGTTATGTACTACTGGGACTACCTCACATAATACAACTATGTTCTTTTAGTTTATTACACTGTATCATGTTATGTACCACTGGGACTACCTCACATAATACAACTATGTTCTTTTAGTTTATTACACTGTATCATGTTATGTACTACTGGGACTACCTCGCATAATACAACTATGTTCTTTTAGTTTATTACACTGTATCATGTTATGTACTACTGGGACTACCTCGCATAATACAACTATGTTCTTTAGTTTATTACACTGTATCATGTTATGTACCACTGGGACTACCTCACATAATACAACTATGTTCTTTTAGTTTATTACACTGTATCATGTTATGTACCACTGGGACTACCTCACATAATACAACTATGTTCTTTAGTTTATTACACTGTATCATGTTATGTACTACTGGGACTACCTCGCATAATACAACTATGTTCTTTAGTTTATTACACTGTATCATGTTATGTACTACTGGGACTACCTCGCATAATACAACTATGTTCTTTTAGTTTATTACACTGTATCATGTTATGTACTACTGGGACTACCTCGCATAATACAACTATGTTCTTTTAGTTTATTACACTGTATCATGTTATGTACTACTGGGACTACCTCGCATAATACAACTATGTTCTTTTAGTTTATTACACTGTATCATGTTATGTACTACTGGGACTACCTCGCATAATACAACTATGTTCTTTTAGTTTATTACACTGTATCATGTTATGTACTACTGGGACTACCTCGCATAATACAACTATGTTCTTTAGTTTATTACACTGTATCATGTTATGTACTACTGGGACTACCTCACATAATACAACTATGTTCTTTTAGTTTATTACACTGTATCATGTTATGTACTACTGGGACTACCTCGCATAATACAACTATGTTCTTTTAGTTTATTACACTGTATCATGTTATGTACTACTGGGACTACCTCGCATAATACAACTATGTTCTTTTAGTTTATTACACTGTATCATGTTATGTACTACTGGGACTACCTCGCATAATACAACTATGTTCTTTTAGTTTATTACACTGTATCATGTTATGTACTACTGGGACTACCTCGCATAATACAACTATGTTCTTTTAGTTTATTACACTGTATCATGTTATGTACCACTGGGACTACCTCACATAATACAACTATGTTCTTTTAGTTTATTACACTGTATCATGTTATGTACTACTGGGACTACCTCGCATAATACAACTATGTTCTTTTAGTTTATTACACTGTATCATGTTATGTACTACTGGGACTACCTCGCATAATACAACTATGTTCTTTTAGTTTATTACACTGTATCATGTTATGTACTACTGGGACTACCTCACATAATACAACTATGTTCTTTAGTTTATTACACTGTATCATGTTATGTACTACTGGGACTACCTCACATAATACAACTATGTTCTTTAGTTTATTACACTGTATCATGTTATGTACTACTGGGACTACCTCACATAATACAACTATGTTCTTTTAGTTTATTACACTGTATCATGTTATGTACTACTGGGACTACCTCGCATAATACAACTATGTTCTTTTAGTTTATTACACTGTATCATGTTATGTACTACTGGGACTACCTCACATAATACAACTATGTTCTTTTAGTTTATTACACTGTATCATGTTATGTACTACTGGGACTACCTCGCATAATACAACTATGTTCTTTAGTTTATTACACTGTATCATGTTATGTACTACTGGGACTACCTCGCATAATACAACTATGTTCTTTTAGTTTATTACACTGTATCATGTTATGTACTACTGGGACTACCTCGCATAATACAACTATGTTCTTTTAGTTTATTACACTGTATCATGTTATGTACTACTGGGACTACCTCACATAATACAACTATGTTCTTTTAGTTTATTACACTGTATCATGTTATGTACTACTGGGACTACCTCACATAATACAACTATGTTCTTTTAGTTTATTACACTGTATCATGTTATGTACTACTGGGACTACCTCACATAATACAACTATGTTCTTTAGTTTATTACACTGTATCATGTTATGTACTACTGGGACTACCTCGCATAATACAACTATGTTCTTTTAGTTTATTACACTGTATCATGTTATGTACTACTGGGACTACCTCACATAATACAACTATGTTCTTTTAGTTTATTACACTGTATCATGTTATGTACCACTGGGACTACCTCGCATAATACAACTATGTTCTTTTAGTTTATTACACTGTATCATGTTATGTACTACTGGGACTACCTCACATAATACAACTATGTTCTTTTAGTTTATTACACTGTATCATGTTATGTACCACTGGGACTACCTCGCATAATACAACTATGTTCTTTTAGTTTATTACACTGTATCATGTTATGTACTACTGGGACTACCTCGCATAATACAGTTTATTACACTGTATCATGTTATGTACTACTGGGACTACCTCGCATAATACAACTATGTTCTTTAGTTTATTACACTGTATCATGTTATGTACTACTGGGACTACCTCGCATAATACAGTTTATTACACTGTATCATGTTATGTACTACTGGGACTACCTCGCATAATACAACTATGTTCTTTTAGTTTATTACACTGTATCATGTTATGTACTACTGGGACTATCTCGCATAATACAACTATGTTCTTTTAGTTTATTACACTGTATCATGTTATGTACTACTGGGACTACCTCGCATAATACAGTTTATTACACTGTATCATGTTATGTACTACTGGGACTACCTCACATAATACAACTATGTTCTTTTAGTTTATTACACTGTATCATGTTATGTACCACTGGGACTACCTCGCATAATACAACTATGTTCTTTTAGTTTATTACACTGTATCATGTTATGTACTACTGGGACTACCTCACATAATACAACTATGTTCTTTTAGTTTATTACACTGTATCATGTTATGTACCACTGGGACTACCTCGCATAATACAACTATGTTCTTTTAGTTTATTACACTGTATCATGTTATGTACTACTGGGACTACCTCGCATAATACAGTTTATTACACTGTATCATGTTATGTACTACTGGGACTACCTCGCATAATACAACTATGTTCTTTTAGTTTATTACACTGTATCATGTTATGTACTACTGGGACTACCTCGCATAATACAGTTTATTACACTGTATCATGTTATGTACTACTGGGACTACCTCGCATAATACAACTATGTTCTTTTAGTTTATTACACTGTATCATGTTATGTACTACTGGGACTATCTCGCATAATACAACTATGTTCTTTTAGTTTATTACACTGTATCATGTTATGTACTACTGGGACTACCTCGCATAATACAGTTTATTACACTGTATCATGTTATGTACTACTGGGACTATCTCGCATAATACAACTATGTTCTTTAGTTTATTACACTGTATCATGTTATGTACTACTGGGACTATCTCGCATAATACAACTATGTTCTTTTAGTTTATTACACTGTATCATGTTATGTACTACTGGGACTACCTCACATAATACAACTATGTTCTTTTAGTTTATTACACTGTATCATGTTATGTACTACTGGGACTACCTCGCATAATACAACTATGTTCTTTTAGTTTAGTACACTGTATCATGTTATGTACCACTGGGACTACCTCACATAATACAACTATGTTCTTTTAGTTTATTACACTGTATCATGTTATGTACCACTGGGACTACCTCGCATAATACAGTTTATTACACTGTATTATGTTTTGTACTACTGGGACTACCTCGCATAATACAGTTTATTACACTGTATCATGTTATGTACTACTGGGACTACCTCGCATAATACAGTTTATTACACTGTATCATGTTATGTACTACTGGGACTACCTCGCATAATACAACTATGTTCTTTAGTTTATTACACTGTATCATGTTATGTACCACTGGGACTACCTCGCATAATACAACTATGTTCTTTTAGTTTATTACACTGTATCATGTTATGTACTACTGGGACTACCTCACATAATACAACTATGTTCTTTTAGTTTATTACACTGTATCATGTTATGTACCACTGGGACTACCTCACATAATACAACTATGTTCTTTTAGTTTATTACACTGTATCATGTTATGTACTACTGGGACTACCTCGCATAATACAACTATGTTCTTTAGTTTATTACACTGTATCATGTTATGTACTACTGGGACTACCTCGCATAATACAGTTTATTACACTGTATCATGTTATGTACTACTGGGACTACCTCGCATAATACAACTATGTTCTTTAGTTTATTACACTGTATCATGTTATGTACCACTGGGACTACCTCACATAATACAACTATGTTCTTTAGTTTATTACACTGTATCATGTTATGTACTACTGGGACTACCTCGCATAATACAACTATGTTCTTTTAGTTTATTACACTGTATCATGTTATGTACTACTGGGACTACCTCACATAATACAACTATGTTCTTTAGTTTATTACACTGTATCATGTTATGTACCACTGGGACTACCTCACATAATACAACTATGTTCTTTAGTTTATTACACTGTATCATGTTATGTACTACTGGGACTACCTCGCATAATACAACTATGTTCTTTTAGTTTATTACACTGTATCATGTTATGTACTACTGGGACTACCTCGCATAATACAACTATGTTCTTTTAGTTTATTACACTGTATCATGTTATGTACCACTGGGACTACCTCACATAATACAACTATGTTCTTTTAGTTTATTACACTGTATCATGTTATGTACCACTGGGACTACCTCACATAATACAACTATGTTCTTTTAGTTTATTACACTGTATCATGTTATGTACTACTGGGACTACCTCGCATAATACAACTATGTTCTTTTAGTTTATTACACTGTATCATGTTATGTACTACTGGGACTACCTCGCATAATACAACTATGTTCTTTTAGTTTATTACACTGTATCATGTTATGTACTACTGGGACTACCTCGCATAATACAACTATGTTCTTTTAGTTTATTACACTGTATCATGTTATGTACTACTGGGACTACCTCGCATAATACAACTATGTTCTTTAGTTTATTACACTGTATCATGTTATGTACTACTGGGACTACCTCGCATAATACAACTATGTTCTTTTAGTTTATTACACTGTATCATGTTATGTACTACTGGGACTACCTCGCATAATACAACTATGTTCTTTTAGTTTATTACACTGTATCATGTTATGTACCACTGGGACTACCTCACATAATACAACTATGTTCTTTAGTTTATTACACTGTATCATGTTATGTACTACTGGGACTACCTCGCATAATACAACTATGTTCTTTTAGTTTATTACACTGTATCATGTTATGTACTACTGGGACTACCTCGCATAATACAACTATGTTCTTTTAGTTTATTACACTGTATCATGTTATGTACTACTGGGACTACCTCACATAATACAACTATGTTCTTTAGTTTATTACACTGTATCATGTTATGTACTACTGGGACTACCTCACATAATACAACTATGTTCTTTTAGTTTATTACACTGTATCATGTTATGTACTACTGGGACTACCTCACATAATACAACTATGTTCTTTTAGTTTATTACACTGTATCATGTTATGTACTACTGGGACTACCTCGCATAATACAACTATGTTCTTTTAGTTTATTACACTGTATCATGTTATGTACTACTGGGACTACCTCACATAATACAACTATGTTCTTTTAGTTTATTACACTGTATCATGTTATGTACTACTGGGACTACCTCGCATAATACAACTATGTTCTTTTAGTTTATTACACTGTATCATGTTATGTACTACTGGGACTACCTCGCATAATACAACTATGTTCTTTTAGTTTATTACACTGTATCATGTTATGTACTACTGGGACTACCTCGCATAATACAACTATGTTCTTTAGTTTATTACACTGTATCATGTTATGTACTACTGGGACTACCTCACATAATACAACTATGTTCTTTTAGTTTATTACACTGTATCATGTTATGTACTACTGGGACTACCTCGCATAATACAACTATGTTCTTTAGTTTATTACACTGTATCATGTTATGTACTACTGGGACTACCTCGCATAATACAACTATGTTCTTTTAGTTTATTACACTGTATCATGTTATGTACTACTGGGACTACCTCACATAATACAACTATATTCTTTTAGTTTATTACACTGTATCATGTTATGTACTACTGGGACTACCTCGCATAATACAACTATATTCTTTTAGTTTATTACACTGTATCATGTTATGTACTACTGGGACTACCTCGCATAATACAACTATGTTCTTTTAGTTTATTACACTGTATCATGTTATGTACTACTGGGACTACCTCGCATAATACAACTATGTTCTTTAGTTTATTACACTGTATCATGTTATGTACTACTGGGACTACCTCGCATAATACAACTATGTTCTTTTAGTTTATTACACTGTATCATGTTATGTACTACTGGGACTACCTCGCATAATACAACTATGTTCTTTTAGTTTATTACACTGTATCATGTTATGTACCACTGGGACTACCTCACATAATACAACTATGTTCTTTTAGTTTATTACACTGTATCATGTTATGTACTACTGGGACTACCTCGCATAATACAACTATGTTCTTTTAGTTTATTACACTGTATCATGTTATGTACTACTGGGACTACCTCACATAATACAACTATGTTCTTTTAGTTTATTACACTGTATCATGTCATGTACCACTGGGACTACCTCACATAATACAACTATGTTCTTTTAGTTTATTACACTGTATCATGTTATGTACTACTGGGACTACCTCACATAATACAACTATGTTGTTTTAGTTTATTACACTGTATCATGTTATGTACTACTGGGACTACCTCACATAATACAACTATGTTCTTTTAGTTTATTACACTGTATCATGTTATGTACCACTGGGACTACCTCGCATAATACAACTATATTCTTTTAGTTTATTACACTGTATCATGTTATGTACCACTGGGACTACCTCGCATAATACAACTATATTCTTTTAGTTTATTACACTGTATCATGTTATGTACTACTGGGACTACCTCGCATAATACAACTATATTCTTTTAGTTTATTACACTGTATCATGTTATGTACTACTGGGACTACCTCGCATAATACAACTATGTTCTTTTAGTTTATTACACTGTATCATGTTATGTACCACTGGGACTACCTCACATAATACAACTATGTTCTTTATGAAACTTCCTTTTTTTCATGTTTCATGGTATAAAACATCTTAAGGTAATTGAATAACTACATTGTTGTTGTATAACACAATTTAACAATGTTACTACTCAGTAATCACTGCACAGTAAAATGTCAAGCAGGCCTATACATTTATTCAAAATATTATCTACTTAAATTCCACTGGTTTTATTTTTATTTCATACTTGTCTGCTAGCATGCACACACTGGTCTACCTATTAAGATGTTTAAAAGCCACTCCAAAACAGGAATATAAAAAAAATCAAACATTAAAATCTTGAAGTTGAATTAGGTTTATTTGTATCATACAATAATCCTTCAACCATTATTGAAGCAAAAAGTTCATATAAAAATTTTTAAACTATATTTCATCTGTCTCTTTATACTAATATGACCTTCAAGCACAAACTGTTTTTTTTTTATAAATCAGATAAAAAAAAAGAAATAAACAATTAGTGCAAATAAGTTATTAGAAGTTAACCAATTGTTATAAAGTAAGTTTACAACCAAATCTGTTTCTGTGTGTGGGAGGGTGGGTTTTGTACACAGAAACTATTGTGTACAATCTGTATGATGAATTGTGGAAAAAACTGATTGAAAGGATGATAAAAGCAGTAGAGACACAAAAGGTAAAGCTATTGTTTTAAGTAACAAGAAAATTATGAAAATCTCCTAATCTGATTGCTTCTAACATTTGAATATCTGAATAATTTGTTTTAAAAATTCATCACACGAACATGAAAATTTTCTCAGTATCTTGCTAGAAGTTATGTTTATCATACATTTGTCAAAAATGGTGTTACTGTTTGGTGTATATAACAGAAGTAGCTAATGGCCCTAGGATTTGACAAAATCAGCATTCCCTTAACACCAAGATTATAATTTCACAGCAATGGTATGTATCAAATAAAACATCATTGTAAGTAATAAAGTCACCGTAAGTTGACCGAAATAGTGTACATCAGTGGATGATTCAAACACCATCAGTGAGTGTTTAAAGCCACCAATGGTTTTTGAATCTTCTACTGGTGTACAAACAAAATATTTTTAAACCACTGAGATGTTCCTGAAATTGCACGTCTCAATAAAAGTATGAAAAAGACATGAAGAAATAGTAAGTGCTAGAAGTAAGCATTTAAAAGGGACAAGGATTTGCCAAAAATTATATTATTTAATGAATCTATAGCTGTAATTATCTATGAAAAATGGTATATGTATCATTACAAGGTTCTAAAATTACTAGATGTGGTCAGAAATAAAATGTATTACTATAAAGCTATAATGATTTGTCAAAAATTGTATACATATACACTAATCCTAACCAGCAGATTTTTTATCACACTTGACAAAAGTGTTAGAAAGTGTTAACAATATCTAAAACTATCAAATTCTGATTAGCTGAATTTTTCTTCAAGAATAACATATCCAAAAGCTACAATATTTGGTTGAAATACTATTTATTAATTAGAAAACTTAAAAAGCACCAAAATTAGCAATATTATGTATCAATCATTCATTATAGAAAAGAAGGGCATCAGTTTTTCTTTTACAATCACAGAATTTTATTCAATTAAAATTATATTTTTATATAAATGTGAAAGTCTTGACATTGAAAAGTATTTTCATAATATTTTAGTAATTTTTGTTCGTATTTCTTTAGAATTTAAAACTTAAGAAAATTCATTATATTGATCCACATGAAAAATCACATATATAAAACAAAACTTTCTTCAAAAACAATGTTTAAAAAAGAAACATATTTTACACGTCTCACTACTCTTCCACTGAAATCCTATGGAAGATACACTATGGGCATGTGAACATGTAAATATATCTGTATACACTGCTTTAAACCTAAAACTGCCAATTTCGGATCTGCATACTGCATCGCACTGAATAATTTCGTTGTTGCTTGTTACATCAACCAGTAGAACTTATCAAATATTTATTATTTGGGAAAATCGCTCATTTACGCCAATTAACAAAAAACAACGGGCACCCCAGTAGAAATTTGTAAATAATTGCGGCCTTGATAGGTTTTGTTTTTTTGTGGCTCATATGTTGTCAGGGGACATTTGATCAACAGTTACAGAACAAAGAGCAATTTTATGCACACATTTTAAAGGTAATGCTGTCATTAAAGATTAGAATCTCATCACTAAAAAGTAAACGAAACAATAAATAAAAAACATTCAAAAACAATTTGTTATTGAATAAAAACATAATAGCAACAACTATTATGGGGTTTTTTAATTGTTGTTGTTTTAAAATTTACAAATATGTTAACAAACCCCAGGATTTTACTTCAAGAAACTCAAACTAGTTACCCAAACATAACACGTTTCATTTAAAACAATTTATCACACAAACTACAACCACTGCGGAATTAAAAGAAAACAAAAAGAGTTTTGTACCTCTGATTGACTCGGAACGAAAATTAATAACGTCTATATATACATGCGTCTCACAAGAGCCCCACGTTGGTAAGCTGGTTCATTTGCAATGTCCAAATATTTGTGTATGGTTACTACACGCAACAAGAATTTCAGTTATTATAAACTAAATAATGGTTCCAGGTTAGATGGTATTTAATTTTTACCGTTCATACACAATCATGTTCTATCTTTTTAATGTATCGTACAATTAGTCATAAAAAGTGGTATTTGTAAGGCTTGAATATTGGTTTTTACACCACTAGTTTGTAACCACACAAAACATTTTTCTGTTACGATTAGTGTTAAATAGTGTTTAAACTTAGAGACAACGCTGAAGATATAAGTGTTGCACGATTGCAATGTGTCAAAATCTATGGCACACGTAATTAAACACAACGCACACTTTCCGAACTTTAGTTTCTATTGCCTTAGGTTATGTTATGTCAATCTGCAAGTATAACAATTTTTAAATGTTTTTTACATTTTTAGTACACAAAGTTTCCGTGACTTTATAAAGTTCCGGCACCTCATAATTTTCTATATTTCAAAAGTAAAATTTTCAAATGTAATTTATGTTATGCTTACACAAGTTTTACACAACCTCCTATTTCCTAATTTAAATAATATTTAATTAAAAATAATTACGCTCGAATTTTTCCATAAAAAGCGAATTCTGTAAACATTTCCAGAAATTAGAGTAATTACTTTAGCCAAACAACGAAATATCACTTCAAAATGTATACTTTTTTATAAAAAATAAAATAAAAATCGAACCTACCACATACAGTCTAATAGGCACAGATTGAATTATCAATTTTCAAGAGACTTGATTGAAGTTTCCGAATCGCCTTCGACCAATGTTTGTACTCGAACTTTTGTCATTGGAGTTTAGTCAACTCTACGTGGCCTTCTGTCGTGCCTTCAAAGACGCGGGTCAATTAACCTGACAGGTGAGCTTTCGATAGTAGCTTTTATTCGGCAATTCTCAACAAAATAATTTTAGAATTTGACATGTACAACATATCGTAAATTCTCTGTCATTCTTAAAATATCTACCTAACAAGCGTCATATAATGTTAAAATTTTTCAGGCTCGCACATATAATGTAAATTCCAGTATAAACAACTGCCACCTAATCAGTCTTTCTCAACTACATTTTGACCACTAGAGGGAAGCACTTAACCAGTTAGTTCGTGTACAAGATACAAATTGACTTAGTTACGAATAAATTTCCATACACGATAAGCAAAACCCTTGAATCGCCAAACAAGACATGGGGGTACTCTTTATGAGAAAATTACTAAAAGTAAAAACCTTTTCTTTTTTCTATCAAAGAAGTAAAATCAGAAAACATTATTAAAATTCATTGCTAATAATTCCATCTGAACCATTAGAAAGTTTTATTGTTTCTTTATTCGATACGCAAATGTTTTTGACAACACAGTAACTGAACTAAATTGAATTTATATTGAATGTTATTTTTAAGTGTCATACTTTTCAGTTGTAAAACACAGTGAAGTGGTTCAATTCCTACATGTGATCATGGTAATTTTTGCTTAAGTGAGAAGAGGTGATTTAATTACGTTTATGTCAACAACACACTTTCGCAGTGTGACTAATAACTGAAAATAAACCGAAATAGAAACGTTTATGTATAAATATATATACTTATAACTACATTAAAAAGTAGTAATTCCTGTTGTTGTTCTCGTTAAACAATAGGCCTTTTTAATGACCCTGCGTTAACTTAGGGATTTTAGTGTTCCAGTAACCAAGTTTATTGTATTTCTCGGGCAAAAGGGTTTTCCCACAAAACAGTCAGTTAAGTCCACTATATATATATATATATATACATACATACAAAACTGATGTCTTGATTGACTGCTAAGCCGTGTGGCGTGTTGTTTGAGTCTCAATAACTCAACAAAATGTCGGTCATCTTGTAGGAGCAGCAGATCCCTTTTCATTACCTTCTCTATGGCCATAATACATCCTGGTTTTACTCTCATAACTGTTAGAGCCTTGTGTCACACATCGGAAGCGTTTTCATTGGAGATATATATATATAATTTTCAAAACTTTTGTGTATGTATATTAAGTATGGAAAGTCAGTCAAAGGAATCACTAAGTTCCTATTGTTTCAGAACAGTGGTAAATCTTTGGATTTACAATGTTAATATCAAGAGTTTGATTTCTCTCAGTAGACAGATTTTCCAATGTGTTTTGTTTTTTTTTGTCACAAGAATACCCACGTCTTTGTTACGCACGGAACTAGGCCACTCAATTGAGGTATCGCGCATGCTTTCTCGTGAGAAAAACTATTGTAAAATTGTATATAATGCCTTAAAAACGGTTACCTTTTACACTGAAACGTCAAGTGATGTATCACGAATACGATATCCGTTGTTTTATAGCAGGAGTGTCCATCATTTACGTAGGCTCACTTAGAAAAGAGTGGGATATAATGCTTTGCTTTCTCAATTTCGAACAATTTAAGTCAACTTAACTAGAGTACGATTCAATATAACAATATGTTTATATTTCTTCCTCCAGTAAAAGTACCATACTCCCCTTTACGTTTTGTTTTAAAATTTAGTTAATGTAACTTCTATCTACTCTCTATCTTTGTATCAAAGCCAGTACAAATTAGAAAAATTCAGATTCGTGCTCAATAATAAATTTTATAGCAAGCATCCCACTGAATGCCAGATGAAATGGGCCCTGCAGCATCTCACCCAGTGCACCCTATGTTAAGAACATCTCAGCTTTCAGTTGACCAGGAGTGAGATTTATGCTGAAACCATAAATAGCTGTGATAGAGGCAAAACTCTTATCTCTGACAGCTAAGGGTGACACAACAGAAAGCATTTCACACAAGGTTACTTACAAGAATGACTGAAATCGAAAAAAACAACAACAACAAAGCAATGTCTGATTCTAAATTTGGATGGTCCAGCTATTCAAGGCTCGAAAACGTGGTCCTTGCCAACACGTAGTTGCCTATGCCAAAGATCTGGACTACTTGCACGAGAATGCATATCCTGCTATGACTTTAGCAGATTGCAAAAAACAATCTCATAGACAAGTTCACAGATGAATTGACTATTGAGGTATCACTTGGGTGAGAGAGATATTCACAACCCTAATATAGCTAGTTTGTGTTAGGATTAGATTCAAAGTTACGACTTCAAATAGGTTGCAAAAGAGAAGAGTTCACACCAACAACTGCATCATACACTCAAATGAGTCCCCGGCCTCGAGCTTGAGCATTGTCAAAGGTAAACCAGCAGCGATCATATCCTGGCACTGTGGCACAACCACATTGGCTCCCAATGATTGGGCTACGTTGTCACTAGTACTTTTACTGTGTATTTAGTGCAGCCAACGTCAATGATGCATCTGCCCAGAGACCACTTTGGAAGGGAGAACCAAAGCATGTGCCTTGGATGTGGGAATCAAGATCACTTCAGAATGAATTTCCCGTACCCTGTTGCGTATTTAATCAGGCAAGGTAATCAGTTTTGACTGACGACACAGCATAAGCATGATGACCAGCAATCAGTTATAGCTGATGCTTCTTCAACCCGAGGAAACATTTTGCCTGAAACATATCGGGATACTGACTTGAGGATATGCAGCAATTAACTTGTACCAAAAGGTTTGGCCATCATTCCAGCTCTTTCTTGTCTAGGTGTGTGCCCATAAAGATGCAAGTGATACGGTTCCTGGTTCATACAGAAACTGTATGAAAACTAATCGATCCTGAGATGCATCAGACATTCGAAGTGAAGTAACCACTGAACATATTCTAGCAAATCGTGTTAGAGTGGATATAACTGAAGAGACATGTCTCAAATTATTATGCAGTTACGAATCTGTACACAATACTGCAGTGAATAAGAATGATAGGTTTAGAGTTGGAACAAGGGGAATTGAACTTAGTCACACAATGTGGAATTTCTTAACCATCTTGCAGGAAAAAATGAAGTTCCTATTGACTCTGCAAATACCAAATGGTTTGAGACTGTCTTCAACTCATGACCACATCAATCCAGTTTCTTAAAATAAGTTAGCATTCACCGTCAGCTTTATAAAATCTCCAACATTCACAATAAAATATTTTTCTCACGATATTTCTCGCTGCTTTGAAATACTCCTACATTCTTAGTGACTGATTCATTTTGTACTGAATGATGCTTAAAAATAACTGTGTTAGTTTCACGCGCATATGCCACACCTTTAGCATACACATAATATAAAGTACACATTTCTAATAGTGACATACTCATTTTCTCATCTGTTCATACAAACTCTTCCATACAATCATTTTGTTTGTAGTTAAGCACAAAGCTACACAAATCTGTGCTCTGCCCAAGGATATTGAAACCCGGTTTCTAACAAGTCCATTGACATACTCCTGTGCCACTGAGGAGCCCATATAAAGAAAATAATTATTTAAAATATGAAGAGTAAAAATGATTGACAAAACCATTTAATATACCAAATAAAATTGAACCTTTTCTGTTTCCATCAATTATTTACCTGCTAAATCACTTATGTAATTGAAAAAAATAGCAACAAAAACTGATGAACAGTGAATATTTTGAAAAGTGGAAACAAAATTGCACTTTCATTCAAAGCCCAGTTATACAAGGGTTATTTTTCCACTCTTGTTTTGGTCAAGCTAAATTTTTTTTATCAAAGAATTATAGTTCGTTTTCAACATTTAAAGACTTCCCGTACTTGTATGTGTTGTTTGAGCAATAATAAATACATTAACACACACACAAATATAAATGATTTCCTGTAATGTGAACAGTTTTTCTTTACATAACTCTTAACTAACTGTATTCACCAACTCTGCACATTCTGTCTTCTCATATAAGAATACTGTCATTTTAAAACATGTGTAATATCACATGAGATTATCAGAAAATAAAACACTCAAAGAATTATTAAAAAGTCCTAACCTAACCACTGAAGTTGTAAAGCTGCCACTCCTCATTAAGTTCTGGGCATTTTTTTAAAATTTGATATACCATTATTGTATTCCTGTATCAGAGGTCACCATTTGGAATAATTTAGGGTATATTACAGCTCTTTCTTAGCTTCTTATTGCCCACTGTGAAAGGAAGGGACGGGGGTTCGCTTTGTCTCCACTGCAAGCTTTCATGGATTTATGGAGTCTTTACCTAGTGAATACATGGTCCTCCTCAATCAAAACAATTTGGTTTCATGGAAAAGTCAATGTATAGACAGGATCTAGAAAGCAAGTGCTCTTATGAGCATTGAATCCAATTCCAGAGGTTGCCAACCAGTAAGGTCTTAAAACTACTGGATTATTTTATGTTCACCTTCCACCTCTGCTGATCCATACATCATGTATTTCCAACCTAGGTGCTTACTGTATTGTGGATTGGAACTGCATCTTGAGTTGACAGAGTTCACTCACTAACTGCTTCTCTAACTTTGATGTTGGAGTGACTTTGTGCCTTTCTTCTCAGCTCTCCATCACAAAAACATATCGTTTACAAGCATGTACTCAGTAGCTAGCAGCCTTCCTGCTTGAGGAAGTTCCCTGCTCTACCCCAACTACCTATTCCACATTCAGAGTCACTGTCCCATCTATACTGATGGAGTTACACATTTTTTTCTTTTTTACCACCAACGAAAATAGTTATCTCATCTGTTTTGGGAATGGTTAATGGTATTTGCTTTTGCCAGCTTTGGGATCCTGTACAGAGTACCACATTTAGTCTCTGTCCCCTCGGTGATCCTTGATTGCTCTTTCCCTATACTGTCCGAGCTTCTTTACAAGATAAAAATTCAAACTGATCTCTGGTTTCTGATTACTTGACATAGTCCTTGCTCTCTATCCTGACTTATTGGCTGTAGGTTGATGTTCTACAAGGACCTTTACAGTGGCACCAATAGCCTAAGGTCGTGGAGAGAACTTTGACCACTCTTGTGCAGACATTTAAGTCCCAGCAACATAATTTTTCCCTCTAGATCACACACTTTTCTTTTAAAGAATGCCCTCTCAATAATAGACCCCATCCCACCAAACATTTTTGTTCCTTTGGCTGCAGGTATGTTATAATGTCATGGTCAATCCCACTAATCATTGATAAAAATGTATTTGGTGAGTGGTGATGACTAATTGCCTTCTCTCTAGTCTTTTACTGCTAAGTTAGGGATGGCTAGTGCAGATAGCCCTTGAGTAGCTTTGCAGGAAATCCAGAACAAACCAAATCAATCGACTTAGGTGACTGTTCTTTCCCCTTGAGCATTCATAAGACTGGCTATTAAACCCACTATCCCACTCCTCTACACAAGCTGATGCGACAGTTCTTTCCTTAATTGTTAATTTTAAATTACTCAGTGAACAATATTTCCAAGTCTGTCCATTTGAAAAAAACAATTCTTCTGTTAACATTTTCACAAGCTTGAACACTTTAGCGCTTGTTGTTGTAGGCCTCAAATTGCATTAATAGCTAACTTAAAACAAATAACGCTACTTGTAATAAGTAGTTCAATAAGCACAGTAGCATATGCAGATACATACTAAATGGTTCATTTCTCTATCTTAACAGCACAGATACCCTAGTTGCTTTGCACCATAAAATGCGAAATCCACCCATTCTACCTTGACACTTTTTTAGCTGTACCTTAAACTGTCTTTTATAAGAATAAAGTTGTTGTTAAGCACAGTGCTACACAATGGATTACCTGTGCTCTTCTCACCACAAGTATCAAAACCCAGTTCTCAGTGATGCATGCAAGTCTGGAAATTTAATTCTGAGCCACTAGGGAGCACTGAAACACTACAGCTAAAAAAGGAAGTGAATGATAATTGTGTTTCTTAAATTCATAAGAGTAAACACGAACACTCTACTGAATAAGCTCTTATGATAAAATAAAACAAAAAACTTGGTTTTCCAAACTCTGTTTAATCTATGTCTAAATTTTAGTTCAGTGTTCCACATCGTTATTAACTTACTAAATATAAATCCAACTCCCCCAACAAAAATTTAGGTAAGTACAATTTGCATTAACTACAAAGCAATTTCAATATTCAAGCTTCACTTCAATTTTAAAATTAACTCAAAGTTTAAATCTTTCTCAAAATGTTTAATTCTTCACTTCATAAAATGAACTGTAAAAAGGCATAACAATGTTTACTCACTTTAGTTACTTCACCATTATGTTACTATTACAAAAAACTGAAACCAAAACTGATAAAATCCAACATCTTATTCTACTAATATGAAGAACACTTAAGAGCCATAAGGAGTCGCAGTTTGAACTGAAAGTGAAACTTACCTGTGACAAAGAAACAACTAATCCCACAAACAGTGCACGTTTTCTATAAAATATTACCATTTTAATGCAGCCTACAGTTTGTAAGATTAATTTAATTTGGTAATAAATATTTTGTAAAGTCCAATCCATGCAATAATATCAAATTAGTTCATTTTTTCCTTGATTTTCTAGACAGAGGCATACCTCAGAATATGAGAGCTCCTGCACATTTTCCCATTAGATCTCCTTCATATTCAATTTATTATAGTGCTATGGGCCCTTATTTAGTGGGGGGATCTCCCACACTCATGGTCTATGTGAGCAGTTGCTAAACCCTAGTTTTAGGCTTAAGTTCCAGAAACACATTTCCACTTTTAACAGAAGTTTACTTGAAGATGGTATTATCTCGAACATATGAGATAACTAACAATGATCTGAGTATCACTAAACAAGTTCAAAACTAGCTTACTGCTTCACACTGCAATTCTATTAAATGAAATACTAACCCATGTTTGTGCTAATATGCCCATCAAGACTTCAATCAAATTTAATAGATCCTACCTTATGCTTCCTTTATCTAACATACAAGTTACAACATTGAAAACATGACATTATGGAAAAATCTCTCTAGACTTCTATATCTAAACTGGATTAAGTCTTACAAAAAACATGGAATTCTGCATCAAAGTCTTCCCTTCCAAACCAAAACATTGCCTTACATATATACTAATAAACTCAAGTTCCTGATACAGGAAAACTGTTTGGTTCTTGTAGATTTAATGGCCAGCTAGCAGCAAAGCTCATGAACAATTGATAACTATCATCTGATTCGACAGCATGATTAACTTTAAACAACACTGTTACTACTGTAAGGGAACCAAATAAGTAGGCCTGTAATCCTTACACAGCCTAATTCACCACATAAAAAATGCAAAAGTTAATAACTCTCTTCAGCACCTCTCTATGAACTAGGAAAAGTAACATAATTTTAATATGCAGCTATTTCTGCTTACATATTTTATTGCATTGTTGACTGTGTCTATCAAAGAATCACACCATACATACTGTAAACCAAGTGGTGAACTTGTAGCTCAGGTTAAATTATGAAATTACATAATGCATAAGACCCCGACGAGCATACAGAGTTATTTTTATCTTACCCCCAAAAAAAGTTTCAAATATTTACATTTTAATTACTTTTATAGTTATAAATAAGGAATGCATATTAAAAAAATATACAGATATAAACACACACGCACACTTACCTGGGCCCTTTTTGTTCTTTTGTTGTTGTTACAAACTGTTAATAAAAATGAACCCTACTTTTTGTACTAATGGCACTACTACACTATAAATTTTTGTCAAATAACATACACAAAAAATAATAACAAACACATAAAAAGTAGATAATATCCTACAACTATAATACTTTTTCTGCCTTTCTAACTATACAATAAAAGTCATTACAAATCCAATTAAGTTCTTCAGTGTGCTTCCCATAGGAACAAACTTTGAACTGAAAGCAAAATAAACAATTCTCTGTATAGAAAACAATGTAATGTCATGTAATAGATTAAAACTTTGGTTTTTATTGGTTAAAAACATAGTTTTAAACATTGGACAGTAATATTGGCAATTTATAGAACCAAAAGGATGTGACAAGTGGGACATATTTTAGGGTTGGTTCTATAAACAAATGAAATCATGATTTGTGTCAATAATAAACATTATAAAGAGTAATTTACATTACATTCTGTACTTTGTGGACAAGTGTAAAGAAATTAATGTTAGATTGAAAGTTTTACAATATTTTTATATAAAATTAAGAGTGTATTGTGTGTATTTTTCTTATAGCAAAGCCACATCGGCTATCTGCTGAGCTCAGAGAGGGGAATCAAACCCCTGATTTTAGAGTTGTAAATCTGCATAAAATTAAGAACTTAGTCTATTAAATATTAAAATTTAATTTATCAGCTACATGTTTATGTGAAGTTTATTGTTGGATATAAAAAACTGTTCACTTTAAGAATTTAGTAATATTTGATACTGTTGTTACTAGAGGGCTACATATTTCTGTTGCATGTTACTAATACATGCTGTGACAAATTTATTATCTTACGCATTTTAAAGTGTTATATTTATAAATGCAATTAACTTATATTGTTAAACCTGAATTGTAAAACTTCAATTGTGTGTGTGTGTGTAAGTGAACACTTCGTATCACTTTATTGTTATTCAAATTGAAGTTTTGAAGTTTCTGGAAATTTTTCTCATATCATACATATAACCAATAACTAGCAAAGGCAGTATATATATTATTGGTCTGCAATAGATATTGTACTATATACCTCAGAAGCTATTTACACTTAATCAGGAACTAAGATATTTGACCAGGAACATTTACAGATTTCAAGCATTACAAACCATCTAACTTTGGCAAATTCATACCACACATTAGTACTTTTACAAAGACATAAGTTTAATGGTGAAAAACTCAAGGAGTGATCAACGAAGAACACAAAGATAGCTAGCTTCCTGTTAAATGGATTGAATCTAAGCTATAGAACTGCTCATCATGAACCCTTGATAAGATACCAAGAAAGTTCCAGACCAAATAGGGGACTTGATATTGTTTGTAAAATTCCCATACATAAATAATTTTTCTATTCACCTTTATCATAACTTGTGCCATTGTTCAATATTAAAATATACCTTTATTAGAAAAACTGTACATATCAATCTTGTTCACAAATTGGATACATAAACATACACTGAAATCATAATATGTAACAATGCAGAAACAAAGTTATGTAAGCTAATGTATAAGTGATAATGAGACCTGGTGATCACGAAGTTAGCTGTAGAGCATCTATAGTGGCAATTTTTTTAAAGTGTAGTTATAATAGATCTGGATAAAACTATGGGAACCCATGGGGTGATGCAAGTGAATCTATCACTGATTATGTTATAACAATAAAACTAAGGAGAATAAATTGTCTCATCAATTGAACCAATTTTGTGGACTTTGATGAAAAAATTGATACTTATTTAAAGCTTAAGGTTTAACTATAATAACCAATAGGGTAACACAAGTTTTATACGTATGTTTGACTTGTTTTGAATAAATTCTTTTAAAATAAGATGGATTGTGTGCTGTATGCCTGTTGTTTAATTTTATCAACAAGAAGTCACAGACACCTACTGTAAAGAATCTGGCCATATAAAAAAAACGAATTTTATTCACAAAACACAATAACAGAATGTAACTCTCTAGAATGTCGTAATGGCTAACCTACCTGTAACAAGAAGGATAATGAGCAAGTTAACAACTGCAATACTTAGATTTACAAGTATTAACATCATTATTTTTAGGAATTAATTTTATTAATGTTGATTACAAAATATGAGGTTAAATGTGTCATTTTCTTCAGGTAACATAACAGTTAAAGGGACTTCATAATGCTGTGAGAGGGCAATGTTGTAGGCTTTGTGTTATATTTATAGAAATTTGCAACATTTAGCTGAAAGGAAACAATATGAACCTTTTTGTTTCTTTTTCTAAATACAGCTTCACAATGACCTCTGCCCACCATGGGTATTGAAATTTTACTTACCCCTATGCTACCAGAGTGGCAGGAGGGCATTGTGCACACTGACTAAATACATCAGTCCTTATGCTGGTAGTTTTTCCAAGTATGATCCAATAAGAAAGTCAGCTGGAAACAACATTTTCCTCTTAACATGATTAAGATGTGGGGAAAATGTTACATGCAGATTAGTTTCCAACCAAGTAATGCAGTTCCACTAGTTGACACTTCTAAAAATTGCTTCATCAGTTCATCTATTCATCTTGCCAAGGAATGCAATGCAAAATCATCATGCTGCATTACACGTTTTCTTCATCTTTTACATGACACAGTTACTAAGGAAATGTTCAGAAAAATGACTGAATAATTTCACGAATAGTTGAAAGTAGTAATTTCAAACATTGAACAGTATAATGTGAATGACAACATTAAAATGTTTAGTGTTTATGACATGGTGCTGTTCAGTAAATTTATGTATTTCTTTAAAAGTAAGCCTAGCTAAATATGCATTTACTAAGATGAAAAACAAGAAAAAGTGAAGAAATGAAAATTTACCAAATGTTGTACGTTACAGACATTAAATTTTTTGCACTTTAAGGCAAAATGTTATGAAAGACCACATCATGACAACTAATGATCTTTAATACCTTCTTTTTGACTAATACCTTTTAATTAAATGCATTAAATTAACAGCTAGAACAATAAAAAAGTGTTTACAACCAAAGAAAAACACTTTCCATTCCCTAACATCACTTTGGTTTAATGTTAAACTCACACTTTAGTCCTTTATTAATTTCTCATTACATTTTGCAGACCACTATATCATTTACAGGTATCATCAGAAGACTATATAGCAACAGACTAGTTCTAAATATCACCCATGTTATGCATAATTTCATAAGATGAAAACATTTAACTTCTGAATTCAGTATTTCTCGTTTTCTCAACGATGGAAATTAAAAATAACAGTTGCTTCACTAGTTGCTTTAACTTAGTGCATGATTTTCCTCATCTGCACAACCACACTCCCATAACACAATCTTCATTTTAAAGGTTCTCTTATTATTCAAAGTTTAATGAATCTCAGATCAAGGTTTACTTAAAACCACAATATTTTGAGTGGATATAAATATACACAACAATATTTGTATTTAAAGTTCAGCTGCAGGAATTCTACCTTCAGATTTCCAGTGCACTGGTACCATCTAGTGATTATACATTTTTTACAGTAACTATTTCCTCCTTTGTTGTGAATAAGTTTAATCTCACATCTACCTGTAGGTCTATCTCACATTACATTACATTACAGAAATTATATCCTTAAAATAATGTATGAATTACAATGTCGAAAGATTAAAGAATTTTTTCTGAGCAGCTTTCAATATTTCCTAAGATTCTGTATCACTAAGTCCTTTAAGTAACTGGTCTGTGGCACTACTTGAGGAACAACTACTTTTTACTTTGTGATAACTTAAATGTTTATTTTCTGAGTAAAAGTTCAAAATGCTGAAATTATGAAACCATAAAAGCACACCCAATTTCATACATAGTGCCCAAAATATAGTGCAGCAAATAAATTTTCATTTTAGCAATATTTCTTGCAAAATAAAATATGCAATGAAATATTTAGGCTAGATAAACAGACCATACAAGTTTTATAAAGCATTTATTTGGAGCCAATATTTGGTTAATTTATAAAATTTGTATTGCATGTAATTAGTTTCACTAAACTACTAACAAAAATGTAAGAAAAAAAAAAGCAACACATTTTAATACTCTTCATTTTCTAGCTTCTCACAATGACTTATACATTATCAGAAGCATGATGTCAATAACTTTCTTACAACATCTGAACCACTAGCCCTCATCTATTATGGTTCTCAAAATGAGAATTCCCAGAACAGAATCATTATGTGATCAGAAGAAGCAAGATGAACTCTGTCCAAAAGGCTGATAATGATAGCTACGAGATGATACCTGCTGCCCAATTCAGGATCACCTTTTCATTTCTAAGGCCTTTAAGAAGAATTAAAGTTATTGACTAATGTGTAAATCATGTATTGAAATCAGTTCTAAGGAAACAGATATTACAAAGTAGTTTTCTAAACAGTTGAAACAAAAGTAGAAGAGGAAAGAAAATCAACCATACATGTAAAAACATCTTGGCATGGAATGAAAAACTTTGCTCCCACAATAGTCTTTAATGTACAAAGTTGGGTAAAAATGCTACCATAGTTCTCCATCTTTCTCTTTAGAAGGAACTTCAATGACTCTTGGCTTATCAATAATACGAGCTGTCCGATTTCCCTTTTCTACTATCCCAATGATCCATGCTTGGTATCCTTCAGTTTTTTCAATGTCTTTGCAGTAAGCAGCTGCTTGTTCTCTGGGTAAGCAAATCAGAAGACCACCTGAAATAATGTAAAAACGAACATTATACCATCTGAAATAATTTTAAAAAAACATTATTTGAATATATGACAATTTATTCATGATGTAATAAAACAGTATTACTGAAAAGTAGTAACCTTGTTCTGCCAAATGGATATCTTAATAAAAATTATCTCAGGTTAAAAAACACAAAACTGAAAATGAAAGTGATGAAGTAAAACTAGATCGTTATACATGAACAAAACATAACTTTTCAAAATTTCTACAAGGAGTAAATGTTACATACAAGATCTAGCAAGATATGCACTATCTACTTGTGTTATTATTAATAACATGATATTTGATTCCAAAATTCATTTTAAAAACTAGGCTTGCACATATCATTAGGCGTGTCATCGCATTATGTCTAGTAACAGTATTCGAAACCTAGCTATCATTTCAACAACTACGGATAGTTTGCACAAAGGCATGGTGTGTTTGATATAAAACACTTGTTTTAATTCCAATGTAAATTACAAATTTATCAATACAATGAAATTTACATTCAGAGACATTTAGTGGTTCCCATGTTTTATGTTTAAAGTGCCTAATGTTTACGAGTCAATTTTATTAATGCAAAGTTAAAAGGATAAGGACAATGGACCAGAAGAGGTTACAAAAGTACAATATTTTAAATACAAAACATTGATAGGAATGCTAAATGGTAAAGAGTATTTTTATCCTTCAGATCAATTCAACATATTTTGAAATTTCACTGTTTAAATGTTATTGTTTAAGATAATATTCAGAAAGAGAAATTATGCTTCAAATTCAATGTTAAAACTTTCTAAACATACACAGTCCATCATAAATGCCTTTCAAGTATGTTTATATGTTATTTGAAAATTATTAAACAGCCTGTCAAAAAAATATAAATGAATTAGTAACTGTAAATTATGTTGTTTTTGAGTAAACTAAACAAAAGATAAAAGGTAAGTAATGTTAACATTTTCCTTACTTGAAAAATGTATTTCACACAGATACCTCTCGCACAAAGAGCTATCTTTTTTATGCATCCGTGTTAGAGATTTCCAAGCCACTAGCCTTTAGGCAACTCTCAAGTTTTCTTGTGAATATCACTACTGAATTATGACATTATTATGTAGCTAAAGCTTTATCAATAGAAAGGTAACACAATATTCCTCCATGTTAATTCCTTCTGCGCTTTTACCAAACAAGACTCGTGTGATGGGTACAGGTAGAGTAAGAACCTGGCAATTTGAGTACTTACACACACACATAAGGTTGGAGAGCCAATATTTGTATTTTGGTTGAGGTTTATTCAAACCATACCTAGTGCAAACCCCATCTCTAGTGCAAGATATTACTGGACAGACACTAGCTGCAGAAGAAGGACAAAGAAACTGTTAGTGCATGCTTGTATTAGTTCTACTGTTAAACTTTGGATCAACACAAGCTGCTGGAAAAGTGAACAGCATTCATGCTACAGTGTGTGCGCGTGCTGCACAATGTTGATGCATACTTGCCTCAACTATATCATTAGACTGACACCAGTTGCAGAAAGAGGGCACAGAAATTCATGTCTGTGTGTGTATGTTTTCATACAGCAAAGCCACATGGGGTTATCTACTGAGTGTACCAAGGAAAATCGAATCCAATTTTAGCATTGTAAATCTGTAGACTTACTGCTGTACTAACAGGGAACAATTCACATCATAAAGAAGACAAGTGTAGGAGGAAGGGATGTGTACATTGCATGTGTGTTAATCTCAATTACACTTAATAGAAATGAACAAAAGAGGAGGGTATGGGATAGTGGTGCATACCCTCAACACAACTGGACAATAACATGTTTAATTTACCTATACTGGAAAGTTAATAGCTGCAGGAAAAGGGCAGTCTTGTAATGTGCATGCCTCAACTGATGCAGACCACAGGAGGATGACACAGTATCATATGAAGGGCTTTTTACATGATGTTGGTATAATTATCTGAAGAGTGACCCACACTACATTGACAGTGTCATTACCATCCCACTATCCACTGATTGGCACCATTTGTTCCAGACTTAGCAGTTAGGTTCCAGCCAATCAGAGTTCTCCATGGTTCATCACTCCAGAAACTAGAAACTAATAAGTGGCAAGGGTTTCTATGTTCCACTTGAAAAAAAAAAAAAAAAAGGGGTGAAATTCATACTGGGAAATGAAAAAAATTTCTAGGTCCCCCATCAGCCCCATTTCATCTGGAAAGGTTTTCTGACTACAGAGGGTACCACAGGTGATTGAAGAAACCTAGTGTGAAAAGTAAGCAAAATTGAGCCAGGAAAGCAAGCAGAACAATCACTGGTGCTAGTTGTTTTTGTGATAGTTTATGGAATAGGTAGAGTCCAGATCAAACAAATGTCATATATCAGAATATACCATGAAGAGACCTTAACTAGTCTTGCAGAACATTCTATCTCCACAATGAGCATGAGGAACAGATGGTTGGAGCACTTTCCATTATCCTAGGGTGATGCAGAAGTCTGGGAAATAAATGTACCCTGGAAGGCAACACCAACCTCCTAGTGGGATTCTGTAAATAAATGCTACAAACCAAAGAAGAAATGTGGGATTAGTGTCAACAGACAAGACAGCCAGACTGTGAATAGAATGGACAAACTGCCAGTTTAATATATCTTGTCCAGTGATCATTAAAAATGGAGAGAGAATAAGAGAAGTGACAATACTGATGGGATGAGATGCACACAACATGCGAGCAACTACACTATAAGTAGACAATGCCTAAAAATTGGCAAACCCTGTAGGAGATTTATCCTTGGAAGAAAAGGAATCACAGGAAATGAAATGTTAAAGACAGAAACCCTAAAAGTGAAAAGCACAAGTCAAGTAGCAAATAATGGCACAAACAGAGCACAATAGTGTTTATATCCAAATAATCATAAAAGATTGAAACAGAAGAGAGGGAGGGCTTTCCTCCCATGCAGGTGAAGACTTTACAAGAGAGAACCAGTCTGGGAAAATAAGAATATAAACACAAAGGAAAGTTGAAAATTAATTCTTAGCTTAAAGATCTTAATGACTGCAACCACAGGTGAAAAGAGGAATGTTTCTGAAGAGAAAAGTGGTAGAAACTGCAGGTTGGCAATGACACAAAAGGGCACAAATAAGAGGATGCAGAATAATACTGAGGTCCCAGCAGAGTATGGGAATAGGGCATGTGTGTCTGTGACAAATAAGGACAAGAATAAGGATGAGAGAACAGGAACTGAAACACTTAGCAGTATTCAATAACTCAATATACTGAAGACAAAGCTGCACATTAACTATCAATTATGAAAACAACTGAACCCACTCAAACAGTCAGGTAAATGGAAAGGAGATATCCCATAGCAACATAATCAGGAGGATGGATCACTGTTAAAAGTCATACCCCTCATGTGGGTAGATGGCCCATGTAAATGGATGCCTAGAATGTGTAAAGAAAATAACTGAAAGTAATTCTACAGGTGATCAAGTAGAAGGACAAGATTCCTTAATGGAAAGGAGACAGGAAATGGTGGAGCAAGAGTATAATTGACAGGGAAAGAGGGGGGTGGGTTCGTTATGTAGCACAGAAGATGGAACCCAGGCTAAACCAGCAAGAGGGGTTCACCACCAAGTAGATATAACAAGACCTTCTGTAATAGAGGCTAGAACCAGAGGTAAAACATGGAAAGGTTGGTGAACTTTAAGAAAAGTATAAGATCAGAACTAGCAGAAGGTAACAACAGTAAGTGATGGATAACAGATGATCAGAAGAGAAACAGCACAAAATTGAGAGGGTTGATAAGACAACAATGAGAAGTGTCCCTAACAGAGTACCTGCAATGGAAATATGGGGGAGAAAACCATATACGAGCAGAATATAATCCAGCCAAAAGATGCAGTCCTCAACCAAATACTTAATACCTGATACATAGCAAGTGAGAAAAACGACTGAGAAATGGCCAAATAAGAAAGATCCAGTGTATGAAAGCAAGGAGTACTCAGATTGGATTCCCCAATATTGGTTAATTTTGGAAAAACCAAAGTTTTCAGAATGAAACATAAAATAAATCACTAAGAGCACCTCACAAATGAATATCAAAAATTTTTTTTTTTCATTTTCTGTACTATATTACTAACTTATTCACATAGAGTACAATGAAATGTTAAAAATTAACAAATGGAAATACGTAGATACCTCTCAAGTGACTCTTAGTAAAAATCTTCTGTTTCATAATTTTCTTATATTTGCAATTTCAAGTCTATCTTTTCACTTGTTTATTTTTCATTTCAAATTATTTGTTTATCATTTTTGCTAATACAGTAAATGATACCCAGGGGGCTTTACAGAGGTATTTTGACAGACTTCCCACAGAGACAAGTTGCTGAAACAAGATGGAGCTCATATATGCCATCTTGTTATAATCTTTCAAAATCGTGATAAGAAATTAAACTTGTAAAAATCATTAAACCATTCAGATATGATCTTTAAAATAAAATAATACACAGTACAAGACCTACAATTTCATTATATCTCTAACTATAGCATATCCAGGTAAGAAACCACAGTACATACAATAGTCAATCAAGTAGAAAACAATATGAATGACAGTTATATGTACACCTTAAGGAAAACAGAATGCCAATTTCATATCAACTCTTTCCACATGGGCTCAGTCAAAGTGACCAACCACATGACCACTTTATACTCATTTAAAGTCATATTTTTCATTCTACTACTATTTAATACAATAAGTGTATCTTTACAAAATATGACAGACTTTCAGTAAACATTACAAGTTTGTTTTACGTAAGTATTATTATTATTATGTTTTAACTAATCTGAGTTCAAAATTATTTTCATGTTGATAATTAAGTTTAATTTGTGCAACCTCTAGAACCTCCTGAACACATTTCAAATGTTTATGATATGGTTGTGTCCGTGAAACAATGAAGTATCTGAATATCAGTAAACCTTCTGAGCAACTGAGATTTAGTGTTAGTATTGGTGTAAAAGCATACAAGTGCCTATGAACATGCTGCTTTTTCTAGTACCTGCTTAAATAGTTAGTAATAAATCTGTAGTTTCCAGTAATATAAATACAGTCTCTCTTGATTGAATTAGTATATTTGACTCAGCCTTCTTGTTTATTTTAGAAACAAAATGTTCTGAATGTTCTACATTTTATTCTTATTTTCGTATTGGTTCTTTACTGAAACATTTTCATATAAATATTCCTTGATCTATACACTCGTATGTAAAGATGTTCTTTTCCATGTGTTAACATCACTTTAATTGATTGATTGATTTAGTGTTTTATGGCACAAAGCAGCTAGGCTGTCTGCACCAAACTTCCAGTAAAAAGGTAAAAATAAATTAAATGTAGTAAAATACATAGAAGGGAATGAAGGTAAAACAAAACATCATTGAAAAACAGAAAAAGTATAAAACCAATGTTGACACCTAGTCTCCAATGTTAAGATAGAAAGAAGAGTAAAAGAAGTTGTAAAGGACTCTCTCTAGCATAATGGTAATGATCATAACCTGTTAGGAAGACTAACAAGTAAGTTCAAGAACCACCGACAGTCACCTGAAGTTGGTCTTTCCAGTCCTGGTTCTGGGTTATGTGTCATTATGGCCAGTACTAAAAGGTTAAATAATAAAAGTGTTAAATGACATGCAGCAAAAGTGTAATAACAACTCGCCAAAACGACTAACTACTGGGTAGTTCAAACAGCAGTGTCAGTCACCTGAAGTTGGCCTTTCCAGTCCTGGTGTCAAGTTATTTAATGTTCTGGCCATTTTACAATGTCAAACTGAACTAGAGAGATTGAGACTGAAAAAGGAACCACAATTAAAAAGGTGTAATGAATAAATATCCAACACTTAAATGAGATTAAAAAGATTAATGGCCATTAAAAAACTAAAAGCTTTATCAAGATGGACAGTGTCACCATCACCAATAACACTGTCCAATGTTACAGACAAACCCTGGGATAGAACATGTTTAAAATAGTGCTGTCGTTGAGAGTCATAATGATGGCAAAAAAGTAAAATGTGGCTTATAGTGATTTGAGTGTTGCACAAACTACACACTGGTGCATCAATTCCAGATAAAAGAAAGCAATGAGTTAAAAAACTGTGACCAATGTGTAGTCTAGTTAGAACAACTTCCTCCTTCTGAACTTTACAGAAGCTAGATGGCCAAAGCCCAATATGAAGTTTTATTTGAAAAGCTTGTTGTCATGTTGCTCACTCAAGTGGACTGCCAGCTGGCACGGAGCCAAGCCTTGAATACAGGACCATAGCCCATGTACGGAATAGGCACAGTGGTGATAGTGCCAGAGCAGATAGATTTAGCTGCCATGTCTGCAAGTGCATTCCCATGAATACCAACGTGGCCTGGTATCCAGAAAAGCTGGATAGAAGTAGATGTTAATGAAAAATAGGCCAGTCAGTTTTGAATATCAGCGAGAACAGGGTGTGAACCAATGTGAAGTGATTCCAAGGCCAGCAGAGAACTAAGAGAGTCAGTATAAATAGTGCAGTCGGAGTACTGCTCAGCTTCAATATGATCCAGGGCAAGAGATATGGCATACAGTTCGGCAGTGAACACAGAAGCTGCAGAGGGATTCTGCTTGCAACCACCAAACTGCAACAAACCATGGCAGAGCCCACAGAGTCACATGATTTTGAAATATCCGTATAAATTGGAATAGAAAGGTTGTTCAAAGATGTTCAGTAAATAGAAGACGGTACTTCCAATCGGGAGTATCTGCCTTTTTCAGATGACTTAAAGAAAGGTCACATTTGGGGGCTGTAATAAGCCATGGGGGGTGGGGATGAGCTGACCAGTGGATTCTGCTATGTTTTCCAAGGACAAACCCAATTCATCCAATTGCGCCTGGATGCAAAGGCCAAAAGGAGCAATGGCAGATTGTCTGTTTTGAAAAGGTAAGGCCCACTGAGGAAGGAAAACACATCCCCAAGTGGGATACTTTGATAATGAGTGAAGGTTTGAAGAATACAGTAAAGACAGTTGCAAACAGCGAAGGTGCAAAGAAGGTTCGTGAGATTCCACATATAAGCTCTGAACTGGGGAGGTGCGGAAAGCCCCAGTGCACAGTCAAAGTTCTTGATGATGAATGGGGTCCAGCATCTTTAAGGCAGAGCCATAGACCATTGATCCATAGTCGAGTTTTGAACGAATAAGAGCATGATATATCTTTAACATAGAACATTGGTCTGCTCCCCAACTGGCAGTAGAGAGGACGCGGAGGATGTTCAGTGCTCTTGTGCATTTGACCCGTAGCTGCTTTAAGTGTGGTATAAAGGTCAGCTTACGGTCAAAGATAAGCCCCAAGAACTTGGCCTCAGGGACCACTGGCAGCGAAACATCACCGATACAGAGTTCAGGATCAGAGTGGATACCCCATTGGCAGCAAAAGTGCATGCAAATGGTTTTAGAAAGAGAAAAATTAAAGCCACTCACTGCAGTTCACTTCAGTACACGATTGAGGGCAGTTTGTAGTTGCAGCTCAATATGTCTCATGTTCAACGACTGGCACGAGATGTGAAAGTCGTCAACATAGAGCCTGCTTGCAACAGTGAGAGGGAGTTGTTCAGTGATGACATTTATCTTTATACTGAAAATGTGTGACACTCAAAACACAGCCCTAAGGGACCCCAAGTTCCTGTACAAAAGAACGGGAAAGTGTTGAACCCACACGAACTTGGAATCTCCTGTCCATTAAAATGTTTTTAATAAACAAAGGTAAATGGCCATGTAACCCATATGTATGGAGGTCTCGCAAAACGCCATACCTCCATGTTGTGTCATAAGCCATTTCAATGTCAAAGAATATTGAAACAAGATGTTGGTGTTTGATAAAGGCTTCTCTAATTGATGTTTCAAGTCGAATTAGGTGGTCCGTGGTCGAATGCTGTCGTCGGAACCCACACTGGGTGGGCGAGAGGAGGTTGTTTGATTTGAGGAACCAAACAAGACAAGCATTAACCATCCTCTCTAAGGTCTTACAGAGACAGCTCGTCAAAGCAATTGGACGGTAGTGTGAAGGAATCTTGGGATCTTTCCCAGGTTTAGAGAAAGGTAAGATAATAGCCTGGCACCAGGAAAAACATTCTCCTGCCAGATCCAGTTAAAAACAATTAGAAGAATATCAAGAGCAGCAGGAGAGAGATAGCGCAGAATGTCATAGTGTACATCATCAGGTCCAACAGATGTACTGCCAGACCGATGAAGGGCCATTTTCAGTTCCACCATTGTAAAGGGACAATTATAGTCAGAAAGACACTCAGTTTGAAAGGAAAGAGGTGAACGCTCTGCCCGAATCTTGATGGCCAAGAAGGTGGAGGAACAAGCAGAAGTGCTAGATACCCAGCAAAAACTTTCACCTAGAGTATCAGCGATTCTCTGGACATCAGCTACCTCTTGGCCATCAGAGAGTAAGATGGAGAGGGGGACAGAATTGTAGTGCCCACAGACCTTTCGAATCTTGTCCCATATGACCTTGGAACTGGTGGTAGAAGATATGCTAGTTGTGAACTTAATCCAAGATTCCTTCTGGCTTTGACGTCTTACCCACCAAGCATGTGCACGGGCCTGTTAGAAAGCGATGTGGTTTGAAAGTGTGGGATATCTACGTAAAGTATCCCAGGCCCATTTTTGAGCCTTCCGTGCCAAGTGGCAAGCATGATTCCACCATGGACAAGGATATCGTGGAAAACATGTCGAGGTTTTAGGAATACACTGAGCAGCTGCTTGTATAATACAATCAGTTACCTCTGCCACAAAATCGTCTATTGATGGCTGATTCACGATGGCAGGATCAAGTTCTGCGAGAGCAGTGAAAGTGGACCAGTCTGCCTGATCCAGCTTCCACCGGGGCACATGGTAGGGTGGCATCGACCACGGCCAGTCTCTCTCAAAAGTATAGGAAAATGATCACTGCTTAGTGGATTATTGTCAACCCTCCATGAAAAATGGGAAAATAATGAAGGGGAGCAAACCAAGAGATCAATAGCAGTAAAGGACTGACTAGGTGCATGAAAATAAGTGGAAGAGCCAGTATTGAAAAGAGAAAGATTGTGATCAGAGAGCATACGCTCTACAGAGCGACCCCTCCTATCAATTACAGCACTTCCCTAGAGGGGATCATGTCCATTAAAGTCCCCCCAGGATTAGAAATGGAAACGGCAACTGTTCAATGAGAGCATCAAGGTCTGATTGATCATATGTCTCTCCACAGGACATGTAGAGAGAACAAACAGTGATGGTATGACCCAAGGAAACACGGATAGCTACCGCCTCCGAGGGTGTGTTGAGTGACAAAGACAGGGTGGGCATATACTGATCAACCAATAGTGCCACCTCTCCATGTACTCATCCATCACACAGCCTATCATTCTGTACAGAGAAAACTGCCATATGGTGAGTGTATCAGCAGGTTTTAGAAATGTTTCTTGTAAAAAAAGACATACAGGATAGTAGGAAGCAATCAGTGTTTTGATATCATCCAGATTAGAACGTAAACCTCGACAGTTTCATTGTACCAAGGTGGCCGTTTTTAATTACGGTAGGTGAAGTGGCTGGAGAACCCTTCTGTTTATGACCACGTCTTTGTTTCTTACTGTCCTTATTTGGAGGAGGTCTATCGACCTCCATGGATCCTGCCCTGAGTCGATGGAGCAGGTCTTTGTTCTTGGAAGGGGATTCCACTGACTGAGGATGCGAACAAATGATTGTTTTGCATCGTGGGGTTGGAGAAAAAGATTTATCAGAAGAAATGCCTGTATTTGAAACTGAAGGATGTGGATCTTGAGATTTGTTGGACTGTATGGGAGGAACAGAGATGGGTGTAGAAATCGATTCATCAACCTTTTTAACCATGGAGGTCAAAAAGGCTTTTCATTTGTTTTGAAAACGATTCTCTTGGAGGTATAGAGATCTGTCTGCACTCCCACTGTAGTTGTGGAGCGAGTGCAGCAGCATATGTCCAAGATGAAGTGGAGGACAGCAATTTCTGAGCCTCAGGATAATTAATGTTATGGGTTGTTTTCAAATGTTGCACCTCTTTTCCTCCAACAATTTTGGGCAAGAATGAAAGTAGGAAGGGTGGGAACCATTGCAGTTGACACAATGTGGGTCCGAGTGACACTCATAGGCATCGTGGTCCTTGCCACCACAATGAGCACGTCAGGGAACCACGACAGGATGTCTTTGAGTGGCCGAACCTCTGACATTGGAAACATCAAAGAGGGTTTGGAATGTACGGCCATACCCTGCAAATTAGATAACCTGCCTTGATGGTGGCAGGTGCACGTGGTGATGTAAATGTCAAAACGAGGATATCTGTCGGCAGTGTAACTCCGTCTTTGCGAGTGGAGACCAGCGAGAATCTCTGACTCAGGGACGTTCAAGTCCCTCTCAACTATAACTCTTCGTGATGAATTCAAGGTAGCATGAGGGGTAACCTCAATAGGTACATCCCCAATTGCCTTTGAATTCAAGAGGAGTTCACTGTTGGGATGTGGATGTTTCAACCAATATGTCTCCAGATCGAAGCTTTTTTACTGACCTTGGAGAGCCAGCAAGTCCCTCTGGTCCCTTCTGAATAAAAAAGGGGGACATTTGCCCTAAAGGTTTTTCTGAAAGAGAATGTAATATAAGAAAATGGGGTACAGGTGTTACAGATGTTGAAGATTGCTGCTCACAGTCTTCAAGATGTGGTCATTTACCTATTGACTGTTTTTTCACTATTTTATTTAATTTTTTTATTGAAGGATCCATAGGAAAAAAGGAAAATTTCAGTGCACACTGACCCCACCCACCATGAAGCCCTACGAGGGGATGCACTACAATGTCATGCAAGGACATTGCAGCAACATCAGGGTTTCGTGAGCACTATACCCAAACACCAGCATCAGACACAACGTTCACAACACCCGTTGAGAACTTCCAACGCTGGCACTTGGTTGACTCTAGCTGAAGTGGACCAGGGGACGCCACCCAAAGGCCACCCATCTACAGGAATTCAAAACCAAAGTGGTGTGTTAGGGTTGGACCCCTAAACCACCAGGATCCTCTCCTCCCCTACACGGGTCGCCACGCACGGCAAACACGTGGGTGGATGTTTAGATCCCAGAGGAGGTAAACTGAAAGAACAGAACCTTCCCTGGGAGGTCCCCTCACCATGAACAGAAATCCACACCAAGAGGAACATCACTTTAAAGACTGATTTCATCAACTTTTATGAGCCATTCCACCTTTCTCAAATTATGTAAACATTCCCTGAATAGCAAAACTGCTAGCTGTGTATAATTTTTCAAAATTTACCTTAATGTAAACGAGTATAAAAATAGCAAGTTCAATAAACAATTATACTCATCTATTATAAAACAGAGTGCAAATCTTAATCTGAGCACTAGTATACCAGTAATTTATAAAATACATTAATATTTTTGGTTTCCATACATTACATGTGTGTGTCTACACACTCACACACATTTATTATTACCATTTTCAAATATAAATTTAAATGCCAGTTTTCTTAACACTCATACGAAAAGTGGGGCCTAATAGGCCCCAGAGCAACTTGAAAGGTTATTAATATTAGGCTAATAATTTTGTATTTAAATGAAATTGCCATTTAAATCCATTAATGAATGGATTAACGAGATTCCCACTGTCCCTATCTACTATCTAGCGAAACCACAGCCAGGGGAACTGGCTTGGAGAACTAGAAACGTCTTTTCGTAGGAGTGTTAAAACATAATATTAAATCAGAAGCAAACAGTTTCTCACTATCAGAAATCTGAGCTTCTAATTCATAAGAAACTACAGACATTGTAATGTGAGCATCAGAAACTGAAACATGACCAAAACTAGAAAGCAATGTACCACGCAACACATAAAAATCAATATTAAGCCTCTTTTTCTGAAATATATAATTTAAAATTAAGAAATTAACTTATGCATAATACTACAATTTGGTACCAAAGTTATTGACATACATTTATAAAACAACAGTTAAATTTTTAATACAAGTCCACAGACATGATAAGCAGTGTTCCCTCTAACTTGCACTGCCACACAACAACCAATCAAATGCCTTTCACACCTTCAGTGATGATGAAGTCTCAACACACTGACGACTCCTAGTGACCATGACAGCCGATAGGCCTAGAGCCCAAATAACCAACCGACAGCATCACAAATTAGCCTAATGATACACTAATCAATATAATTGTTGCTCATAGGAAATCAAAATAATCACAGTTTACAACACTTAAAATTGCATTCAAGAGAAAAGCTCACTGATAAGTTTTTATTAGATGAATATGAAATATAACAACAAAAAATAGTATTATTCAGAAAAATAAAAAGTTTAACATAACTCATTTGTACCTGATGTTTCTGCAGAATGTCCTTGAAGTAGTTGGAACATGTTACCACATGCTTTAGCAACTGCTGCCATCTTAGCAATGATGGGAAGGTTGTGGATCACAAAAGAAACTTCATTTTTCTGCACCTTAGCAAGATTCTGTGCATGACCTAGCAGACCAAAACCAGTGACATCTGTTGCACCATGAGCATTATACTTGTGCATGAGCCTAGCACCTGGAAGTCAAACACAAATTAGTAAAATTAATTACATAAAAATACTTACATAGTAATGGAAAAACTGAATGGAAGGAGTATCAGATGCACATGTTAAGGTATCCCCTCTATGAAATGAGCTGCTTCAATCAGATAGGGCCACACCAACATGATGTCTGTACAAGTACAGATAGCCATGGTATAATAAGCAATTGCAATTGATTCTATCATGATTCCAGAACAAAAATGCCAAAGGCGAAATTACTGGTCCAAGCTACAATATGAGATATGTTTCAGGGAGGACTAAATGGAAACTGAAGAGGGTAAGTGAAACTAGTGCTTCTGATGGCACATGTATCACTAACAGATACAATGATTTTTAGCCATCATACCATTACTTCAGGAATAAGATCTGTTGGCAGGAATCACAGGTGCAATTACAGTAATTACCTATTTTACTGGGTGGATATGTCAGAGGTCCCAAAGTCTAATGATGGTCCCCATAATAGTTAACAGTTATTAACCTGTTGACTGCCAAGTATTTCAGCTGCTACAATACAACTCTAATGCTTCTTCATTTTGTAACTTTTTTCGTGATGCCATTTTGGATCGAAAGTGAAACAATGTGCAAGTAGGTGAAATGCATGTATTGTGCTGACATCTAGCATTGAAGTTAGGTATTATTGAGAACAAATTAACTCGTCCGTAGCACTGTGTTACCG
The DNA here is from genome assembly GCF_004210375.1 of Tachypleus tridentatus. Classification (NCBI taxonomy): domain Eukaryota; kingdom Metazoa; phylum Arthropoda; class Merostomata; order Xiphosura; family Limulidae; genus Tachypleus; species Tachypleus tridentatus. The sequence goes on along the minus strand of NC_134825.1, from coordinate 20,455,404 downwards.
ATCTGCTTGGACGAGTTATCTCGTCTATGGCACTGAACAGGTTAAGGATCCCCATTTAATTTTTTCCCACAGATCCCACGAGGTAGTTGTAATACTCACAAGGATACTCATTCCAGCAGCAGAGATATCCCAAAGATCCAGAAAATGTGGCAAAATAACTGGTATTACATGTGCAATCACAGTCCTTATATGAATATTATCTAGTCTTATGCATAAATGATTAGGTTCAGTCATAACCAAAAAAAAACTGGTTGAAGTGAAAGTACTACAGGATACCTGGAACAATATTTCATAATACACTGTTAAAGTTACAGAAGCAAAATAAAGATATACTGTTGTGTTTCCAGTAAGAAACAAATTATTCACTTCTTTTGTATTTTCTGTACTAAGTATTGTACTGATGATAAAATGACCATTCATTTGCAATTAACAATTGCTTGTGACCCATCTAAGTTCATCATTTGTGCATTTCCTTGCATATTTTCAATACTGTATATATATACACACACACACACACAATAAAAACACCACACTCAGAACACAAATAATTTAACATTCAATATATTCACAGTGTAAGATTTTGGGGTTCCAAAATTCCCTTGGCAATATGGGCATCAAGCTTGCTAGAACTAACAAGAATTCAGGCACTAAGCTTTGAAAAGCAACTTATAATGTTCGATAGTTATTTTCCAAAATGTTAACAACTTTTAAAAATTTATGTCTCATTACCACTGTCATTACTTTGATACAATTTTTTTTAAAATAACTCTTCATATGAGTGATGTTAAAAAAAAATCAAAACAAATGTAAATCCAGTTGTGTGGTAAATATGAAAGGACATAACTGTAAACAGTTTTCACTGCTTTCATTAACAGCATCTTCAGAAGAGTAGAATTTAATCTAGACCAATATAATATATTATGTGTATGTATCCAGTTAAGCAGAGCCTTTCCCTCCTGAAAGATATAGCAAGTGATCAATAACCAAACATCATGTTATATTGTATATGATTTGATGATGCCCAACTCCTCTATTTGTCCTCCATGTTACAGTTTTACTTACAAATACTGCAGTTTATCCTTTATCAGCACACCTTTTAAAAGTTATGTCGTAGAACACCTGGGGTCCAATTGGACACAAAGCACAAAATTACTATCACAGTAAGCTCTGGATTGAAATATCAAAAAGCAAATTGTATTACAACTTTTTTTAGAGTTATCATGCACCATGAAAAAGATAAAAAAATATGTACTCTACAGAAAATATGATGACAAATCAAGAAAATACAATGTTCCTTAAAATAAGTGGTATTTACTCTCTCAACACACCTAAAAACAACAGGATAAACAAGGTGTTAATTTTACACAAGAGAAACACCAAAATATAATTTACTAAAAATTCCTAAGTATTGAATATCATTAAAATGGTCTCCAGGATAAAATATGTTTATGACAATGACTTCCATAAACCATCGATATTATAACAAGTATTTTGATGCATATAACAGTTATATTTGTTTTAAAACTGCCAGTTCTGTGTGTGTTTGAAAGACAAGCTTACAGAGTTATAAATTTCTAAAACTACAAAGCACAAACTGTTACAGTAAAATGAAGATAACTTACCTTTATCCACTACACAGTACTAATAAATTATGAATATTTCCACACGTATTCCAATAAAACTAAATTATCAAGGAATTTGAAAGTTATATTAACCACAAAATTCATCAATGTGACATAAAACATTCTTTGTTCGCTATACCACATCTCTTCACATTTGTTATATAATAGTTAATATATAAATTGAATGAGACTTACTTGTTCTATTCAACCTTGCCATGCTGTCCATAGCTCGTTGGTAAGCTTTCCGTATATCATCTTCACTTACCACAAGTTTGATTCTATTCCACCTGTCCTGTTGTTCAAGCCACTGGTAAGCATTAACAGCTACCTGAGTGCCCAAGGGCTTGGTAAGCACAAGTACGTCTCCAATTACTGCATCATTAGGGCTATGAAAAAAAATATTTATGCACAAAAAATGCAAACACTTAATTACAGAATACACAAATTAAGTAGTTGTTATTTATATTTTTTGTTAATAAAAAAGGGAAGATATTAATGAAAAGTGGTTATTGTAAACCTAACTAGCAGGCAAAAGCACATAACTGGTATATGGTAGCATTGTAAAGCAGTTTTAAGCTAATGCCAAGGTATACAACATTGAAATGCATGCTATTACTGCTACAGCATCTGAAAAGAAACACTGTTTCACTGGATGCAGGACAGAAATGCAGGCTGACTGAACAATTAATATGGACATTTCTTCTGGCCAACTTGTTATGTTATGACCATGTCCAATATTGGAACACATAGTGAATACCCAAGTATAATTTCCTGATAAAGACTGACAAAAGACCCAAGATTCACAACAAAAAAGAAAATTTAACAAAGTAAATGTTGATGTAATTTATATAATCACAGCATGGACTAATTGGTTTCTTTTTCACACACTTTACAACCGAGTAGTACATCTTACAAAAATAGTTAATGTCTACAATACTTTGGGAGAGGTGAAATGAAATACATGCAACATTTAGTATTTTATCTATGTCTGTGCTTTTAAAAACACATGATATTTAATTGCATTCAAACACTGAATTTGAACACATTTTCCTCAAGTGATGTACAAAATGTTTTTATCACAAGTTACTTTTCTAATTGTTGTTAATTTTTCAACATTAAGTAAGAGTAATTCTGAATCGGAACATTTTACATGATAAATGGGCTAAATGCCCAGGTTCAGATAGATTCAATCCTAATTCTAATCTACTGCCTAAAGAGAGGTTAACCTATTAGCAGGACAAGCCACCATGTTGAGATGGCTCTCACTATTAGAATACCCCTATAATGCAAGAGCATGTTTAGAACAAACATGTAAACCTTAGGCCTAATCTATATTCCAGCACACTTTTTCGCAAGATCCAAACATGCAAAGACAACTCTGCTGACACACATTCTTTTACAAAGCTATATATTACATTCATATATATAAATATGCATTTATAAATACTTGAGAGAGAGAAAAATATTGAAAATATTTGGCATAACTGAGACATTATAAGAGTGGTATCACAAAATGACAGTTGCTTAATTTTTTTTTCATATAAATTAGCACCTTAACAACTGATGTAACACCAAATTCATTACTGATTATAAAAAATTACTGTTGGAATAAAATCACATCTTTAATGTCCATACTTAATTTATGAAAATATAACAAATTACTTTAAATAAAATCCAAAACACGAACATCAAGAATAATTTTACGTATATATTTAACACCAATATTTAAAACAACTGTCCCAACAAAAAATACAAATTGGAATTGTTAAGTGTTGCATATGGAGTCTTTTTCAGGTTCAAGTATGTGTTATAATTTATAACTTGCATGATTCTATGGTCTTTTTCAGTTTTACTTTTTGCAAAGTTTTTCCCAAGACACTAAGTGTCAAATCTTGGTAGTTGCCTATAAGGATGTTACTATCAAATATATAGAACATTATACATACTACCTTAAGTTCTAATCACATCACTTACTGTAATGTAAAAAGGAAAAGCTTGAGACAATGTTTAAGTTTTTCCTAATCAACATGGTAAATACTTAAGAAACTTTATCATAAACAAACAATTACAGATTTCCAAGCTAGGCAAGTAAAATAATTTAAATTCATATGATTCATTGTACTTAAATTACCAGTTTCATATGGTGATTTGATAATAAGGACTTGCATGGACATAGAGTTTACCATCAGAACTACAGTAACTTAATTTCATGTATAATACAATATTTCTGCCATTTGAAAGGCAAGTTTGAAGAAATTCAGTACACGAAAATATCAGACTTTTAGATGAAATTAAATGCTGGGTTATCACTGGGTAAGCCTTATCTTCATAAAATTCACCAGCTTTGTTCACAGACTTCTTTGGACCTAGTGTTCAGTCTTTATTACTCTTCTGAAACAGACAAGAGACCACAAGAGTGTGATTTTATATCTGGAAAACAATGGTTGTTAAATGCATTCTTGTTTAAAGTTGGGCCAATCAGAGTTGTAACATACTTTTCAGAAGTCAACTGAGACCACTGGTGAAGACAACTTGATTTTCATAACAACTTTAGATGCATCATGTGATATTATTCTAAACCATAGAATATTCTATGACTTATTCTTTTACATATATTTTGATAAATATGTGTGCTAAGTATATGCCTATTTCTTTTCTTAATTTATTTTACATTAATTTAGGTACTATTTGCTTTTACGACACTGTCATTATATTGTACAGGTTCACCGATATTGCATATTTATAAATGTTTCTGAAAACTGGAATTTTAATTAAAATAGCACATTATGCACACAGACTAAATGACCATGTCAAAAACATTTAAGTTTGGATTGCCTACCAAGGATAGCAGCAGCTGCCACTGAAAATGGTTTGTATAAATCTTTATACCAATAATGGGACTGACTGTCACTTTTATTGCATGCTTACAACAGGTATCACATGAACCCTACAATCCATATCACGACCCTAACTCCTAGCTTATGCCTGGAAACAATCTTCTGTATTTACCATTTAACAGAATCTCAAGTTTTACTTCATAGTACAGACTGAACATTTACCTTAAAAACAAAGAACAATTATTATGCTTGCAGTTATTATGTAAAATAATTATGTATACAAGACCTTCTACATCCATTTCAATGATAACTGCTGTGTATGTGAAAAGAGCTAAAATAATATAAATATTTTAGACCCTAGGATACATGCAAGGTAGCACTTACTAACTTTGTAGCTGTATTGAATATTAGCAAACCTACAATGTAGAAGTGACAAGACCAATCACCAAATGCAAGCATGGATACACAGATTACTTGATAATACAAGATACACAATTAAGATTAAAAGTTAAGCCATTAAAGTTTTCAAAACCACAGTGCAGTGGTTTTATCACATGTATGAATGTAAATGAAACATGGTGTGTGTTATAGTACATGTAAACAGATTGTTTGCAAATCAAAAGTAGTTAAAACTATGAACTTTGTAGAACTTACCAAGTGATTAACTGTAATGCCCATTAACTGATTATTCTTACATAAAACTCAGATAGTTGGAATAATCACAAACAATAATTCTGATCAGTTGATATTATTTCACTGACATTAATGTAATTTAGAAGTTTATAAATATGAGGAATTACGTACTTTAAAATTTAAGTAAAAATAGATTTTAATCATTCTATGTAATTTAAAGGTAGCGTTCTCAGATTTACAAAACTGCACACTAAAATTACATAAATTTACCCAAAGTTTGCCAAGAATAAACAGCTTCCAAATTAAATCAGATGAAATGATTATGGATGAAAAAAATGTCCAGAATGCAATTCAACTGGTGTTATTGCTTACAGCTTTAGAATCAGATTAGAAGAAAAATAAAAACCAATTTTTGTTGTACGTCCTTTAGCAGGTAGTTAAGCCCGTTGTAGTTAACTTATTTGTTTATCCTTTTAAGTCAATCTTATGCACAGTATGGGACATCAATGAGAGTCACAAAAAACCAAGATCTGAGAAACATTTTCTTGTTTGATCTCCTTTAGTTCTGATCTGGTTATCTTATATTTGTTAAGTTTTGTGTTTTTGTCATAGTTAAGAAACTTTTCCAGTATTTATAGATACCTTCCAAATTCCTCATATATGTAAATATAAATATTGACTGTTTCACACGTTATAATATGATATCTGTAGAGCTGGTGATCAGTGGAATATAATAATTGTAGGGCCAATTCATAGATTACATTCAAATAATCAATTATCCTCATGTATAACTTTCATAGTTGGAATAACTGAGAATGCCAGTTTTAATCAACAGATCATTTTTGGGACATTAATCAATATAATTGTAACTCATTATTTGTTAGAGTAATCACAAACACTAATTATGATTAGTTTATTATTTTCACATTACTTACATCACACAAACAGACATAATTGCAGCTCAAGGGTTCAATGACATTGATGTACTCAACCCTAACAGAAGTTTCTATAAAACATAAGTTTCACTTTCAAGTACATTATAATCAACAAAAATATTAAAACTAGTAAAAGAAGTTAAATACAAGTAACCAAATGATTCCATCAGATGGAAAATTTAACTGTTCAAGAAGACAAGAGAAAGAAAAGAAACATGCTTAAATCAATGAACTTAAGTTTATTATATAATATTATAATTTTAACTATTATAAACTAACACAAATGGAAAGTGTTACACACACAACTATTTCAATGTGCAAGTAGCCAAGATTTATGAAATCAGCCATAATCATACATTTAATATCACATCCAACAGGACATGGCTTTTAGCTAATACTGTAGTTCACAAGTACAAATTTAATAATGAGTGTTAGTTTTGGATATTTGTGCAAAGCTATTAAACAGTTGCTCAAATCAACAGTAACCCTCTCTTGTAACACATCCATGGTCCCTAAGTGCTGGCACAATTTTAGAGTAACAGGATGTGTATTATAGACTTCGATTTACAGTCCAACATACTAACAGTTGTAGCAACATTACTGTTCAAAACAGCATTTTAAATCTCATTTTGTTGCTTTGGAAAAAGCTTGACTGTAATCATTTAATGCATTTATTTTATATATTATTGTGTGTGTGTGTGTGTGTGTGTGTGTGTGTGTGTGTGTGTGTGTGTGTGTGTGAAACACAAGTTTCTTTGTTTGGAATTAAGCACAAAGCCACACAATAGGCTATGTGCAAGCCCATAATACATATCACTGTGTCACAGGTGGGCATAAAACAATTTTATAATTTTCACCATTCCCCAAATTACAACAAAATATAAATAATTACCTCAAATCAGTTTAAGTTGTTTCTAAATATAAAAACAGATTTTAAATCAATATAATTGATTTTTTTCATCATTGTATGTTTACACAAAACATCAGTATCTTGTTACTTTAGTAAGTACAGATATAAAATAATATTTTATAATAACGTTTCAATAAACGTAGAGGTTTTACACAATATCAAGTAAAAAAGTCACTTCTGATGAATTACTGTAAAATTGTACTGGATATATTCACTACACACAATCACATTATAATCTTTATAATCATAAACTCTATAGTTTGAAAGCATAATACAGCCGATTACTATTGAGAAATTTTCACAAAATGTTTCCAAGTTATTCAGCCCTTAATTTATTGTTAATCATCATAATTAAAGTGAGAATCCCTTTACAAAACAAAAAAACTTTATTTCATTCATCCATTAATTTCTTCTCAAAACTTAAATGCAAGTCCAAATGCTTTTTATTTAAAATACTTATTATTCTCACAATAATTAAGTTTTGTCCAATAAACAAATAAATTTTAAGTCATGCAAACATTTTGAAGCACTCACATAATAAACTCATTTGGTTGACAAACACTTGTAGCAACACCACCTATTGTGAGCCAAGGATTCAACACAGACTGACCACCTGTAACGTTGCAACCAGCTTCATAGGCACAATCCTAAAAACAATAAAAGATTACTAAGAACTGTCCTAGAGAGTAGAAAAATTAAATTAGGTGCAAGTAAAACTGGAACAAGATAACTATTTAGTTACATTTTTACAACCAATAAAAAAGTTTCATCTAACTCATCACTCATTAACACCAAAAATATACTTAATTAAATGCTTATTTGATGATCTATGAAAAAATTATGGTGCTCTAAATGATTTACAACAGCAAGATTCTTTTATAATTCAAAAATAAAATACAGATGATAATCACTCAAAATCAGTTAGTCAATAAACCTGTTTCTCAAGCTTCTGAGATGCTTTGATTTGAATCAAGCATAAAGCTACTCAATGGGTTATCTAATAACTCTTACTTTCATGTAGTTAAATATACAATAAAATATAAAGTCCAATTAAATAATACTTATGTAGCTTTGCAGAAACAGGACGTTTAAGCAGCTATAACTCACAGATAAATACCAAAATGTTTCCAGCTTTACAACCTATATTTGGTATATTATACTTCTTTCTAAAATACACTAAACACTACGAGCCCTGAATGTATTGATTCAATGCACCTAGCAGATATTTTCAAATACTTATATCTGACAATTTAACAGACAAATGTTCTGACTGGTGCCAGTAAAAATTAAGTGACAAAACGACCCAAAACTCATGATTAACTTTCCAAAAAGTATATAGTTCCTATATGGTAGGACGTCTTTTATATTATTTGTATGAATTCTAAGCTCTGTAAATTTTAAAGATTTCTTGGTGAAATGTTTGTTTGAAAAAGGAATTAAAATTACTTCCCTTTCTTCAAGACTTTACTTACTCTTGTGTTTCTACACCTTTGTGAATGTTTAAAATAAAGTTTTAGGTTTACTATAAACTTTGTTCTTATCTTAAGACCACTAATCATCATGTTATGGTCACAAAAATAAAAATTATTTAGAAACCAAAAACAGAAACAGCTCACATTTGTTCAACTGTTAATCAGGATTTCTCTGTACACCTCCAGATGTTTTAAGCTTGTTTCAAATTAATTTATATTATGATTTTGTTTTCTTTTCAATGCTTTCCTTTTCCTACTGTAATTATACTCAGATTATAAAACTAACACAAAGACCACATAAGAGACAGTGGCCTTCTTATCAATTTCTTACACTAGAATCCAAGCCCATTTCAATACAGCCTTGCATGAGCACAATGTGTAACTAACTTGATAAGCCATAATTAGAAAAAGGTATAAATATAATACAATTTCTAATAACCGAACTTGAACACATTTCAACGAAAGTACTATATAAATATAACTGTTTAAATTACCCTTGAAACATGTTTATTTTAGAAATTAAATGTACTTTCATGAAACAAAATGTCTTGCATTTCGGTTTGGCCAGATGGTTCTTTGTTTACAAAAGTAAACAGAACCATAAGTTACAAGTCTTTAATTAAATTAGTTCAAGTCACAATAATAAAACAGTTGTCATGAAATTCAATTACTCTCTTATATTTGCATACATCTCCTGAGTGTTCATATAAGTTTAATGTATGTATGGTTAAAATACTATATAACCCTTCCTGTCAACAAAAAAAAACATCAGAAATCCTAACCATGCGGCAATAGATTCTAACAATGTAGCAATAAATTTTTTGTAAAAAAATAAAAAATCCTAGTTTATTTTTTTGGTTTCTTTTCTTCAAAATGTTCAAGTTAAGATTAAACTGACTAAATTACTAGCTCACAATTACACAATATTATACCTGATACAACCTTGTCAATTACATTCTGGTCTATATCAGAGTAAAACTATTTTACAAAATAAACTTCATTTATTAAATAACAATACAAATATTCACAAAAGAACTATTTCAGTTATCTTTAAATGTCATTTTTTTTGCACTCAAGCTCCCTGGAAAATAAGCGTTAACTTCATGGTACCAAATATCCTTTTTTGTCATATTTAAATTAAATGTTAAGATAGAAGGAAGGAATTTTTGCAAACTTTACAGATATAAATCTGGATGTTTTAGTTATTCAAAAACCATTGTTCTAAAAAGATCCCTTTCTCCAATACCAAGTTAACTTGCTTGAAGTTAACTCTTAGAAATCTTGACTTCTACTGGTTCACACAGTTGACAACCAAAAAAAAAACTTGTACCATAGCCTATTATATTCCCGAGCTAACATACAAGATATTACATAATTGGCTAAAATAGTTATAATAACAGTTCTAGCAGTGTTATGTAGCTCATATTGATTCTATTTGATTCAAGACTGTTATTTGCATCCCAGAAGATTATAAATAGTGATGTACATTCATACAAAAACAATGTCATTCAAAGGGCACTGAAATCAACTTTAAAGTGAAAAATTAGCAATCCAATTTTATCTTTGAAATACAAATTAACATAAAACTTTTGGTGTATAAACTTAAAGTATTTTGTTTAAAAATAATTGTAATAAAATTATTATGAATATATCTTCTATGTTTTGTTTTTAATTCAGTGGGGCAATTTTGCACTCAGTAAACTGCAGAACCACCCCAAAATATTCAACAATTATTGTGAAATAATTTTCTAGTAAAGTTGAAAATATGTTACCATGATGCAGAGATATTGTTATACTGTCAAATGATTTTTTTAATTATTATATTGTAATTATAACACCTTAAAATGTGTAAATTATCAACTTGTTAACATTATGTATAATGATATAATAAAAGGTGGCATTTAAAAAGTTAACAAATCACACAGTAGAACTTGTATAATTACATTTGATAAACTACACACATTAAAATATATTACCTTAATAATATTCAAATGTGAAAATATTTTTTGCTCTACTGAAATGCATTACAAGATTAAAAATTAATACAGATTACTGCTTTCACTGTTACATTTATAAATAAAAACATTCCTGCTAACAGGTTTATTTTTAAACAGTAAAAAAACAATGACATGCTTTATTATTTCTTTACTTATTTAAAATTTGAAGCAGGTAAAATTTAGACAATTTAAAAAGCTTGTTTCATGGTACATATAAATTTGGAAATTTAAAGTATGTTTTAAAGACTAAAACAAAGGATTTTACAGAAAGTCCACATGCATGTCCACAGAAGTGAGAATCAGTAAAAACCATTTCTTTAAACAGTTAACATTCATAAAAAATGTTTGTGACCATTACAGAGATTAAAATTTTGGTTTTAACCTCAATGTTAAAGAAATTTAAGTTACAATACTATTACAGCTCCAGGGATATATATATAGAACTTTTGATTATTAACTGAGCTGTTTTAGAAGAAATTGAATGTTAGGTTATATAAGGGAAGTATGGTATAATAGGAGGAAGATACTAATTAATATTTTAATTATAGGAACTAAAAGGAAGTTGACAGTACAATTTTAAAAACCTATAAAATGTGTGACACACTGCTTTATTAGTTTAACCATGTATTAAAAGGTGAAGATATCTGTACAGATACAACATGCTAGGAACAATACATTTTTTAGGGAGGAAGATACAGTTGAAGGTCATGAATATATCATATTGAAACTTATTCACTAGCTGCTTCTCTTTAAAATCATAACACAAAATACTTGACATCAAGCAACTGGAAACTACAATCAGTTTGTCAATTAAAATATTCATTCTTATTTGTCAGAATCAGTATTGTTCAAATATTCAACACAAAACATCAAGATATTATCTTTAAAAGAACGGTCTAGAAACAAAATTATTGGATATCAAGAAAAACTTGTACTCAGACTTGCCATGCACTTTTCCAATCAATATAAATAAAACGATTTGCACATCAAAGTGCAAACTCTGATGCAAAGATTATAATATTTGTATTTGTTTTAATTGGTCAACAATATGACATATATTCCAATGCTTGAACCAGAAACATACCCTAGTTATATACAATGTGTAAAGAAAAACAAACCTTAAAAGTGCTTTATATTAATGAAAAGATATATCAAAACAAAGATTTCAAAAGGTGGGTTTGTAATGTACGAGTTCTGGCTAATAAAATATATTAGTAACTCACCATGAATACTCTCAAATTTGAAGGGTGGGTCCACCTTCTTGGTAATGTTTTTCAAAAGGTTTTTGTGTACCCTTACAAATTTACTTACCACAGGTTTGGAAAAATTTACACAACTTATATTGTACTGTCAAGGAACACTGACCCATCCACAAGACTTGGCAAAGTTTTAGAATACTCATAAGTGAACTGTGATACTGTAAGAAAGCTTCCTAAAACATATACAAGAGGAATGTCATAGCATAAAAATCTAGTCAGTGAACTATTGAAAGACAACTATTATGAAGAAGCTAAACTCATATTTTTAATACTCACTTTGAAACCTCTCATCATGAGAGGAACAACAACATCTCTCTCTTTTTCTGACAGCTTAGTACTCACACCTAACAGCATTAACATGTTATCACATTCTGTCACTCCCATAGCATACAGGTCACTAACAACATTGGCACAGGCAATCTTGCCCTACAAAAACACTTGCCAGTTAGATGATTTGGTCAGATGATAATGTCAACTGTAAATAATTTAATACACTTAAAATACTCCAATTAACACCAAAAACCTGCAACTTTAAACTTGTTATTCAACATGCAAAGTAGCATAAGTGTTACTAACACTAATTAGTTGAAATAATATAGAATATTTTATTTATCAATAAGAAATGTGAATAAAAAGTAAAATATTTTAAAATAATGTATAATTTGAACTGCATTCTAAAGGGTGAACACACTAATAACATTTTATACCAATTTTTTTAAACTTAAAATGTTCATAACTGATTTTTACACTTCATTCTAATTTTTATTTCCAAAAATATTCACTTCTAACTACTTTTCATTTTAAATATTTGACTTGTGCGTGTTTTTACACAGTTCCTCTTGATAAAATGTCACTCAGATAAAACAACAATGAAGAATTTCATTTATGTTTTAAAAATACATTCAGGAGATTTATTTACATTTAAGCAGCAACAACAAAAAAACACAACCAACATCATCCACACAAATACTATTCGTGAGGTATGTTTTATTGACTCAAATATTATCTGCAGGATGAAATACAAAACTGAGATAATGCAGAACAACTATCCTAAATAAAACTAAACATACCATGATGTATGGATCTTCCACAAGAGGATAAAAGAAATCAGTTGTCTGGACTAAAGATAATCCACCATGTCTTAAGGGGGTAACACTGCAGTCCATCCCAATCCCTAAATCAAATGATACGATTAAAATGAGACATCTGTTCGACTAATCTGGACACGGTTAGAATGAGACATCTGTTCTACTAATCTTGACACGGTTAGAATGAGACATCTGTTCGACTAATCTTGACACGGTTAGAATGAGACATCTGTTCGACTAATCTGGACACGGTTAGAATGAGACATCTGTTCGACTAATCTTGACACGGTTAGAATGAGACATCTGTTCGACTAATCTTGACACGGTTAGAATGAGACATCTGTTCGACTAATCTGGACACGGTTAGAATGAGACATCTGTTCGACTAATCTGGACACGGTTAGAATGAGACACATCTGTTCTACTAATCTGGACACGGTTAGAATGAGACATCTGTTCGACTAATCTGGACACGGTTAGAATGAGACATCTGTTCGACTAATCTGGACACGGTTAGAATGAGACATCTGTTCGACTAATCTGGACACGGTTAGAATGAGACATCTGTTCGACTAATCTGGACACGGTTAGAATGAGACATCTGTTCGACTAATCTGGACACGGTTAGAATGAGACATCTGTTCGACTAATCTGGACACGGTTAGAATGAGACATCTGTTCGACTAATCTGGACACGGTTAGAATGAGACATCTGTTCGACTAATCTGGACACGGTTAGAATGAGACATCTGTTCGACTAATCTGGACACGGTTAGAATGAGACATCTGTTCTACTAATCTGGACACGGTTAGAATGAGACACATCTGTTCTACTAATCTGGACACGGTTAGAATGAGACACATCTGTTCTACTAATCTGGACACGGTTAGAATGAGACATCTGTTCGACTAATCTTGACACGGTTAGAATGAGACATCTGTTCGACTAATCTTGACACGGTTAGAATGAGACATCTGTTCGACTAATCTTGACACGGTTAGAAAGATACATCTGTTCTACTAATTTTGATAGTTATTCTACTAATCTTGACACAGTTAGAAAGATACATCTGTTCTACTAATTTTGATAGTTATTCTACTAATCTTGACACAGTTAGAAAGATACATCTGTTCTACTAATTTTGATACAGTTATTCTACTAATCTTGATACAGTTAGAAAGATACATCTGTTCTACTAATTTTGATACAGTTATTCTACTAATCTTGATACAGTTAGAAAGATACATCTGTTCTACTAATTTTGATACAGTTATTCTACTAATCTTGATACAGTTAGAAAGATACATCTGTTCTACTAATTTTGATACAGTTATTCTACTAATCTTGATACAGTTAGAAAGATACATCTGTTCTACTAATTTTGATACAGTTATTCTACTAATCTTGATACAGTTAGAAAGATACATCTGTTCTACTAATTTTGATACAGTTATTCTACTAATCTTGATACAGTTAGAAAGATACATCTGTTCTACTAATTTTGATACAGTTATTCTACTAATCTTGATACAGTTAGAAAGATACATCTGTTCTACTAATTTTGATACAGTTATTCTACTAATCTTGATACAGTTAGAAAGATACATCTGTTCTACTAATTTTGATAGTTATTCTACTAATCTTGACACAGTTAGAATGAGACTTCTGTTCTACTAATCTTGACACGGTTAGAATGAGACATCTGTTCTACTAATCTTGACAAGGTTAGAAAGATACATCTGTTCTACTAATTTTGATAGTTATTCTACTAATCTTGACACAGTTAGAATGAGACATCTGTTCTACTAATCTTGACACGGTTAGAATGAGACATCTGTTCTACTAATCTTGACACGGTTAGAATGAGACATCTGTTCTACTAATCTTGACACGGTTAGAATGAGACATCTGTTCTACTAATCTTGACACGGTTAGAATGAGACATCTGTTCTACTAATCTTGACACGGTTAGAATGAGACATCTGTTCTACTAATCTTGACACGGTTAGAATGAGACATCTGTTCTACTAATCTTGACACGGTTAGAATGAGACATCTGTTCTACTAATCTTGACACGGTTAGAATGAGACATCTGTTCTACTAATCTTGACACGGTTAGAATGAGACATCTGTTCTACTAATCTTGACACAGTTAGAATGAGACATCTGTTCTACTAATCTTGACACGGTTAGAAAGATACATCTGTTCTACTAATTTTGATAGTTATTCTACTAATCTTGATACAGTTAGAAAGATACATCTGTTCTACTAATTTTGATACAGTTATTCTACTAATCTTGATACAGTTAGAAAGATACATCTGTTCTACTAATTTTGATACAGTTATTCTACTAATCTTGATACAGTTAGAAAGATACATCTGTTCTACTAATTTTGATACAGTTATTCTACTAATCTTGATACAGTTAGAAAGATACATCTGTTCTACTAATTTTGATACAGTTAGAAAGATACATCTGTTCTACTAATTTTGATACAGTTATTCTACTAATCTTGACACGGTTAGAAAGATACATCTGTTCTACTAATTTTGAATAGTAACACTGTTGAGAACAAACTTTTTTTCAGTTACCTTATCACACTTAATGAAATAATACATACACAACTTAAAATATATGCAGAAGCCCATTATTCAATTACATAAAAATATTACCTCATTTCATCATTTTATTACGCAATAGAAAATTATATTATTAACAGAAATGAAAGAAAGTAAATATTATCTGGTCACTACTTTACATTTATTTTAGGTTAAATTGTTGACATATTTCATAAACAAATATTCACAGATACACATACAAATGTTTAGTTTTGTGAACATGAAATGAGTCAAGATGTCATAACATCTAGTTTCTCTTTGAATTGCCCTGAATCATACAAAATACACAGCAATAATAAGAGCTAAGAAATCATCCATATTATCAACCAACCACAGTAATTGTTTCTGTCCATACAATTCCAAATAGCAAATTACTGCCAGGCACCTATATTGTATAAAGTGCACGTAAATACATGTTTGTATTAGTTATTATTACTTTTACACTTCCAAATCTCTTGCATTTAATATTGGTAAATCTTTAAAATAAAACATTTAGTATTAAGCAAGAATCAGAGATTTTACTTGCTAATATATAGTAACTAAATTTACAAATCTACTCTACACTTAGCTGGAATTAGTAGAGGTTCCTTGACTTCTACAGTTAAGTGTAAACCTTAACAGTCTGTATTGCAATATTTATAAAACATTTATATCTTACAATAAACTTTTATCGAGATGTAACTTACTTTTTCGGGCAATTTTGCTGTCAGTGAGAAAGCAAAAGGAATGTTGAGCTATAGATACAAGAATAATGAATACATGTCAAAGGAGGTTATTTGTACAGATTTCTGGTTATTCCTCACCTGGAGTAGTGTTCAGTTTTCAGCTCTATACTTTAAAGAAGGACATTTAGATATCAGAAAGGGTTCAAAAGGAAAATTTCTAGGATTATTTCTTGGATGCAAGGGTTGTCCTTAAGTTATTTCCTCTCTAGATATAAAGGGTTATAAGGACCACATTAAAATTTATTCAGAATTATTAAGGAAATGGATAGGTTTAATATATTATCTTCTATTTGAGTTAATACTTAGGCTAAGGAACATAGAATTAAAACTTTAAATGGTAGCAGTCAGATGCAAATTAGACCATTTTATTTTTCAAACAAGACTGGTCTGCCTTCGCACATAGCAGATACCAAAAAAGTTCAATAGGAAGTCGTTATAAAAGGCCATGTGAAGAGAGATATTGAAATACCATTTTTTAGTATTTATGCTTTCTTTTTTTCATATATACAGTTTCTTTTCACGAGATGTTATTACCATCAGAACAATATTTATTACACTCACCTTCCAATCTGGCCTATATGTGATGACTGGGTTATGACAACTGGGTTATACTTGTTATATACATTTTAACTACCCAATAGTGAACATATTAAAATTACCATTGCCCTATGCATTTCACACTTTTGTTTGTTATTCTCACATATATCTCCATCTTCACTATTGTGTAATATATGTTTGTATATAAACCCTGAAGTATACAGTAATTTACAATTAGTTTTACCAATCCAATTTCTACCTCACCCTAACATCATAGGAATCAGATTTCTTATTTAACCTTTACTGCATTATTTTATCACATACCTTCTGAAAGTCATAGTGCACAACTTCAACCAGAATGGCTTGATTAAGAAAGAAATCTTAATGAAAAGCTAATAACGAAAACTCAGAAAATCCCTTTCTAGAGCAATGTTGAAAATTAAATAATTCATCTGATAGTTTTCCAAGTTATCTGTGGCAGTAAGTTCTAGCATCTTGCTTGCAAATAATTCAAACTAACAAAACTTCAACTTCACAGATTTAACCTACACTTCTTTTCAAAAAATGAGAACCACAGTAATATACCAAATAACCAAGGCCTTGATTAAACTATAAACTACAAAGACCTACGTCTGTCCTACTGCTTACATTCTATTTTTTGTCCACTTCCTGTGGTCTTGAATTGCCTTCTCCATAACAAACGAATAAAAACACTTATGAAAATATCTAAGACAGATATTTATAGTAGAAAATAAAAGTTAAATTAACTTTATTCTAACACTAAATATTCTAAGGTAATATATTACCATTACCACATGGTTGATTGTAATAATTATAGTACAACTGTGCTGTAAAATCTAGCACTAGTAGTAGTAATGTCATGATACAATATACTAGGCAAATTTTTCAAATCTTTGATTAAATGTTGGTAATTCTTTCTTGTAATATCCATCAGCATCAATGGCATTAATCGTTAACCAATAAACTGCACATAGATCGCGGCAATACCGCTAATACTAACACTACACGCACCACCAACAGTGAACAACCCTATAAGTTATACTACTAAAACCTATGGAATAGGCTTAGTGAATAAGCTTAATCATTTCTATTTTCTGATTTTGAATTAATACTAATAGATTCAAAACAGCTAAACGTTATGTAACTAATAACTGTTACAATACTAGTTTAAAACCTATAATAATTTAAATAAAATAACTAACCAATTCTAGGGATGGCCACGTGCATATATTGGGCTTGTTCGGCATCGCTATCGCCGTCCTGTTGAAGTCCCTCCAAGAGTTTGAGCAGCACCTCCTGAGGGACTTTACACCCTCATCCTTTCAAATCAGCAAACTTGGTAAGCCGAAATCCAGAGTCTAAATCATGGGCAACTGGATCAAAAGGCCGCCGTATGGCAAGAATTGTCGAATTCGCTCCAACTTCAAGCTCAGCTGCCGCAATTGCTACTTGTTGTGGAGTTCCCATAGCAAATGAAAGAAGAAAATTATAAATTATTGAGAACGGCAGATTGTAATTCGACCCCTGAAGTCAACTCAGTTTAACCCTTCGTCCTCTCTTTCTCTTCAATATGGCTGCTGTTTGTGAAGGTTGAAGAGACAGTGTCTGTTATTATACGAACTCTTATTGGTGGAGAGCTCCCGCCTTAAAGTCATCTGACTACTGGCGTGCTCGTTGTTTCCGACTCTCTTAAAGGTGACCTGCAGGGAGTGCTCGGAACTCAGACTATGTACCTTACGAGTTCAGTCGCTTATTTCTATAGCTAATGGCTTATTCATGTATTTAGATGTAATTTGATAACCTTTGAATGTAATTCGAAGAAATGCATTTATTTTCTCATAAAGTTACACAGTATTTTAATCACCAGTTAATCAGCTTAGCTTAAAAGTTAATATTCAAATTATTCTCAATCATGTAAGAGGATTATTTGGGGACCGTCTGCATTGTGATTTTAACAACTTGGTAGTTTGCATTATTATTTAATATCAAATGTATTATCTTAGAGAAAGAAAGAAAGAAAGAAAAAGTAATTATATTTGTATTCTCTGACAATTATATGAGAATCTCCAGCTTTGTAAGTGACTAAAATGAAGGATTCGTGTATTCAATGAACCTGAAATTTCAAATACTTTCCTAGCAGAATATTTATCAGTTCAACTCCTATTATTATTATTCACTCTCAAAGACGGGATTAATAAGTAGTTAAAGGATTGCATCATATAACAAACAAACTACAGCGTTAGGTATAAAAATTAAAGTATGCACGTAACTGTTCCATTGTGCGTAATAGCGGGTCTCATATTTGGATTTTTTCCCTATACTTGAACTTCTGATCCAGTTCCTGGAAGAAGTAACTTGTCGATACTTCTGAACTTGTTATTTATTTTCACAATGGTTGCAATTTTCTGAGCAAAGTCGTTTGTTTGTTTTTGAATTTCGCGCAAAGCTCTACGAGGGCTATCTGCGCTAGTCGTCCCTAATTTTTCAGACTAGAGGGAAGGCAGCTAGTCATCACCACCCACCGCCAACTCTCGAACTATTCTTTTACTTACGAATAGTGGGATTGACCGTCATATCGTAACGTCCCCATGGCTGAGAGGGCGAGCATGTTTGGTGCTACTGGGATTCGAACCTTAACCACCTGGCAATACCGGGCCACGAGATCTGTTTACGCTAGCCATCCCTAATTTAGTAGTAATAGACTAATCATCACCACCCACTGACAACTCTTGAACTAGTCTTTTATCTATGAATGGTGGCATTGACCGTATCATATAACGTCCCTATGGCTAAAAGTGCGAGAATGTTTAGTGGGACGAAAATTCGAGCGTGCGACCCTCAAATTACGAATCAATCAGTCATCAATCACGACTGTCTATATCACTACGAACCTGCCTACAAGATATTCAGTCTGGTAATTGTACTGGTTCAGTTTTCTAATTAATCTGGTTATTTGTCCCTCAGTTATTTCAAGGTGGTGAAGCAAGTATGATGTATCCAAAACAAGAATGGCTGTGCATACACATAATGGTTAAAATTATGTGAGGTATTAATCACAGATAAGCATTTTGTTGTTTCTTTATTTATAACACAGTAATTTCATACAGGCTTGCTCAATTCTGTGTGTGATACACTATCTCTCTTTCTTATCCTTTTCTTTGTGATGATGGTGCAGATTCTATTTCATAATAACAAATCTTACTAATCGGTTAGAGTAGCTCAGAAATTGGTAGTTGGTACTGTTCATTTGCTGCCTCTTCTCCTAGTTATTGGTTTAAAATTAGGGACAGTTAGAGCAGCTGTTCTTTGTCTACTGTTATGTGTATATCCGAAACAATTTGACGGTCTAAAATATAGGTTCAGACTTCATTTCGTATATCAGAACATAATACATTTAATGCAACTTAAAGGCCTTCTCGAACCCCTGCATGTAGATAAGCTTCCTTTTCAAGTATACTACCTCTAGGATTATGACACGTCAAAAAATGGTGGATTGATTAAAAACTGTTTGAAAACGTGGACGCCGAATCGTCTGGCAGAAACCAAAAGTATCTTTGCGCGAAATTCAAAAACCAACAAAGAGAAAATAACAACAACAAAAGCTCTTAAAGTCAACCAAATAAACACTGTAATAAGTTGTAAACTCAATTAACAGCCTAGCATGGCCAGGTGGTTAAGGCACTCGACTCGTAATCCGAGGGTCGCGGGTTCGAATCCTCGTTTCACCAAACATGCTTGCCCTTTCAGCCATGGAAATGTTATAATTTTACGATCAATCTCCCTCTATTCGTCGGTAAAAGAGTAGCCCAAGAGTTGGCGGTGGATGGTAATGACTAGCTGCCTTCACTCTTGTTTCACACTGCTAAATTAGGGACGGCTCGTGTAACTAGGCGCGAAATTCAAAACAAATCAAACTAAGTAGCGACCTGATGAAGTCTTTCGTAGTGATATAGAAAACATTCATTACCTTGTTGCATGCAATTACGTCATCGATTGAATTCTATTGAAATTATAATAGGCCTCTTGGTAAGCCTTCTACTTTTTTATTTATAGAGCCGCCTCTGTTTTTAGTGGAACTACTATTGTAGAAAGTGTAAGATTCAATTCAAAACAAAACCTTTAAGGTTAATCAAACCTTACAGTGTACTGAAAAATTCTTCTGAAACATTTTCAAGATCAAATGTAATACTGAAGTTCTGGTAATAGTATTTTCGTCCTTCATGGTACCTTAGAGATTAAAAGGCAGGGTTAGAGAATCTAAAATATAGTAGCATCCATCCGCTGTCCGTAACCGAATAATATGATTAGTTGTACTTTTACAACCACAGCTGAATGCATGAAGTTGGTTAAGTAGTATTAGTCTCAAACCTTGGACCTTTCTGTTCGCAGCTAATTCTCTGGAGTTCTGTCGACATATTTATCGTAAAGGGGCAAATCCTCATAAACATAGGAAAAAAAAAAAAGGAAATAGACAGATGCGGAAACTATAAATAGGAAGAAAAATTATCATAAAAAGAAATAACTGGAATTTTATAAAACTGCGTTTATAATAAATGTGGTATGTTCTTTTAACAGTTGTTTTAAATTTAACGGATAAATGATTATACTTATCGAACATAGCTTCCACTTTTTAGGGTTATCACTCTTTTCTTGATAAACCTTATGAAATTCGAAAGTGAATTCGTAACGATTGCACTGTATACTTTTTTCATAAAATCTTAAATGTTTTAAGTTTTATATTAATGCATCTGTGCACTAAATTTTGTAAATTTTAAAATTTATTTCTATTAGTTCAATAATGTTTGTTTCTCAAGTGTTCCTTGAATTTTTCATAAACCTATTATGCTTTGCAATATAATTGGGCCGAGCGCAGTTTAGTGGTTCAAAATGCCAGATAATGAAGCTAAAAGTTTCAAGGTTCTCCTTTCATAAAAACCAAATACAAAATTTGATTCTGCATTTCGGGATGTGGATGGATGCCTTCGGTCTGATTGAAGTCGGCGTCGTGCAGTGTTATCATGTTTCTTCCTTACAGTCTATCATTTCAAAATTATCCCTGCTTAGTAGAGACAGTTTTCGTGAAGCTCTACGCATAACCAAATAATTATTCTACATTTTTCAACAGTTCGTCTATTTAATAACAAGGCCTAACTGCTTTTCGGTTTGTATTTTCTTTTTCATTTTGCTGAACTTTTTAATATTTGTGTTAAATTTACCTTGTTCAAGATTATTTTAACTTGTTTTATCCGTAGTGCTTAATATGTGAAACCAACCAAGTGTTTTTCTTCATGACGAGAAACCCACTTGAAATAAAAATGTATCTCAGAACGGTTGGCATGGGTATTAACGCTTTTATAGATCAGAAGAGAACAACGTTTCGACCTTTTTAGGAAGATCGAAAACTTGTCCTTTCCTTATCAATAAAAGTTTATACTCATACCAGCCGTTCTGAGATACAACTAAGTACTTCTTTTTAGTTTGGAAAGGTGATGTGTATTTACATTTTACTTTTTTCTAATGTAAAGTTTACTGAGAGTATTGATAAAAACGTCTATTAACTATACAATTTATTAATTGTTTATATATATATATTTCCTTGAAAGGGGGCTGGAGGCTGCCTGGAGGTATAACCTGCCTTAACCACTCCCCAGAATTGTGTTTGTCATTCAGTCAGTCAGTCGACACTAAAATGATTTTACATAAGGGAAGCTTAACGTTGCAATGTGTACTCTTTTGACGTGAATAAAAAGTGCGTATACCATAAATCACGTAACGAAGAATACAACACAGGACATAAAACAAGAGATAAAATTATTCGTTGCTTTTTTCATAATTCAGCTACGAAATATTTTTGTCTTTTCTCTATCATATATTGAATTTTGACAAATAGAGAAGAAAAACTCCCATTTAGTTCAAGTTATTATTTCCTTTACCACAATGAACAATTTTCATTATTATGTATGTTAACAAAAATACAAAAAAACTGAAAAATTGAAGAACATTGATGAAGAACGAATATGTTTGTTTTTAATTTCGCGCAAAGCTACGCGAGGGCTATCCGCGCTAGCCGTTTCTTATTTAGCAGTGCAAGACCAGAGGGAGGGCAGCTAGTCATCATCACCCACCGCCCACTCTCGGGCTACTCTTTTACCAACGAATAGTGGGATTGACCGTAACATTAAAACGCTCCCATGACTGAAAGAGTTGATATATTCGGTGTAACGGAGATTCGAACCCGTGACCCTCAGATTACGAGTCGAAAGCCTTAACCCACCTGGCCATGCTGGGCCTGTCAAACAAGTATTAGAGGTACAGAGTGCAAGCTAGACCTCAGACAGGTAGTAAAAGCTTACTGTCCTAACAACCACATCAACATATAAACTAAGAATTAAGAGATAACTAGATTAGGATATTCACAGTAGATGATTACTGAATGCCTGCTAGCTATGCCCCAAACCGAGCACAGTTTTCTGATAAGATCTTACACACACACACACACACACACAAATAAAAGTGCATAATATTAAAACGACTTTATGAACAAAACAGAACTAAAAGGGGTCATGAACTGGAATACAAAAATAAATTAATGATACTTGTTGGAAAAAAAAAAAATCCGTGGGGAGCCCTAATAAACACCCTTCAGATTTGAATATGTGATCATGTCTGAATTAGGTACCCTTTGCATGGTTGCTAAATGTATGGAAGCTACAACATTTTCTTTATGAATATGAATCATTAGCTAATTAAATTTTCTGGTTTGTATAGCATTATGTTCTATATTATACTTTACGTTAATATAAAAATGCATCACAACTCTTCTGATTGGTATTATTATAGGATGACTGTTTGTTTGTAATGAAGCACAGAGTTACACAATGAGTTATCTGTGCACTGTCCGTCATGGGTATAAAAACACAGTTTTAAGCATTGTAAGTCTGCAGACATGCCTCAGTGTCATTGGGGCCATTCATAGTACACATAAATCCAAGATAAAATTATTTGGATGCCAAAGATCCATAAACACATTAAAAATAGTCTCAAATTGTCAGGTGTTCAAACTGCTAAATTTTCTACCAACCATGACATGTTAGTGGATCTTAATCAGTGTTATATTGTTTTGTTTGATGTGAAATGTTAGCATATAATCATAAATGTCATGTTAATATATCACATCAAGCAAAACACAAATAATATTTTTTAGTGTCTTAGTCTTATTGTAACAGATAAGTTATGGGTAAGCTGGTTGTTAAATTGGTATCTCCTCCTCCAAACTTTGGGCTCGGGTGGAGGTGTACTTAAAGTTAATGGAATTGGGTCAATGCACCTATTTGCTCTCAAAGTAACAAAAAAAGACAACTCATAAAGTTCTCTTCCTATAGGAGATCAATTAGGGACAACCCTCCCTAAGAAAACTGTACCATTTTAAAGAGCTAAAAATGCCTCTGTATGCAATGACAAATGTTTTTCTCCTCACTAGCAACTGCTTAAGATTGTTACATTCCTGGAAAAGAACAGTAACTTATGAACTCACAAGAACTGTGATGTCTTCAAGTTCTTTTACACCATATAGGAGGATCACAACTTATCCAAAGAAAGTTGATGTATTTCCTGGAGGCAGACCTGATAGGATGAAATGTATCCAAAGAAAGTTGATGTATTTCCTGGAGGCAGACCTGATATGATGAAATGTATCCAAAGAAAGTTGATGTATTTCCTGGAGGCAGACCTGATAGGATGAAATGTATCCAAAGAAAGTTGATGTATTTCCTGGAGGCAGACCTGATAGGATGAAATGTATCCAAAGAAAGTTGATGTATTTCCTGGAGGCAGACCTGAATGGATGAAATGTATCCAAAGAAAGTTGATGTATTTCCTGGAGGCAGACCTGATAGGATGAAATGTATCCAAAGAAAGTTGATGTATTTCCTGGAGGCAGACCTGATAGGATCACAACTTATCCAAAGAAAGTTGATGTATTTCCTGGAGGCAGACCTGATAGGATGAAATGTATCCAAAGAAAGTTGATGTATTTCCTGGAGGCAGACCTGATAGGATGAAATGTATCCAAAGAAAGTTGATGTATTTCCTGGAGGCAGACCTGAATGGATGAAATGTATCCAAAGAAAGTTGATGTATTTCCTGGAGACAGACCTGAATGGATGAAATGTATCCAAAGAAAGTTGATGTATTTCCTGGAGGCAGACCTGATAGGATGAAATGTATCCAAAGAAAGTTGATGTATTTCCTGGAGGCAGACCTGAATGGATGAAATGTATCCAAAGAAAGTTGATGTATTTCCTGGAGGCAGACCTGAATGGATGAAATGTATCCAAAGAAAGTTGATGTATTTCCTGGAGGCAGACCTGATAGGATGAAATGTATCCAAAGAAAGTTGATGTATTTCCTGGAGGCAGACCTGAATGGATGAAATGTATCCAAAGAAAGTTGATGTATTTCCTGGAGACAGACCTGAATGGATGAAATGTATCCAAAGAAAGTTGATGTATTTCCTGGAGACAGACCTGAATGGATGAAATGTATCCAAAGAAAGTTGATGTATTTCCTGGAGACAGACCTGATGTATTTCCTGGATGAAATGTATCCAAAGAAAGTTGATGTATTTCCTGGAGGCAGACCTGATAGGATGAAATGTATCCAAAGAAAGTTGATGTATTTCCTGGAGACAGACCTGAATGGATGAAATGTATCCAAAGAAAGTTGACGTATTTCCTGGAGACAGACCTGATAGGATCACAACTTATCCAAAGAAAGTTGATGTATTTCCTGGAGACAGACCTGATAGGATCAAACTTATCCAAAGAAAGTTGATGTATTTCCTGGAGACAGACCTGATAGGATCACAACTTATCCAAAGAAAGTTGATGTATTTCCTGGAGGCAGACCTGATAGGATCACAACTTATCCAAAGAAAGTTGATGTATTTCCTGGAGACAGACCTGATAGGATCACAACTTATCCAAAGAAATGTATTTCCTGGAGACAGACCTGATAGGATCACAACTTATCCAAAGAAAGTTGATGTATTTCCTGGAGGCAGACCTATTTCCTGGAGACAGACCTGATAGGATCACAACTTATCCAAAGAAAGTTGATGTATTTCCTGGAGACAGACCTGATAGGATCACTTCCACAATAATTTAAAAGAAATACAGAATAAAACTTCATGAAGCTACAGTTAAAATCAACTGATCTTCTGTAGATATCCTTTGATTTTGATTTTGAGGGGGGATTATGATTTCTGAGAGTTGAGCTGAAAATGGGCTTTTTATAATTTTTAAATACAAGAAAACTGATGAAGTATGTAACATCTTAGATGATGGTAATATGTCTGAGGACTTGTAAATGCTTTGTGTATGACTGAATATTAAAGTAATTTTAATCAGTGATGGGTCTTGAAGAGTTACAAGTTAGCTTTATTATAATAATAGTAAGCTTGGCTTACTGCAAAGTTTATTTAAACACTTATGGAATACTTGTTAGTGGTAGTCTAAAGCCACACTTTAATGAATAGAATTGTGAGCACATTTTAGCACTAAACAAGTCACCAGTAACACTGTAAACTGCAGACTTTATTGTTTTACAGAAAATTTACATGTGTTCAATCTTCCAACAACAACATATATCAATAATAAAAAATGTTACAGCCCAATACTTGGTGAGATCTAATCCAAATATTGCTACTAATAACAACACATTAATATTTTGGTAATCAGCAAATTAACCTTGTCAGTGCAAGAGCATGTGAACTAAACACAGAGAACTTAAAGTGCAGAAATAACACGTGTGAAAGGTCAGATTTGTTCTACGTCAATAATATAATCATGAAAAAAATTGCCCCAAGTTTCAAAAGAAAAAAATATATCTTGTAAAAGTGATTACCACAAGTAAATTACAACACTTAATAATACAATTTATGAAAATAATATGTTTAGAAGCTGCCTTATAGGACTATAAACTTAAAACAATATTAAAATGAACAGAAATCAAAACTGCTTTAAAAAAATGTTGCAGGAAGTTCCATTTGCAAGAGAACGTACAATGTACATAACAGTAATTACTACTGCAGTATGTTCCTACATACTTTATATTGAAATAATATTGTAAAGACAGAAACATCAACAACACACATCACATGATTTATAATGAGTGTTTTCACATCATGGTCAAGCTGAAGGATCGTAACTTTACACAAACTACAATAAAATACTAACTTTATCAACATGCACATAGAGGTTTATGTTAAATGTATATACACACCTACTGAAACCTAACGTTTCCTAACAATGCTGGGTCAAAAGGATTATATTAGTAAATAACTTCTTGCAATTACCAATTAGAATTATCAGTAACCTACAATCACACAAACTCCTACCTTAAAAACTTTACTATCATGTCTAACCGCAATGTTTTGGAAATCAGCTTTTAAATTTTATGTTCTGCTTCAAATATCATTTAATTTTCAAATAAATTTATGTTTAAGAATCAAAACAAACATTTTGACATTGGCAATGCTTAATTAACCTGAGAATTGGAAGGTACACAAACTGATTTAGAGTTCATTCACAGCAAAGTCCAATTACCATCAACAGTAACATGATAAAATTGTTATATTAAACAAGAAAAGATAGACAGACATCACCATTTTGTTCCAGATAAATATCAGAATCCAAACGGTATACATTGAAATATCAGAATTTCTAATGCAACGTATTTGATACAAGAAATTGTAATGCAACACACTTTACCCTTATTTTTTCTCTCCAAGTTTCTTAACATAAATACTTCAGCAATAAAGTTATTTAGAACATTAACCACAATGTTTCATTATGAAAAAAAACCATTTTGTAATAGGTATAACTGAGTGACCAATCTAGAAAGATCAGGTACAGTATTTACGAAACTTGTTATTACAGATTGAACTGAGAACCATTGCAGATATATCTGTTACACCACTTATGGATGTCTTTTTTTTTCTTCCCAATATAAATGTGACTGAGTACCTCCTGCAATCAGATCATTGTCAGTCCTGACTTGTGTCTCATATATATATGTGACTGAGTAAGTATTGCAGAGAGACCTGTCACAGTGCTTTGTAGAGATGCAAGTTTGTAATATTATCAACAGGAAACTTATGGTCTTATATCATGCAGAGAAAGCTAGGTATCAGTGTTTCATTTCAGACAACATATGTACATACTAAAATATCAGAACTCCTAATTTAACATTTATAACAAATGAAATTTCTTGTAATTAATTTAGGTTTTACATTCTCCTTTCCTTAATCGATATAAATACTTCAATAACAAAACTCTGTTCAGTAAACAGACAACTACTTTGTTCCATTACAAAAAAAAAAAAGAACTTTTTTTAAATAGGTGCAACCAAATAAAAGACCAGTCAGAGCACTTATACATGTGTCACTATAATTATATAAATACTGTTTTCTTTAAACATGAACGAGAACCATTCTGCAAGTTTTAGCCAGTTTGCTTACAGAATGTATGGTGACTAGGGTTCTAGATATACTGGAAGAACAGTAATGACAGGGTGATTCACCGCAGGTCACTTATATTTGTCTTTGAGCCAAAAACCTCAATAAGCTGCTCTTCGTACTCATTTATGTTTCGCTTCATGATGTTCATACAAGGTCCGAGCAGACGTTCAAAGGCATGCACATCTAAAACTATAAATTTAAGTAGCATTATGAAATAGTTTTATAAAATATAAGAAATGTCTTCCCATTTTAACTATTACTTTAAATACACATGGATGAAATTTATATGAATATACTAAGTTGATGTAACATCTTGTAGTAGCACACACACACACACACACGTAACAATTATAAGCAACGAATACTTGTGCTTACAATTTTTGTTGAAATTAAACAAAAATATATATACAGGAAAATCTAATCATTCAATACTTCTGTTTATATCCCTGCTTACTCTGTAAATATTGTTTATAATAAAATATTTATTGTATTATCCACGGAAAAGTTAACAAGTTTCAAATTACACATGCTTAATTACAGGAAATCTAACTTCAAATATTTTATGCAATGTAAGTTGTTTCTTTGTAATATGAATCATTCAAAAGGGCAAACTATTTTCTACTAAAGTAAGACAGTTTTTATGATAGTTCATTGAACTCTGAATTTCTAAAAATTAAAAACAAATTGAAAAAGGCACCCAGAAAACTAATTAGCACGTCTCACATTAATTTATTTATAAATGTTTTCAATGTGAAAACTAATCAGCTACAAATTTCATTAAATTTCAGTATAAAAGAATAATTTATACAAATGCTATTTTGAGTACAGAACAATATGCTACTATAATGTATACAAATACTCACACCATACAGCTTGATGGCACGGCTGTTAAAAACTATCATATACTAAAACCAATACAGTTCCAAGGTAGCAAATACTATCTTATTTATTTATTGTTTTGTTTACTGTTCATTTGTTACCTTTAGCAATTTAATTCACCTTTTAGTTGATCAAATTGATTTTAAGTAAATTTTTATTTTTTATGAGATTGATATCAGTTCCTCTAGTGTCGATATACAAGTATTATTAACAGAGATTATGTAAAAAGATTACATAAATTCACGGTCGCATGAGATGCAATGTCATAGTCTAATGACTAAATTAAGAACAGTGTCACAAGCTTTCAAAAGTTAGTTAATTAGACAGTCAATTATTACTCAATGTTTTTAATAATTTTGTAATTGCATAAATAAGAAATATTGTTATTTTGGAATTATGTTTTTTTCTTCATTGTTCTTTATTTATTGCATTATTATTTGTGATATTTATGGTATATTGTTCTTTAAAGTTTGTATCAAGTCATGGCCAAACACATACTTATTAGGAAGATATAAATTTCATATTCTAATTGTCCATAAATTTAATTTTTGACTTATGTGGCTCTTATATTTTGGCAAGTTTATTGTTGAGTTTCAACTATGGTTAAAGTGGCTGTTTTTGTTTGTGTTTTAGTCCATTACAAAGAAGCTATCCATTATACAAGCATAATAAACAGCAAACACCCTAATGAAGTATAAATAACAACATGTAAAGTTACAAAACAAATGTTTTCATAATTAAACCTTGTTTGATCACTAAATCCATCTGATATCATAAACACTAAAGTGTGTCCACACATAATCATACAAGTATTTTCACATAATAAACAATGAAAGTAGGATCTTTATTTGAGAATTTGTTATGGGTCACCTTGTTTTTATAGACGGTCTCAAGGGATTTATTCATTTGTAATTATGGGTTTATAAAGTGAATTATCATTATTAGCTTAGTCTAACAGTTAAGTGTCAAGCTGGCATTGATAAAACTATTTAAAGACTTCATATTGATGACAGTGAAAATCACTTACAATCAATAAAGTTGGAAAGCAATGTCTTAGGTACAGAGAGTGTCAAAAGTACTTTTTCCTTTACCTTATCCCAAAACTGTGTACGGCATTTTCTTATAATACCAGTACAGTATATTGTGTAAAAAATGTAAATTCACAGAATACAGTGTAACTTTTAAAATATTACTTTGCATGTTTCAGTGTTAATAAATCAGTTTCACAATTTACACATACAAATTAGTACCACATACTTACACGCTAACTTAACATCACCTACTGCATATGCCGAAGCTGCTCGGGGTTTGTGTGTCACTAGAGCCAATTCTGTAGAGTAAGAAACCTGTTTTATTAGTTTTGAATATAGTAAAATCTTAATCAGTCAATGGATACTTCTTAACCACTACAATATCAAATACACATAACATAAAAACAAATACCAGAGTTCAAAGACACTGATGGTATTTTTCATAATATAGTATCTCACTTATTTGAAAGAAAACTTCTCAACTATTCAAATATGAAATTATGCTCTCAAAAAAAAAAAGAAAGAAAGAAAGAGAGTGAGAAAGAGAAGCTACCTGTTCCTTCCTGAATTGTGAATTATTAAGTGTTACTAGTTTATAATACAGGTTCAAGTTGTGATAAAAATACTTTTTACATTGACCTTTCAAATGATTCTGTGCTCAAATATCTTATACATAAACACAACTGCAACTAGTGTAAAATTGACACAAATCTTAGAACATACATCCTCATCCCATGCAGTGATCCCCAAGGGCATATCGGTATGTCTGAGGACTCACACAGCTATGAAGCGGGTTTCAGTACCTGTGGTGGACAGAGCAAAGATAGCCCATTGTGTAGCTTTGTGCTTAATTCTAAACAATCAGTCAATGAACCCATACAGTATAAAGTAGTTCAATGATTGGCTAATTCTGATGCTTTTCACTTCCATCTCATAACCAACCATCCTGTAAAGATAGTTAACTTATAAAAGCTGTTGTTAGGTTTCCTGAACTGTGGCTCATATGTTTTATTACTTAAAGGTTTTTACATATAGTGATTGTATCTACACAATATAAATAAGGCCTGAAGTCAGACAATCATCTTTCTTTACTTTCTTACACATGCATTCTCTGTCACTCCATGCTAAAGTAACTAAAAAACATTCACGTCACATTTTAAAACATGAAAAAGTTGTTCACACAGCACCATTTATTTCATCAGTAAATCAAGATTCCTACTCCCAACTAATGCTCTGAGGAATGAAAATCTACTTAACCCTGAAAGAGATGAGCTTGGTCAGTTGATCAACCTTGTAATGAACATATGACTATGAAATTATAGCCCTGAATGTACTGAATATACCTTCATGAAATTTAGAACATTTTCAATAAACATTACTGATATGTTATACAAAAACAACAGATTCTGTAATGAGGTATTTTCAGTACAGATTTGTCTATAGATTTATTAAATATTTACTGACTCAGCTTAAATGAAAAGTGATGTTTATGCTGTGAACAAATATAAATTGTTTAAATCCTACAGTTTTTATATTTCACTTGCATGACCTCTAGAATATTTTGTATGTAATATCTAAAGCAAGACATAAAACTACAAATTTATTTTCTGATAACTGCAAACTGTAAGGGCTAATTACAATTACTTATCCTCAGAGCTTCAGGCTTAGCTACTTTCATTTAATTTTATTATTTTTAGAGCTATGTCTAATCATTATATCAAAACAATAAATTATCAAGTTATATGATGAAATGGCAGCTCATTTTATTTCTCCAAATTTTCTCACCTTACCTAACAAGTTTCTTTTTTTGTAACTTTTGTTAAAACCATACAAGAAATGTACACTAAAACAAGAAATTCATCACTAATTTTAGACTTGAGACCTTCTGGACTTTAGTGCATAGTTAATAAGCTTATCTGTTTCTTATTATCTTGACTGTCCAAAAATAAATCTTAATAGTTTTTAAATATACATCTTAAAAGAATACATCAGGTATGCTAATAGAATGTACCAAAATTAAAATAATTTATCTAACTTTATAATTAAGCTAAAATAGGTTAAAGAAATTACATTGTTGGTTGAGCAACATCTTTATTCTAAATACATCAAGCTGTCTTCACAAACTATCAGCTTTTACCATTCAAACAAAATGACCATCTGATTTATGTAGTTTAGGATGTGCTTTTTCTGTTTGTTATACAGTATTCTGCAAAAGTGTAATTCTCTCCAATTTATGGAGGTTAAGTCTTCCATGCCAACACAGAATGTAAATTTTAAATTGTGGTAATGCTTCACTGGTCCCTGTTGACAAGTAAATTAGCCAAGATGAAAAAACTTATTATTCTGCAGAATTTCCATATATTTGTACTAAAGGCACGTTATAAGGGTTCTGCTCGAATGAAAATACTGATCAAACTTAGGGTCTGAAATAACTGTCATGGTACCTTGTGCAATGTCTTAACTATATAGAGAAAAAAAGCTAGCAAGGAGTTAGCATATGATACTACTATATAATAAAAGAAATCCATATAATAGCACTCCAAAAATGAACCTTAATAAAAACAGTGTTTAACACTGTATATTAAGTTTTGTTGTCATGCCACAACTCCAAAAGTGTGCTGTCAGTAGAGCAGAGAGTTTACATAAAATCTTTACATGATACTGGTTGGACTCTCAGACAAATTGTTATACACTTGAAGTGCTCCACAAACTCTGTCAAGTCTACCATATATAGTATGAGACCAGGACAGATACATTTGAAAATAGGAAAGGAAAAAGGTGAACACTTAAACTGAATGTTATTAATGTTAAGTATCTTTGTTTATGCAGCTTTTGGGACAGAAGGAAGATACAGGTCTCAAGCTCAAGATAAACGACCATGTACCAAATGACAGAAAAGTGTCCAGATCTACTGTATCAAGACTCAACAAGAATGGAATAGTTGTTTGTGTAGCAGTTAAAAAAAAACAAAAATCCTTTACTATGATCTCCAAATATTGTCAAGACACTGAAATTCGCTAAAACATACAAAAACTGGACTGTTGATCATTGAAAAATGGTGTTACGAAGTCCAAGTTTGAAATATTTGGCTCAAAGCATCGGTTGTAATCCAGAAGAATAAAAATGAAAGATATTTACCTCAATGCATAGCACCTACTATGAAGCATTGGAGAGGCAATATGATGGTTTGTGGGTGTTTTCCAGCTGAGGTAACAGGAGATATTTGCGAAATAAACATAATGGAGCAGTGTAAGTACAACAGATACTGATCCATTATGGTATACACAGTGGTTTGCATATTATTGGTAAATAATTCTACTATCAAGAAGATAAAGACCTCAAATACTTATCCACCCTATGAAGAAATTACTTAGCTAAGGAAGAAGCAACTGGAATCATTCAAATAATGCAATGTCATGTACAGAGCCCTCCTCTCACCCCTTTGAAGCAGATCTAAGATTTCAAAGATAAAAAAAACTAAACAAATTAAAAGTTACTTCCAAAGAAACTTTATGGGAGTGTATGAAAGACATTTGGAATAAAATCCCAAAGGACACTTTGATTAAGTATGTTTCACAAATTCCTGAAAGACTGTCAGCAGTTACTGAGGTAAAAGAGGGACACAAAATACAAGTGTTTGCTGAACTCAAGCACTTCTACTGAGTTTCTTTTGCACTAAATAGGAAGAATAATAAATGCTGATGTTTCACCTGTGATTTACCTTCTACTGCTTTTTGAAAGTATCCTGAAATATAATTTGTTACTTTGTCCTAACACTTTTGCACAGAACTGTATAAGTACTAACAATAAAAACAAACAAACAAATAACTATATTTTTAGCATAATGTAAGATAAAATCTTGTTAGATACTAATCATCATAGGCACTTGTGACTACAGTGCCAAATTAGCCAATATTTGAATTAATATATGACAAGCTAATATTTTAGTAGTTAGTTATGATGATAGTGGCTGTGTCAGTCAGTTGAAATTTACTCCAAATTAAAAAAAATAAGAGACAAAAGTCATTTTTGTTTTTTACTCTTACTATAGAAGCAAAATATATCTGAAAAGAAATTATTGTTATAAGCATGTTCAATAGCAATGTCAAAGAGAAGTATGACCATTTCTTCAAATAGAGGAGTTATGAAGGATGTTTGTTTCTGAATTCCACGTAAAGCTACACGAGGGCTATCTGTGCTAGCTGTCCCTAATTTAGCAGTGCAAGACTAGAGGGAATGCAGCTAGTCATCACCACCCACTGCCAACTCTTTTGCCAATGAATAGTGGGATTGACAGTCATATTATAATACCCCCAGGGCTAAAAGGGCAAGCATGTTTGGTGCAATGGGAATTCGAGCCCGCTACTCTCAGATTATGAGGCGAGTGCCTTAACCACCCAGCCATGCCAAGTGGGTTAAACAAATAGTGATATCTCAGTAAAGCAAGAAGAGGTTGAAATCTTATATTTTGGTTTCTTAATACCTATAGCTTGTGTTTATAGTTGGTTAAATTATTTGAAGCACTTTATAAGGGAAGAGAAATAACCAATAAACAAAGTTAAACACTACCATATTTATGTATCTCAGGACGGCTGGTATGGGCATTAACACTTTTACTAGTAAATCAGAGAACAACATTTTGTCCTTCTTCAGTCAAAAACTGGTTCTTTGCTTTATTAGTAAAAGTGTTAATACCCGAACCAGCCGTCCTGAGATACATTTTTACTTAAAGTGGGTTTCCTCTCATTACAAACTACCATATTATATGACTCAGAAATAAAGAATAAACATTTATTGAGATATTTTCTTAAAACTTAAATAATTTGAATTATAAACTGTGCTTTAATGCAAAGTTTATTGACACACACTGATAATAAAGTAGTTTAATTAAATTTTAAATGTAATTATGCATTTAAAAAAGTTGTGAAGCGGTCACTTCCCATAACTATAAGGTTAAATGATTAATTTTCTTTGGTCTTACCTCCAAAATATTGACCTTTGTTCAACTTAGATAATTCTTTTTCTTCTCCAGACTGAGAAACAAAAAAATGATAAGTCATAAGGAATATTAAATATTCCCAGGTTCTAGTGTATAAATCAGTAATACTGTTTATGTAAGAGTCACTTATTAATTACTTTAAATAAATTAATTACAGTTGTATGCAAAATTCAAAATAAATATGAAAACTGAGGATACAGTAGTGGCAAATAATTCAATTTCTTTTTTAATATCTAATAAAATAAATCACAATAATTACTTAAATATTTGATATCACAGTGTTATTTAGAACTGTAAATAAAATAATTTCTAACTAAATTGAATCAATAAATTTTGTATCTGCTACTATGTATAAATTACCAAAATACAGAAGGCTAGTATTTGTGGTAATAAAACAAGTACATTTAGATTAATCTTCATGTACTTATAAATAAATAAAGACTATTATTCCATTTGACTCTTCTACAAATAAGTTTTAAAATAATTCATTAACATTTATGTGTACATGAAATAATTTAACTATAAAAATCTGTTAGAATGTAACAAAACTTCAATAAAAAAATATAAGATTCCATGCTCCACTCTATTTCAATAGCTGACAAATGATAGGTTAAAAACTGCTTTTGTAAATGAATCGATGCTAGGAAACCACAAGAAGTTCGCTTCCGGGTTGTCTAAGGGACCACAGTTCATATTTGAAACCAAACATACATTATCATTAAAATTTATAATAATTCTTTTACCTCATTAACCATAACTATTCGGACAGTCCCTTTCTCCACAAAGTACATTCCATCACCAACTTTACCCTAAGTAAACATTAAAATGAATTATGTTTAAGAATTTCAAAAAACAAACTGTATGAGTGGATACACACACACACATCTGTTTAATAGGTCAGCATGATTTCATGGTGAAATTGAGTGACAGTGACAGATCCAACCATGTTCAACTAGATGGCCCTTTTCTGAACATGAAGTTGACTGAATGGAGAGATCTGCTTATCAGGCTTGAATTTCATAATAATGGTTCTGCTTTATGCTTTTTTGTTAGCATAAGAATATTATAATAAAACTTTCTAGAACACAGACAGATTTACATTCAATATCTATCTGATCAATTTACATACTTTTTTTCAGTAGTTTAACTGTTGGTTTATTTAGTTTTAAACAAAGTAATCAATAATTTTTTTTCACAAACGTTAGTAACGTCACTTCTCTTATCTCCCAGTGGGACAGCTGTAAGTCTCTGGGTTTATGACTGAAATTAAGACTTCACTCTCTTAAGATTTATTTTTTTGTTGTCACCCAACATGTAAAGAAATTTAAAAAATATATATATTTTTACTCCAGGTCTCTATGATGAAAATCGATTTTAAGAAACTAATAAAGTTCCCTTTCACTTGAGTTACTAAAACTCACAACAGCATCATAATATATTTCAAAGAAAGCTAGACAATTTTTTTAGAAGTACAGAACAGAAAATTCTAATGGATAGAAGCAGAGGTAAGGTTTTGTGCATTTAACTGTGGTTATAGTGGTAAGTTTTCACAAAGAAAGCTAAATACCTACCTGTTTGATTATAATGTCTTCATTCTTATAGCTTTTTGGCATCAGAGCATCACACAAGTTCATTCTCTCAAATAGCTGAGGAAAAAAAATAAAAACATTACAACTGCAATTTCTACATCTTTATATGCATAATGGGTCATGGCAATCTCTCTCTCTCAAAGATGGAAAACTAAACAACTTACACAGCAAACCTTTCTCATTACTGAAGTGTAACTGTATGTTCACCAAATTAATATAAACATCATCATCATGACCAAGGAATTCATGTGACAGTTATATTTTTAGAAATATATCCAGTTTGAAATATTCTAAATTTTTTTGTTTTGATGGGCAGTAACCTACACCTATGCTTTCTGTACAAAAGAATCAAAAGATAATTTAACTTTTTTATAATATGACAAAGAGAAATAATATCACTGTTAAAAACTAAAATCAGTAACAAACCCACAGTTTAATATAATGCAAAACAAGTATTTGACACTTAGTCACATGACCTGAAATGAAATACCTGGTAATTAACCTATGCTAAGTATTATTATGTAAGTGCACGTGTGTGTATTAGAACTTTGAGGTTAAGCACAATATAATGTGCTCCATACAGTTTAGTAATAATGTTTACACAGAAGCCCATTGTATAAATAGAAGATTCTAATTATAACATTTTAGAAATTAACTACAGTAACCCCAAATACCATAACAGGATTTGGAACCACATTCAAACCAATGGTGCATTTACTTGGGTATCATCCACAACAGATCAAGATCACTGCTGAGTGTCTGACTCATTACAACCATTAAGTACAGACTCTTGAGTCTGAAACAGGAATTAAATTGGATTTTATGCCAATGTACATACTGCTAGCATCTGATGTCAAGAACACTACCAGAGGAAATATAACAAGCTGAACAATATATATATTTTTTAGTTTAACTGTACTTTAATTTATGAGATAATACATGTACATCCATTTGTTGAGAACTTTGATAATCATCACTCCATTTGACACAACAAAATGATGCTTAGGGTGGTGGTATTAGGTTGAGGCGAATAATAAGCAATGGTGAATGTACTGACTTTTAAGCTGTGGGACAGTACCACCGATGTAACAGTACCACCGATGTAACAGTACCACCGATGTAATAGTACCACCGATGTAACAGTACCACCGATGTAACAGTACCACCGATGTAACAGTACCACCAATGTAACAGTACCACCAATGTAACAGTACCACCGATGTAACAGTACCACCGATGTAACAGTACCACCAATGTCACTTCTTACAAGAACCACACCCTATGACCTTTTGTGCTGCCATTTCATGGTGCAACAGATCCAATCATGTTCAACTAGATGACCCTTCTTTGAAGTTGAAGTTGACTGAATGGAAAGATCTGCTTATTAGGCTTGAATTCCATTTCATAATAGTGGTTCTGCCTTTTCATGTCTCAGTGATAATAAATTGAAAATATCCTTCTGTTATTCATGAAGAGTAAACTCCCCACTTTACAAGTTTATCTGGTTTGAATGATTTTACTTTACACATTTTACAAGGTTAAATGGCATTTTTATGCAACCTGAATATAATTAAATGTTTTCTCTTTGCTTGTTGCAAAGCACCAAATGCAAGTAATTTTACATGCATTAAAGACAAATATTTAAGGCATTATACACGTATCACAGAGTAACTTAGTCATTCTCAATTTTAATCACCTAAAATAATTACATTTTAACAACTTTTATACAAATTGCAGTGATTATTTTGGGAACTAAACTTAAGTAATTACCTCTCAACTCCACTCAAAATTTGTTTAAGTTGAAAAGGTAGTTTTACAACATATAAAACAACTGGCTCTATACTATTAATGGTTCACAAACAAATTTATTAGCTCAAAATAGGTCATATATATATATATATATATAAACCAGCCATATATTGGCTAGTAGTAATTTTCAAACGTATTTATAAATAGTTGTGAGAAATAAGTACACTACATTAATAATGTAAATATTTCTTGTTATATTTTCCAGTTAACATGTGACAACTGTCATCATTCCTTTCTCTTAGATTACTTGTAAAAAACCCAGTGCATTAGAATGTTTCAATAAAAATTTGTAGAAATATACACAAACATGTTTCAAGTGAGTGCTAAAATAACAGAAAACTGTTTTAAGTTTATTTTGAAGAAATTATCAAGAATAAACTATGTTTATTTTTAATAGTTTCATTTTGAGTTTACATATTGATTAAATATTAAAACTAAATGTACATCATAAAGGTTGTGAAAGCATTTGTAACAAACATGAAAGAATTAAGTATATAGAAGGTTCATAACTTTTCTTTGCACATCTTTTTGTTTTGTTCTCCATATAAGCTGACACTAATACTGCTTTATATATTTACTTAGCACCTTATGTGCTATGTACATGATGTACATTTATTCCTGTATGGTGAAATTAAAAATGATGTCCATTTTTCTCAATCACATGCATATTTTGCACCAACCATCATATATACGTTTGCATAAATTAGTCATTGAGAACAGGTCACATTTTGTTATCCTTAAAATGTTGACAACCACTGGCTATACATTTCTACAAATTAATTGCAATGTGAGAGTTGCCAATCATTTCAGAACCCTTGAGAAACACACTACATATACAAGCAGTTAACAGACCACATAATAGGTCATTTCTGATTTGATAAAAGATTTAAGCCTTCCAAAGGAATATTCAGATATTTTTTAGGCAAAGATTTCTGGTTAAGACCTTACTTTTTCCAGGAATATCATTTTACTGGTACAGAAAGCATGAGAAAGAGTCTTTACCATACTTTTTGCAAGAAGGTTCAACAGTGTATTGCAACATTATTGCTGAATTAATACCAAATGCTATGACCTGCACTCAGACAAGCAAGTGGCAACTATTCATTAATTCCTTCCAAATAAATCTAAAAGGTATTTTCTTTCACAATGATGACATGTACATTTGTTCCTGTTGCTCATGCAGAGTCACATAAAGGAAATGTTCAAAACTCTTGAACCTCTGATATCAGGTTAAATAAACATTGAACGTGAAAGTCTGGTTGACAAAATGTCCTGTTATCCTCATTTCAAGTAAACCTGGACTTGATGAAGCAGTTTCTAAAGGTCTCAGACAAAGATGGCAACTGTTTCAAATATCTACATGAGTAACTCCCAGCTCTTTCAGGTATGAAACTTAAAGAAATTATTTTTTGTTGGCCCTCAGATTAGAAAATTGACTTCAGATGAAGAGTTTGAAACAACAATGAAAAGTTGAAAAGAAGCATAGATTGTATTTAAGATGCTTTTGATAAATTTTTGGGAAATGACAAACCAGAATTGACAAAATATTGTCAATAACATGCTTGATAAATTCAAAGAGTTAGGTTGTAATATGAGCTTGAAAGTTCATTTCTTACATTCATATATTGACTATTTCCATGAAAATCTCACTGGAGTCATTAACAGAGATTCTCCAGACACAGTATATAAAAGACAACAACAACATATAGTTTTGAGATGAAAAGATGTGGATTTCACACACACACACACACACACACAATTAGGGGATTGTTTGACATCAACATTCTTCCATTTTCTTCATTATGTTTGTATTTTTGTTAACAAACATAATAATAAAAAATGTTCATTGTGGTAAACAAAATAATAATTTAATACAAATAAGACTTTAGTTTTCATCCTGATTTGTGAAAAATCCTTACATGATAGAAAAAAATGAATATTATTTTCAAAACCTGTTTAGTTGATCGATGACTAATCCATTATTAAAACTAAAACAACGTTTATGAAGTTTAAATTTGTATGCTTGTGTTATGTTTTTGAAGTTGGATGGTGACTTATAAAGATGGATTTCAACAGATTTTATTTCTTCTTTACCATGGGCATGATGAAGGCAGCCCTAGCTGTACCACACACTGAATGTGCAGTGGAATGTTACATGGAGTGCAGCCAATTGTAATTACATGTTGGATCCTTTGCTTACAAAACATCGTAAGCATGTGAAACATTTTGGTTGTGTAGGTTGACCACCCTCAATATTTAAAAATCTAATATACCCAAATCACAGAAAATGATCCAGAAGAAAAAGAACTCTGAAGTCTGCAAATATGAAGAACTAGTAAATTTTCCTTCATCTGGAAATGTATTTCTGATAGTTACTTACATATTTTCACAACATTAGCTATTCTTGTTCAGTGCTACACTTTATGTAGGAACTTTTTATTTACACATGCCACAAGCCTTTTCTTCTTCCCTGTTAAAATTGGGAGATTTCAACATGCCAATAAGAGCATGGCATGCTCATGTGACTCATCTGTCTCCCTCTATACTCCTCTAACGAATTTTCACTTTGAAGTTTGACATAAGGTGTGAACACTGAAACAGAGTGTATGAAGGGGTGAGAAGTGTGAGCAGTAAAAACCTATCAAAACTATATTTTCAGTATAGGAAAATTATAACTTCTGATATGGCACATGCCTTCTCTCAAAAGATTAACTAGAATCCCACACTTTGAAGAAGCAGTGGCAGATTTAAGGCTGTGTAGGCCCAGCAGCTAATAGTTTTTGTGGGCCCTACATCCAATGTAATTTTACAGAGAATAAAATTATTAATAGTTTCTCATTAAGACCATGGGCCCTGAGAGATGGGCACAAGGGAATGACAGAAGTGACCCCAAAAGAATCTGAAGGATACCCGTGACAGTAAGAGAAATAGATCAAAAGAGGAGAATTCCACCACTTTTGAGCCAGGTATACTCTTTGCCCATGTGTATAATTTGTAAAACACAAGGGCAGAAACTGTGTGTTGTAGAGTGGATAGTGCTCATTTGACTGTGCTTGGCAAGGCAACTACACCTAATACCTCCTCACTCAGTACCAACATCCACAAGAGTGTAGGATGAGGATCACACAGTCTTCACTTCTAACCCAAGAATTGGCATTCAATACCTGCACCTATTGCTAAGTATGACACAAAGATCATTACTACTCCAGCAAACCAGAAATGGCCATCTGGAATAGAGAAGATGAAATCAGTTCATATGAGGACTAATGTTGAGTAGTTCACTCAAATCCAAACTCTCAATGTTTGAGAGCTGACATTCATGTGAAGGTAGGATGAGGGCTCCCAAAGGGGTGAACTGCTTTTGTGATGGATCAACTCCAGTCTGTATTGTATGTGTAACAGGAGGCCTTGTCACACTGAAAGGTGATAGATCAACTCTAATGTTTCTGGAAATAATAGTAGAAGACCACATCAACTAGTCCAGTGATAGATCAACTCTACTGTAGTGTAAATGGTTTAAGGATGCCACGTCATTATGCAAAGTGACAGATGAACTCTAGTGGTCATTGAAATTAATAGTGGGAAGTCACATCAAACCTGTCAGGTGACAGCCAACTTCATGGTTGTGTAAATGGTATAAAGGAGGCTATGTTGCATCTACACCAGCAGAACACTACTGCCCTACTCTCTCCTGAATGGTTCTAATCTGTTTCATGTGGAACAACTTCAAGAGGTTGCCTCCATTGCCCACCAAACCAGTGGCAAGGGCTCCTATACTCCATTTGGGGAAGGGTGGGGTGACAATGCATTGGAGAATCTTGAGGAGCGTCATCATAGGAGACAGTGAAATGGAAAACTATGAAACCCATTTTTTGAAAAGCAGACCTTATGACATTACTCACTCAAGGCATATCAGGGATGGGCAGCAATTCCTTTCTGCTTTACTCATGCAGTCCTTGGGTGGTACAGTCTGTATCAAACACATTTGTGAAGCAATCACTGTCAAGCAGATAACCTTTTAGCAATCTTGTGGAACATCCCATCTCTTTGGGGAACATGTGGAGCCATGGAAGACATTGAAGAATAAAAAACAGTAGAGATAGGATGGAAGGATGAATGGAAGGGAAGAAGAAGCAATTTGAACCAAAAGATGGACCCAATGATAAAGAGAGAGGTCAAAAACCAAAAAAAGGATGATGACAGCTAGAGGATAAAAAGAGTCACAAACATGTATCCTGGAAGGTAGCCAAATGGGTCCAAGAAGAATAAAGAAAACCTGACTGGACACCAAAGTATATTCAGATCCCATAAAAGGAAAGAGAAGGAAAAGGAGAAACAGCCTTATGGAATCACCTAGGTCTGTGGAAGGAGGAACAAACCCACAGAACAGAGGAAGTTGGAGAGGAACATATAATGTCAGTGGCAAACAAATCTGATCAGACATTCACAGGTTAAGAGAAGTTAGGAAAAAAATAACAATGAACATTAGGAAGTGAAATGGAGATAAAGTAAGGGAATGATTGATCATACAAATGACCCAATTTAAAAGTATAAAATATCTGTGTGGGCAACAAAACTAGAAGGAGCTCATGAGTACGTAAGGAACCAGGGAAGTAAAACACTATTGCATTGGAAAAATGAAAGGTACAGGATAAAACCACTTAATACTAAAAAAGTTAGGGCAGCAAAGACCCACGACCAAAAGAACCAGATGACAATTTCTATCACATGAACCAGGGTTGGTCAGTCAGTGGGAAACCCCCTGGCAATATATCAAAAGTGAAATACTTGCCATTTAGATTGCTTACACTATACATAAAATGGACAGATTTAGCTTGCTAACAAGGAAGTGATTCACGTGAAACCAGAGCAAATTGCAAAGGGTCTAAGAAAAGGTAGGTATGAAGACACATAATGGAAAGGGTGAGATGTAAAACAAGTGAACGAGGTTAATGAAGAAGAGCTGGAATGGCAGATGAATGACAGGGAGAGAGAGGAACAATTAAAATAACCTTACAAATTAAGATTGATTTAGGTAGTAGGAAGCAATCATGGGGTCTAGACAAGGAATGGAAGACACAAGAGAACACTTGATGAAGGAATAAGATGGACAAGATACTCAAAGATACACGTATCACCAATTCATGCTGAAGTGGGCACCAACAAAAGCCAGTAGATAAGATACAGGTGACAAATAGAGAGAGGGAACATTGGAGATATGTCTGTAGCATCATTTGCTTCCATCTCCCCTTCAAAATAAATCATAACCTCTGGTTTCTTCTTTCTCAATTTCTTCCAATCCTCCTCAAGCTCCCACGTCCAACCAATATTTGCCAGAAGTGGCTCAGCATTTGTTCTGGCATCAGGACCTGTTCCCATCTTTCCTGGAGTTTT
This sequence comes from Tachypleus tridentatus, assembly GCF_004210375.1. Classification (NCBI taxonomy): domain Eukaryota; kingdom Metazoa; phylum Arthropoda; class Merostomata; order Xiphosura; family Limulidae; genus Tachypleus; species Tachypleus tridentatus. The sequence goes on along the minus strand of NC_134825.1, from coordinate 20,411,526 downwards.
GTTCCTGCCCTTTCCTTGTACCAATGACAACTGGCATTTGATGGCCAGTAATCCACTGTTTTCACTTCAGCTTCTTCATATCAATATCCATGTTTAACTTGGGTTTCTTCTTTCCATGTATTTTCTACTAGGTAGTGGATATCATCCATAGAAGTCTCCAATGCTTACCTCATCTGAAGATATCACTACTTTCTCATCTTGTTCTTTGGTTTGTCCCTCTTGGGTAGGTTAATCAATTTCATGCTTTCTCTTTGGCCTTTATTGCTACCTTGAGTATTTAGTCAACCTGTCCAAGGTTTTGAATGGCATCTCCATGCTCAGAGTCTGCAATTACTTTGTTATATGGCCAGCTGGCATTTTCTGGCTCCTTCCAAACTGGAATCAATCACAAGTTATTTCTGTGTAGCTCATTATCTTGCCCAATTGGAGAAATTTTTCAACTCAAACATCTGTCAAGCTTTGCCTTCTCTTTTGTAACGTAGTTTAATGACATTTTTGTTCACTACCCTCTCTCAGGTTAGTCACTTATTACTTGCAAGTTTCTATTGCTTTTGGGAATTTGGTCTTTCATGACTTCATTGGTCCAACTCAGTCATGTCCATTTGCTGTCCCTTCAAATGTTTCACAAGTAACAGAGTTCTGATCAGGATTTTCTTTCATCCTCCATTTTCCTTCCTTCATCCATGAGGGATTGTCTGTTTCAGTGGCTGGTCAACACCCATACACAGGTGCATGTTCCTCTTCTTTCCCTGTATCTGAATATACATCTTTGGTTTCACATTTCCATTTAGGAATGAGGAGTATGGGTAATTTACAATGGTGCTTTGGGGTATTAGTCTGCATACTTCAGTTCTTTGCATATAGTCATTCTTTAACTTCTGTCTGTGCATCAGGTGTTCCATAATTTCCTTCTCATTTAACATTGTTTGGGGTTGGTTTTTTTTATGGTGGTGGCACTTTTCATTCAGTGTGGGGAAACCAATCCAGAGATCTATGTTTTGGTCATTGAATCTTTTCTACTAGGTGCATGTACATCATCTCTGTATTATTTCTTGTCCTATGTAGAGTGCTTTCCATATGGTTGTAGATCATGTTTTGTACCCTAAGTTATTTCTATCAAGACTTTTTGAGCCTATGAGTTTTTCTAGCATCATGAATAGTTGTTTTGCTATTAGTAATATAAACTTTAATGTATGTACATAAAAGCTGTTTTCCTCTCTTAATTGGTTGGTTTCAGGCTCAGTCAGTTGCAACCACCAACTAACTACTAAGTATATGAAATATAACTTTCAATGTAAATCTTCATGAAACTTGGAAAGCTGCAGTAAGCATTACCAACCTTCTGCACACATAAAAAAAAAACAACAGATATTTTGATTTAGTATTTTTACTCAAGGTTTATCTGGGAATTTATGGTGATTTTAAGTTAAGATTGAAATACACTCACATCTTACAAGTTTCATATTTCAGTTTTATAACATCCTAAATGAGTATTGAAATTACTGTTTTTAGTAAAACTTTGCAGTTAATTTTCTGTACTTAACATTGTATATGGATTCTGCCCATTTAAACGACTTTGTGATCATCATGTGACAAAAAATGATGCTTTTCTAGAATGACAGTGAATTGTGAAAGACAATTACACAAAATTTATTTTTATAGTCACAGTAACTAAATTATTCATTTAGTATTTCTTTACAGTTGCACTTAGATCCTCTGAGACTATGGTGAAACCTATTTATTAAACTGGACAGCTTAATGTAAACAGTAGATCCACTTTGCAGCACACTCATACTAAATTATACAGCCTCACACTTGTTGTGTGCTACAACTAATGACGAATATTTTATTCATTTAATTTCGTTTAAGTTTCCTTACTTAACTTACAAAGTTTCTCTCCTTTTATGTTTTATTTACTCTTGTAATAACAAAAAATATAAAGAAAAACCAAGAAATTTAGTACTTAAGTCTGGAATCTTGTCTTATTCAAGCTTTTGCACTCATATAACAGAAGGGGAGGTCAAAGGTTAGCCATAACTATTAATAATGATAATGTGGTCTCAAAAGTAATTTCATTGAAATTTCCGATATGCAGTATTTCCACAGACACGTAGAATGTTGAAAGTTATATAATTTATCTGGCATTGTGACTAAGCTATTAAAAAATATGTTTAAATTTACTCTTTTCAATGGTTTATGCATAATAACTGTCAGTAAATTGAAAAAATAATTACTTTCTGTTGGTTACGAATCTTGCAACTGCAAATGTTAAAGATAATGTTTGAAAGCAGTGTGTTCTACAAGAGTTGTGTGTGGTTTTTCACTTCATTGCTTGTATCTCCATAAGTGAGAGCTTTTTCAGTATGAACTAACAAATTGAGTTGGGAATATTTACAGTATAACAGTGCACATTCTACAACATTTAGGCCATACAGAGGTAAAAGTAAACTAAACATTGTCAATTCAGAATGAAGAAGCATTACGTGAAATAGACAAGTAGATATTGAGAATGAATTTTGACATTTCTTTTTGAAATAGAAAGATAAAAGTTGTATGATCCTAAAATTTGAATAATAAAGTATATCTTGATGCTAAATGTATTGATACACATTGATAAAAGTTTAATCAAATTTTAAAGAAAATTCTCATGAAATAAAACAGATGAGAAAAAAGTAACCAGAAAAATTCACACTGGCCAAAATCTTAAGGCCAATGAACATAAAGGAAAAATATGCATTTTGCACTGTTAGACTCAACCACTTATTTGAGTAGAGCTTTGAAAGATGAAAATAAGAAAAGGGAAAATAAAAAAACTTTTCTAGCATTTAATAGGGAAAATGTGAACACTATGAAATTAGCCTAAATACTAGCTGGTCAAAAGTTTACGACCATACCAAAAAGAAGTCCTAAACAGGATAGAAAATGCCCAACAAGAAGTCTCAGTAGTAAGTTGCATTGTGAATAACTGCAAAAATTTGCTTTGGCATGGTCGATATATGCGTTTGAAGGAGGCTGGCTGGAATGTTATTCCAAGTGGTGAAGATGGCTTCACAAAGATCATGCACTGTTTGGAATTGATGTAAATTTCTATAGACTTGCCTTGCCATCCACCCCAAACATTTTCAATGAGGTTCAGTTCGGGCGAACACGTTGGATAGTCCAAAAGAATCACGTTATTTGCCATGAAAAAGTCCTTTGTTCCCCAGGCACTGTGGATTGCAGCGTTGTCCTGCTGAAAGATCCAGTCATTTCCACACAAGCGAGGGCCTTCAGTCAATAAGGATGCTCTCTCCAACATGTCAATGTAGCCAGATACTGTTTGATGCCCCTGTATAACCTGAAGCTCCATTGTTCCATGGAAGGAGAAAGCACCCCAGATCATGATGGAACCTCCTCCACTGTGTCGTGTAGAAAATGTCTCCGGTGGGATATCCTTGTCATGCCAGTAACATTGGACCATCCAGATTAAATTTTTTGTCATCAGAGAACAAAACCTTCTTCCATTTTTCTACAATCCATGTTTAGTGCTTCTCAACAAAGTTTAACTGAGCTGTTTCATGGTGTGGAAGAAGGCGTGGCCTTTGAAAACGTTTATGATTTTTAAAACCTCTCTCTCATAGATGCCATCTTATTGTTCTTCAGCTGCATTCTGTGTATATAATGGCTTTAATCTGGTTCAACGATCAGCTGGTGTCTTGCCAGATAACCCTTCAATTCCTCCTGCTCAATGCCGGGAAATTTTCTTGGGCCGACCACTTAAAATTCTCATTCCGTATCTCTCAGGGTTTTTTTAAGAAATTTGCAACAGCAGTTTTACTGTGCCCAATCTCACTTTTGCAGCTCGATAATTCTGCCACGTTCAAACTCTGTCAACTTTTTAGCTTTTGCCATGTTTTTACCCAACGTAACACAGAAGATGTCAGTGGGAGATGTTGACGATGCTAATGTTTGAACATAAATGACTAAATTTCGTTATGTGTCTTCCGATTAATGCTTTGTTTCAGTATGGTCTTAAACTTTAGACCAGCTAGTATTTAGGCTATTTTCATAGTGTTCACACTTTCCCTATTAAATGCTAGAAAAGTTTTTTATTTTATTTTCCCTTTTCTTATTTTCATCTTTCAAAGCTCTACTCAAATAAATGGTTGAGTCTAACAATGCAAAATGCATATTTTGTCTTCATTGACCTCAAGATTTTGGCCAGCAGTGTATATATGCATTTAATAGCATTTAATTTAAATTTTGATTATATTTAAAGCTTTAACAAAACCTTAATTTCATTACATATACTTTAAATGTTAAATAGCAGCACTCACAGATGTAGTGAACAAATTAATAATGAGAACAAATATTGGAAATGTTAAAAATTAAACACAAAATGTGAATAAACAAACATAAAACTTACATTTAGAGACTGTAACAATGGAACTCCTTCCAGAAGTGACTCATATTCCTTCCTCTTTTTGAAAGCACCCTTCAGTACAATCTTTCTAAATACTTGTCGACTCTGAGGCCAACAAACAAAATAATTATGCTCAAATAAACGTTATTTAAAATGGTCTATTAAGTTTATCATTCATCTTTCTTTTCTTGTTTGTCCAATGAGGTTAAGTTTCTATAATATATTTGATAAATCATGCCTTTATCCCTGAGCAAATAAATATGGAAAAATGAAATATAGGTTATCATTGTTAGAGTTACAAACCTAGTTAAGGTTCCAATTTTCAACAAATTAAGCAGAAACTTTTAGCTGTCACACAATGTTCCAAAGTAATGAATTAGCCCTGTAAATATGTTCGGGACAGTAAATTATGCAAGGCAACTATAAAGCAACACATATTATTGTACCCTTTAAAACTCAAACTTAATGTTTATAAAGCAGATATAACTGATACCATGGTGTTGGTAGACAACAGATGACATGTGTATTCCAGTAACATTTATGCACAAAAAACAATTTGTACAGTACTTTAAATGCAGGATAATTTGGGATTATGTTAATATTTGTGGAAAAAAAATTTGCAGACATTCTAAAGCAAGTATGAGGAGAAGATATGTTGTTATTGTTTTGTTTGTTTATATGATGTTAAGCACAAAGATACATAATGGACTATCTGTGCTGTATTGGTCAAAAGGTATGAAAACCAAGTTTTCAGCATTATAATAATTTGGACTTAATGTTTTAGTCACTGGGAGCAAGGGAAGCTTACGTATAATTTTTATATATGTGCTGTGATGGTACAAAGCTTAATGATACATAATTAGTGCTATTTTATGAAGGACAAAAATTACTTAAGATTACTACATACAGATGAAAAGTTGTTCATGTATCCATTTATGATTCTTGTATGTTGGTCAATGCAGTACTGATTGACATGCAACTTGTATGAAATAACAGAGCCTTCTGCTGTGACAATGAAGTATCTACATAAAACTGATGGTGCACTACTTTGGGCATATAATTAAATTTCAGAATATGTTGGTAAATATGATGTCACTGGCACATTAAAAACATCACAATCATTAGCTGAAATTCCCCATTACATTTACTTGGTTGTCAAGGAGACACAATTATGCAACACCATAAATTTTTGTCCAGTTGAAACTATCTGCACATTTTTATTTTTAAAATGCCCAAATTCAAGCACATTTCTTCAGCTCAGAAGGCTAATAAAGAAAAACAAGGAAAAGAGCCCCAAAAGAAGATCTCAAAATAAATAATAAAATTCATTGCCTTTATCATCACAATTAATAAATTACAGGGCCAAAAACGTTGACCAAGTAGGAATACATTGTTGAGAATCAGATTTTTCACGGTTTAATTTATAAGGATTTATTGAGAAGAAAGTTTGAACATAACTTAAAAATATACAGAAGGCAAGAAGGCAAAATGATAATGGAGCAATACATAAAGGAGATGACAATATAGACATAAAAAATGTAGTTTTCATGAAATACAAGAAACAGAATAGTCATTCTCCATACATATAGTTACTAGATTATAATTAATTTTTAGACATTCACAAACCATTTTAGACATAATTCAGAGAAGAAAATTAATCATTATTTCCCATAATACAATGGGCATTCAACACGTTAATAATAATTAACAACATTTCATTGTTGTAAATTGGCAAAAAAAATGAAGATAAAAAAACAACTAAAAGTTTTTGATGAAGTGATTAACATAACACTGAGATTATTACAAACTTTCTATGCTTGTTTTTATGAGAGAGAAAGAAAAATCACACTGTAAAAATATTCCTCATTTAACTTTCTGAAAACTGAAAAACATGAGACAGGTTCTTACAGAGTAGTCTAATAATAACTATTTCACTAGTAACAAAAACATCAAAATTAACTTTAAAAAACATTAAGATTAACTCAGTATTTTTACAGTGGTCAAGAAAAATTCTTTATTATTATAGACTCTTATTTCTGTTAAAGCCTACACAATTTTTCATGTTTATATTTAGGGAAAAAGAGTAGATGTCAGCTTTTGAAATAACATACCATTGCCCAAAGGGATCCCTCAGATACAGCTTTAATTGTAGCAGCTCGAGGCTGATTGTACATCAGTGCCAGCTCACCGAAACTTCCGGTATTTTCATACTTGCCTACAAATTTATCATTTTCTTGGTCTGTGTCAACATGGATGTTATAAGTTCCACTAAATAAAACAAAGAGATAAAAATTAGGCTAAATAATACAAAGTATGAAAGAAAATTAAATAATTTGTAGCAGCTGATTGAGCCTTGTAATTGAAGAGTTAATTTTGATTTTTTAAAACATATAAGTAAGAAGAAAACTAGTAGTAGTTCAACCAAGCAGCCTATTATGACAAGCTGGTTCCAATGAAAGTTCTCTTAACACTAATTAAGTATGCAATTCCAACTAAAAAGTGTTTAATTAATTAATACTTCGTTATCTTTAACTAAAAATCTTGCACAAAAGAACTAAACCATAAAAAATAGATACTTTTTGTTTAACATATTTTACTTTCATGGGTTTACTTGAATAAATCTGGCACATCTAGTTAAAGAATAACATTTACTAACCTATAATGCGAGTTTTTGTTACCTCACTGAAATATCTACTTTCTTGAAAGAATTCACAGAGGTTAAAATAGTTTGAAGCCACTGTTTTCATTATGCATAATATATTTTGTTAGAACTAACCTTTGTATAACGTAGAAATAGTCTCCATCGTCTCCTTGACGAATGACAACATCACCAACATGAACCTGGAAGTCAACAAAACAAGAAAATAGAAATGTTAAATAACAGTGTAGTAACACTGTTGTAATTTGAGAAGTTTAAGATAACCAAAATATAAAGTGAATACTTAGAATAGTTAACTTTTTTCTTCTAAAATACTTATCTTTAAGTTTATTGTTTATGATTTTTTTCAGGAGTAAAATAAAACCAAAGTACAAAGAGATTAATTTTGTGACCTTAATATTTCTATTAAGGTGAAACCATAATTACTTTATAGTTTTAATTCAAGAATAAATGAAGTTATAAAATCATCTGCACCATTTCTGCAGGCTTAGCCAGCACAAAAGTTTTAGAAACAATGCTATCACTCAGGGGCATAGATCCTGGGGGTTGGGGGGGGGGGGTGGGGTGGTATACATCCCCCCTCCATTTTAGGTGGGGAGTATGGTGTATACAATCATCCCCCTCTACAGTTTGGTCTGTTGAATTGTTTTATTGCATCACAGGCTTACAAATTGTGCGTTTGTTCTTGTGATTCTCGTGTTCTTATCAATGGAATTACATCATTAGGCCTAGATGTAGGCTTTTTCAGTAGCTGAAATGTACATCTTTAATATAAGCATGCTTCTTAGCTTTTCGATCTAAGAGATAGTTCGTAAGTATCAGTCAGTAGGCCTAAGTATACATGCATGTATAGTGGCAACAAGATTACTCTGTGACTGCATGTTTACAGCTTTCACGTTCACATAATCACAGATTATCAATTTGCAAATTGAACAGTCCACATAAGTGGTTGCAAAAATCATCTCTCGAGTCTTTAGTCAGCTAAAACTTTATATTTTTTTAAACTCAAACACAGCTTAGATACTAAACTTGATAAATTATAGTGGATTCTGTGGTATCAATATAGTAATTCATGTTTTTATGTCATTTCAAAATGTATTTTTTGGGGTTTTATATATTGTTTTGTTTAACAGCTTCTATGTGCAAAACTTGAAAAGGCTTAGCAACCCACAGTAAGCACAAAGTAACACAAGTGCACATGTGCCTCACCATTGTAACTTTTGTACTGTCGGCCAGTAATGGCTGAAAGGTCAATATAATCAAAATAAACATATATAAATGTATAATGTTTTGACATTTAAGCTATTTAGACTAAATACTTGTGTTCTTTAATTATAATTTGTAGTCATTCTAAAATGAAAAAAAGCATAATTTATATTTATTTCTTGATTTTTTATGATGGTTACAAGAGTGGTCAAATTTACTGAACATGTACAGAAGTTTAGATTCGATAGTGAAAATAAAAGATAAAACAAATTTTTCTTTAAAAATCTTTGGTAATTATTTGGAAGTTGCAAATATTTCACATGTAAAATTTGAAAATTTTCTGATGAATAAAAGGTATTTTTAATCTTAAAATGAAAATTACTCTACATGCTGGACAGTCAACATTCTAAAAGAAAGTATCTTCTGAGAACATTTTTAATTAAAAAATCTTATTACTGAGTCATAAACCTGATATTTCTGTACAAAAGCCTTGTAATGCTTACAACATTTTGTAAACATATCCATAGTATAATAACTCTGATGGATACTTTTGTGTTTATGAGCTGAGTGAATTTCACCCAACCCAAAATGAAAGGGTTAATCAGTTACATGTAACTAATCAATTATTTTCATATAACACTTGGACAGCTGGGATAATTAAAAGTAGTAATAATCAGAAACAATAATTTCATCAGTTGCTTATTTTCATACTATTACTCAAGTTAAACATAATTCAAGTGACTAATTACTTTACACAACACTATTCAATATAATTGATACTCACAGAGAATCAGTAATATTGATTAATTACATAAATGTAGTCAGAAGTTTCTTTCTTTTGAAAAGTCATAACAGGAATGATAATTACACAAGTTATTTTAGGACTGTAAAATCTGTGCTGGGACTTTGTTTTACCCGAAAGTACTGTATTATAATTATTAGGATTTCCATTTTCCTCTTATAGTATGTCTTTCCATCCTGTTCTAGAACTTAGAACCTAAATAGTTTTATGGCATACTGTTTGTGAATAAAGATTGTATACTTTCACTTATTTTTCTTACGTATCTTTGCTTCTTGTGTTTGAAATTATTTTGTGCACAATATTTGTTGAGACTATATTGTAGATATATATAACTTTCTGTCAGATGTGTGGACCTGAATAAGTACACATTGACAACAAAACACAGTTTACAAAAATTAAAGACAAAACATTACATTTAAAATTTGGAGGACTATAATACCTTTTTTTCAAACATGGCATCCAATAATTCCTGTACTTGTTCCTAGCATAAAAACAAAAGAAACAAACATCTCATTACTTAAGTCAATAGAAAAATGCTAGTTAGATAACATTTACATGGTTTGTAAAATAATGAACACTAAACAAGTGTTATCTTTACAATTGAACACACATTTTGACAACTCCACATTTTGTTTCCCAAACATTTTATGCACATTCACTTTTTAAGGCACCACTGTGTTCCAGATTCAAACATTACACTTTTAGAAATATTGCAAATTGAAAAAGATTTTTTAAACATAAAGTGATAATCTAAATACTTCAAGTTTTCAAAAGTTTTTCAGGTGATATATATCATATGATTATGATGTTTATTTATAAAATTCATTTTATGTTAACAAAGAACAAATATAGAACATCTCTATTCTATTGAATTTAAAACAAATTGGTTTGAGCTTAAGGAAATAAAAAATTGTTTTCTAATTACAATCAAAGGCAAACACCAATAAACATTCAATTTCAGCTTTTTTATACTATTTATTATCATCAAATCAAAGCATTTATTTGAATTTTTGGTTAAAAAGAATGTAAAAACAGGATTTAGAAACAGGCCATTCATTATAAAGAATACAGGATTATACTTGGATATTCTAGTTCAAAATATCACTACAGAATTAAGTAAACATTAAGTTATACAGGTTTTCACTAACTCCTTTTCTGATATCATGTTTTTGTTTTAAGTACAAAGAAGTTCAACAAAATGACATTTTTTTTTTTACTTTAATCTATAATAAAACTCAATTTAAGATATATTTATGATACAAATGGCTTACTTTGCAATTTGACATCATACTGTAATAATTTAAATTATCCTTAACTTCAAATCCTTAATTAATACTTAATTGATCATTGAAGTTATTTAAAAAATTATACAATTCTTCTAGTTTAGTTTAAAAAAAAAAGTAACGAATTTATACCAACAACAATGAAATTGGTTGGTATGTTTATCATGTGATGTTTATTTACCTATTTGTATACATAAAAAAATCAAAATTTACAAACATTTTAATACAGATTTGTTTTGATAATACACAAAAATTAAATTTACAAACCACATACAATATCTTCTTTCCTCTTAGAAGATAACATTCAGAATGAAAGATAAATTTATTAAAATAATAACAGCTTCAACACATCACTAAAATATTCTTACAGATAATGTTTATGTGTTGACATGAGTTCATTCTTATATAAATCAGGAGTATAATGATATTGTGCAATATGAAATACAAATTATAGACCATTTAGCTTATTATTAGGCTAAACTTCAAAAGGAAGTCAATTCAATAATATCGAGCTTCAACAGATATTTTATAGAATAACATATTTATATTGATATGTACTTTAAAACAAAACTTGATGCCATTTTGATATGCCTTCTTAAAACCTCTACGGAATTACATTTCTTTAATATTAAAACTTATTTGAATTATTTTTACAATTTCAATACAGATACTTCAGAAACATCAAGTTATTATGATATGTGAAACTATTTGAGAATATAAATAATTTACATGTTTAGAATTAAAAATCAACACAAACTTTTAAACTTGGAGCATATTAAATTAATGGTTTACAATTTAACAGCTGCAAGTAAAGCCTGAATATTGATATTTTTTGATGTTTTAAGTTAACAAATATTTATAAATGTATTGCACAAAATATTGTATTTACATCTGGATGCAAGATGGTTTTAACACTTATATTTACTTTTGTTAACTAATTTTCTGTTAATGATAATTTAAAGTATTTATCTATAACAGTTTGCTTTGAAATGATACTAAATAGTCTAAGATAACTTGTTTTTATTAATTACCTGATCCAATGAGCGGAATAAAAGAATATTTTTAACTGCTTCAACCAGTTGTTTTCTCTGTTCATCTGACTTTGGATAGATAACCTGAAATCAGAGACAAAACAACATGATTAAATTGAACACCACTAAGTGTCAGTTGAAGTTTCAAATAGCATGAGATTTAAAAAAATAAATAAAATAATTAAGCTTTTACATTACATCAGAAGAACATTTGGCAAACATGTTGCATTAATTACAAACTCAGAAAAAATGAATAAGGCAAGTAGATGTGACTACGGGATAATACAAGATATAAATCCATGTAACTCAAGTATGTGACACAGAGACTAGACAATGTTGCCTCTGTCTGATATCATGAAACACAAGTATACGATAACCCTGGGAAGAGTGGTTGAACACACACTGAAATATCAGAAACAACTGAACAGTGCTTAATATTCATAGAAAGGAAAACAAATTAATCAAATGAAATAAACATAAGGCTGATACAGTATCCATTTAAATATTCTTCTAGCAAATGCTTAGACATTGTTTATAGCTTATAAAAAATGTGACAATTCATACATTAGAGAATAAATACTAAAACATGGTACACAGAAACAGTTGCTGATAAATAAGAATCCACTTTTCAGAGTACATTGCATAAAAATAAACAGCTGTCTCAAAGAGTCTCTCTCATAAGTAAGAGTTATCAAATAAACATTTCAATAGGTCAAGAGTTTTGATTAAAACATATCCAAAACATCTCTAGACTATTGAAAAATTACATTTAAAATGTTCAAGCATTATCTGCACAGCTTTTCCAATAATTTAATCAGTAATTTTTTAAATTATTTTACCTTATTATTTTCATCATCTTCATCTTCTTCAGGGTCATAATGTTCAGCAAAAACTGGAAAAAAAAAGTAATATGTCACAAGTTAAAATATTTTGATGGATTAATATTTTTGGTGTATACACTAAAACAGTAGCTGAAATATTTTCCCCACCAAATATTATCTGCTATAAAGCCCCCCAGTGGCTCAGCAGTATGTCTGCAGACTTACAATGCTAAAAACTGGGTTTAGATACCCATGGTGGGCAGAGCACAGATAGCCCATTGTATAGCTTTGTGCTTAATTCAAAACAACAACTCTGCTATAAAATTGTGACTCCTACACATCCTCTTTTGTGATAAAATACTAAGTACAAAACAAAATACAGTTTCCAAAGAGATTCAGTTGTAGTTTATATATTTCTTTTTTAAGTCAGTAACATTATTAATGTTAAAACACTTTGGAAATCAGAACTGGCAGAACTATTCTATTAATGATGTAGAGGCATTCCAAACTAAATTTGCTTAAATATTGAAATAATAGTAATTCCAATTTAAGTATAATGAAGGAAGGCCAAAATTGTAATATCATTTGTTTATTAAACATTTTTATCAAACATAATGTAGGTTGAGTTCATTTTAAACTTCTAGGCAATAAATAATTATTTTAACTCTACACTTATTTGGATACATTTGATACAACAGTTTTTGTTTTGTTTTCTAAGCTAACATTAACACTGAAAATTATGTTTTAATTACAGATAATTATTTCTTAATTTGAATCAAACCTTACTAACCCTGTCATAACCCTTATAATTATTAATGAATCAACATTTAAGAATTAAAACCAATTTAAAATGAACACTTTATATTAACCAAACTATAGGTTTTTTAAAAGTTCAGTTACAAATAATCAAATAGAACATCTGATTTCATCTAACTGCTTGAAAGCTTCATTAACTGTACTACAATATGTCAGTAAATCAAACCTTGTCTTACCAACTCGACTAAATATCAAAAAATTGAGTTTACCTGTGAAATATGATAATTTGAAAATAAATATAAAGGGAGATCTATGAGCAAACCTTCCCCAAAATATGCTCTAAGTTGAAGGGAGATCTATGAGCAAACCTTCCCCAAAATATGCTCTAAGTTGAAGGGAGATCTATGAGCAAACCTTCCCCAAAATATGCTCCAAGTTGAAGGAAACTAAGTATTCATAAATTTTCATATAAAGTACTAAACTTTAAAATGTTCTCTACTGTAGATAGATACACAAATAATGGAAACAAAATTCTGGCTGATTGATTTGACTGGAAGGAAAATGAATGAAAGGCAAAAGGATCATAAATCTAATAAATTAACACAAAAATTACATATTTTATATAAAATTTATTGACAAACAGTAATTTTATTTAATAACATATGTATTTATTTCCAACTCACCTGACTTTCTTCTAGTAAATCTGTTTAGAGGTTCTATGGAAGATATGAAAGATGATTAATTATCTAAAATTAACATGAAAGGTTCTGATGTTACTTTATTAAATGTAACTTTAGTTCTACACAAAATAACTCAATAACTGTATAAGTATACATTTCAAACAAATTTAAGAAACTATAGTTAACAATGAAATGTGAATTATATTTCAACGAGTTCAGCTTTTTGGTAAATGATTTGAGTACCTACCTATACTGTATAGGCTTCCCTCATGTGTAACAGACTATAAAGTAATATGAATAAAGACTATTTCTAAACATTTATGAACAATACTGAACCTACACAGGCCTCAAGTTTTGATTTGTATACAAAGTTTTCTTACTTATTTTAATATTTTATACTTCTCATGGTTGTGAAATATTGCAAAATTAAACCATGAAGTATAATATTATATAGTTGTTAATGAAAATAACACACTTTAAAGTGTAACTATTTTATGATAAATACAGTGTTAAAAACTATATATATCATTCTGTCCACTACTGTGTTGTTTTTTGCATCCAAGTAACCCTAATGAGCTCTTGTATTAAGGAAAACATATTTTTGCAATGAAAATGGTGTAGATAAACTGTAACACACCTTTCTTCCCAGAAAAGTCAGAACAGACTGTATAAAGTATATAGCATTAAAAAATAAAAATATAATACATTTAATAATAATAGTATTGTTTTATGACCAATGTATCTGACTAAATATATCTTAAATAAACAAAATAACAAAAAAAGGCTTCATAGCAAAACCACATTAGGTTCTGTTGTGTCCATTACAGAGAATGGAGCCCAGGATTTTAGTACTGTAAGTCTGTAAATGTGCTGCTGGCTCATCAGAGGGCAACTGATGATGTATCATATTAAATATCTAGTCTATAATATACAGTCACGGAACTCAAAGTTTATATAACATCATTTGTATGATTATTTCAGATGTTTTTCACTGACAAGGTCAAACAATGCATTGATTTCATTCTTTTGTTATACAATTATTTAGTCATGCAGCAGATTAAGTTTTAATGGACAGAATTCTCTTTGTACAGTGTTTATTATATCTCTCCACCAGGTAAGTGTTGATTAGTATAAGTCAAGCTTTGTGAAGAGAATTTCCTAAACTTTTAAAAGAAAGTTTGTCAAATAATCTTGTTACACACTAATCCACAAGTAAACCTAACTTAAATATTACATCATCCGTATATTTAGGATTAAACAGTTATGTTATGAAAGTGCAAGTTGACTAGAAAAATTTATATTATCAACAGTTCCAAATAAGCAAATGTTGTAACCCTTTCACAACTAAAAATGAATATATCTTTATTCAAGTAAAATTTTAAAACTTTAGTATAGGTTGTCTGTACTTAGCTATATATTCTATATGAAAAGAATGCAATAGGGATAGAATTACCTTTCTAATAATAAACATTACCTTTGTAATAATGTTTGGCATGCTGGACATATGGAAATAAACAGAAAAGTCTACCCCCCAATTTTTTTGTTATAATAAAATTAATCTCCTAAGATGAGAAATAAGATGTTTAGGATGAAAGAGTTTGAACTAGAATATATTTCCATGTGTGGTGATTGAAACATTACAATATTTTACCATTCATTTGCTATGATGTAAAAGTGGGGTACTGTCATGGTTCCTGACTTTATCATTGTTTTGTGCAAATGTGTGATATCCCAGTCTCCTACCCTATCAGCCTGTTAAAATTTTACAATAACTAAAGAGACTGCTAAGAATAAAGATTATTGGGTTTTATTTAGTCACCCCTGTTTATTTTCCTTTGGTGATGGTGTTACAAATTATTCTCCTCTGTGTTGTGTACATTAGTACACAATCTTTAAGGATGCTACTTTATCTGAATACTGCACAAGTTATTAACTGTGTTACAAATTATTCTCCTCTGTGTTGTGTACATTAGTACCAATCTTTAGGATGCTACTTTATCTGAATACTGCACAAGTTATTAACTGTGTTACAAATTATTCTCCTCTGTGTTGTGTACATTAGTACCAATCTTTAGGATGCTACTTTATCTGAATACTGCACAAGTTATTAACTGTGTTACAAATTATTCTCCTCTGTGTTGTGTACATTAGTACCAATCTTTAGGATGCTACTTTATCTGAATACTGCACAAGTTATTAACTGTGTTACAAATTATTCTCCTCTGTGTTGTGTACATTAGTACCAATCTTTAGGATGCTACTTTATCTGAATACTGCACAAGTTATTAACTGTGTTACAAATTATTCTCCTCTGTGTTGTGTACATTAGTACCAATCTTTAGGATGCTACTTTATCTGAATACTGCACAAGTTATTAACTGTGTTACAAATTATTCTCCTCTGTGTTGTGTACATTAGTGCCAATCTTTAGGATGCTACTTTATCTGAATACTGCACAAGTTATTAACTGTGTTACAAATTATTCTCCTCTGTGTTGTGTACATTAGTACCAATCTTTAAGGATGCTACTTTATCTGAATACTGCACAAGTTATTAACTGTGTTACAAATTATTCTCCTCTGTGTTGTGTACATTAGTACCAATCTTTAGGATGCTACTTTATCTGAATACTGCACAAGTTATTAACTGTGTTACAAATTATTCTCCTCTGTGTTGTGTACATTAGTACCAATCTTTAGGATGCTACTTTATCTGAATACTGCACAAGTTATTAACTGTGTCACAAATTATTCTCCTCTGTGTTGTGTACATTAGTACCAATCTTCAGGATGCTACTTTATCTGAATACTGCACAAGTTATTAACTGTGTTACAAATTATTCTCCTCTGTGTTGTGTACATTAGTACCAATCTTTAGGATGCTACTTTATCTGAATACTGCACAAGTTATTAACTGTGTTACAAATTATTCTCCTCTGTGTTGTGTACATTAGTACCAATCTTTAAGGATGCTACTTTATCTGAATACTGCACAAGTTATTAACTGTGTTCCAAATTATTCTCCTCTGTGTTGTGTACATTAGTACCAATCTTTAGGATGCTACTTTATCTGAATACTGCACAAGTTATTAACTGTGTTACAAGTTATTCTCCTCTGTGTTGTGTACATTAGTACAAATCTTTAGGATGCTACTTTATCTGAATACTGCACAAGTTATTAACTGTGTTACAAATTATTCTCCTCTGTGTTGTGTACATTAGTACCAATCTTTAGGATGCTACTTTATCTGAATACTGCACAAGTTATAAACTGTGTCACAAATTATTCTCCTCTGTGTTGTGTACATTAGTACCAATCTTTAAGGATGCTACTTTATCTGAATACTGCACAAGTTATTAACTGTGTTACAAATTATTCTCCTCTGTGTTGTGTACATTAGTACCAATCTTTAGGATGCTACTTTATCTGAATACTGCACAAGTTATTAACTGTGTCACAAATTATTCTCCTCTGTGTTGTGTACATTAGTACCAATCTTTAGGATGCTACTTTATCTGAATACTGCACAAGTTATTAACTGTGTCACAAATTATTCTCCTCTGTGTTGTGTACATTAGTACCAATCTTTAGGATGCTACTTTATCTGAATACTGCACAAGTTATTAACTGTGTTACAAATTATTCTCCTCTGTGTTGTGTACATTAGTACCAATCTTTAAGGATGCTACTTTATCTGAATACTGCACAAGTTATTAACTTTGTTACAAATTATTCTCCTCTGTGTTGTGTACATTAGTACCAATCTTTAGGATGCTACTTTATCTGAATACTGCACAAGTTATTAACTGTGTTACAAATTATTCTCCTCTGTGTTGTGTACATTAGTACCAATCTTTAAGGATGCTACTTTATCTGAATACTGCACAAGTTATTAACTGTGTTACAAATTATTCTCCTCTGTGTTGTGTACATTAGTACCAATCTTTAGGATGCTACTTTATCTGAATACTGCACAAGTTATTAACTGTGTTGCAAATTATTCTCCTCTGTGTTGTGTACATTAGTACCAATCTTTAGGATGCTACTTTATCTGAATACTGCACAAGTTATTAACTGTGTTACAAATTATTCTCCTCTGTGTTGTGTACATTAGTACCAATCTTTAGGATGCTACTTTATCTGAATACTGCACAAGTTATTAACTGTGTTACAAATTATTCTCCTCTGTGTTGTGTACATTAGTACCAATCTTTAGGATGCTACTTTATCTGAATACTGCACAAGTTATTAACTGTGTTACAAATTATTCTCCTCTGTGTTGTGTACATTAGTACCAAACTTTAGGATGCTACTTTATCTGAGTGCTGCACAAGTTATTAACTGTGTTACAAATTATTCTCCTCTGTGTTGTGTACATTAGTACCAATCTTTAGGATGCTACTTTATCTGAATACTGCACAAGTTATTAACTGTGTTACAAATTATTCTCCTCTGTGTTGTGTACATTAGTACCAATCTTTAAGGATGCTACTTTATCTGAATACTGCACAAGTTATTAACTGTGTTACAAATTATTCTCCTCTGTGTTGTGTACATTAGTACCAATCTTTAGGATGCTACTTTATCTGAATACAGCACAAGTAAAGTTATTAATTTGTGTTAGCTGTCATTATCTTTCTTTGCTATATTTTCTTCTTCTAGAGTTTGTTCAGTATAGTTGTGTTATATGTTATACAATGTTTCTTTTATTACAAAACGCATCAATTTCTTTCTTCATTTTTTGTCAAGTGTGGCTTTTTGAAACTACAAACATTTCTAAGAATCTCCTAGCTATTATCATGATATTGTTACTGCTGACCATATATGCTTCAAAACGCTAACATTTTATTTATTTTTTTACATAAGTATTATCAGTAAAATTGACTTCTGAAAGAAAAATAAATATTTCTGAACAGAGAAATGTGGTCACTCAGCTTTGATGTCGTATTTTTAACACAAATGAAAGTTATATTATGTAAACTTATTTCATGATGATTTTTTTTTTTTTTTTCCAAAAATTAATTCCATATACATAGGTATGGACTGTTCTCAGAGATATTAATATTGGTACCAACACTGGTAGAAAGCACTACTTAGCCATTCAAAGCTGTTCCTACACATTTAATCCTATGAAAAACAAAAATAAAAACTAAACCTACTCTTTATTGTTAATGAAGTAATCAATATCCTTCCTACACTTTTACTTTTTAAATGCTTTTAAGAGAAAATTTAAAGATGTTATCTCTATAAAATAACCTTTCAACCCCCAGATACATCCTTCGCTGAACCTTTTCCAAAAGAGTCCTTTCTTAGGTATAGAAATTCTACACAACATTTTAAGTGAAGCCTAACAAACAGTAGTGAGTAATATTTTTTAATTTTACTTTATGATACTGATACCAACTCTAGTATCCCACTACTGAATAAATACATGTAGCTAAGCCAATAGAAAATAAACAATAAAAACTAGGAGCTCCTGTTATTTGTGACACTTTTATTCACATGAATCCTTTGCACTCTGTTCTATTATGACAAATTATAAACTGTATATTTGTTGTAATTAGTTTTTATTTACTTATCCAAATATTTTTGTAAAGCAGTAGCATCTTCCTTACAATGAGAAATACACAAAACTTTAATAAGCTATTGACCATTCTTTAATTTATGTCACTGGTGTAAATAAAAAAAAAAGCAAAGATCCTAACTTTGAGCCCTGAGGCACTCTGCTCATGGTATAACTCCAATATGACTGAACTCAATTTCAAAGAATCTTCTGCTTTCCCTGATCTAGCCAGTTTCAAACCTATCCCTCACATCGAGAGATAGCTTCCTTTAACAA
This sequence comes from Tachypleus tridentatus, assembly GCF_004210375.1. NCBI lineage: Eukaryota > Metazoa > Arthropoda > Merostomata > Xiphosura > Limulidae > Tachypleus > Tachypleus tridentatus. Next base: position 20,392,047 of record NC_134825.1, on the reverse strand, counting down.
GCTTTTTGCATGGCATCTTGCAAATGCTTTCTGAAAATCCAGATACACAAAGTCCACACCCATATACTCATCTATGTAAACAGTAACCTCTTCAAAGAATACCAAAGGTAAAGCAAGATTTTCCCTTGGGAAGGTAATTTTGGACCACTCTGTATAATCTCGATAGAAAAGAGCATAACACCTTTTAAAAAAAATGAACGATGCAAGCAATTCTAATCCTCAGACACCTACCCAGTTACTGTTCACCTATAAATGTGGAATATAGAAGATTGATGAAGCCCTCAAGAGTCATGCAATAAAAATATGTACAAGCCAAACAATAAAATTCTAGTCATATTATGAGATATAACTACAATATATTACCTTAAAATGTATTTAATAAGATTATTTACTTTTTTTGGTTTAAAACAAAACTTAAGAAATGGGAAATCATATTTAAAGATTCATGATACTGCTTATTATAAAATTCTTAATACATGATGAGTAAACATTCTCATAAACTTAGAAGTGGTTGAATAATACAGGAACATTTTCCTGATATTTTAAACATTTAAGGAAAATTTTGGGTCATGCAAAGGGAAAAAAGGAAGAAAGAAATGGAAAAAAAAGGGGAAAAATCACCAAATAAGGAAATGAAACTGTTAACTGGCCACCAGATTTGTTGTTGAAGCCATACAACTATAGTGCTATTATCAAACAGTCAGATATGGTGAAAAAAGTTTAGAAGCTTTGGTTGAAGGTAAAGGAAGATTTTTTTTTCATTATTGTAGCATCGTATTTAATACCTAATACTGTGTGATAATCCAAGGGTAAACCTAGAACAAAATTACCCGACCTCTGCAATGTTAAAAGTTGGATAATATAGTATAGGCATAGCAACTTTTTCAGGTGGACTGAAAAATACAAGTCTTGGTTTGAAGTTAAAGCAAAGATAAAACACTTATTAAATGAAACAAAACAGACTAGGCTGAATACAGACTACTCATCAGGTGAAAACGACCATTGTACAGTAATAATATTGAAGTGAAGAGTAAAAGAGTGAATAAAAGAAAACTTTTAAGAATAAAAGTTGAATAAAAATGGGCTTTACATAAAACAGACAAAGACAATAATATGCAGCAAGTTTTGTCTCTCTTAAGATCAGAAACAAAACCAGTTGAAAACATCAAAACTGCTCTGGCAGTCCATCTTATTTTTGTATCTGACCAATTTGAAAATTAATTCACAAGAATAATTATTTTGGTACAAGTGACAGTGGTAAAGCAGCTTCACATCAGGAAAAGAAGACAACCCATGACAGAGCCCTGCTAAAGAAAACAGTCCATAAGGCTAAATATGTGGCACCTTGTCATATGCTTTCTGAAAATACATACACACCAAATACCCTCATCTATACAAACAGTAACTTCTTTTCCCCAAAATGTATTTAATAAGATTTCTTACCATGGTAAGTAGCTCATCAGGCTAAATATTGCACATGATTTTGGCCAGATTTATTTTAATGAAATTTTAAGAAAAATAAAGCTTCTGTGATATGAAATATAAGTACTACAGAAGACTGAAATATGTGGTATTTGTATACTACTGACATATGCAAAACAGGAATAACTAAATACTCAAAGTTATACATTATAATACAGTCACCAAAATAAAAATGTTTTAACAAGCTAACCAGTTAATGGGTTTCACATAGACGTTTTTACTGATACTCTTATAATGTTGTTCTTTTCAATTATTTTGGTGAAAATAAATTTGAGCAATAATAAATTAATTTATTTCTCCACTAACATTTTACGTACAATATTCAAATAGTAATATAGGGTGTTTGGAAAGTCACTGAGCAGTTTTGTCTGTTAATAAATATATCAGTGCAAGGTGACTTTCCGAACACTCTGTATTTCAGTAATGGCACTATCAAAACAGTTTAAAGTAAAAAACAACAACAACAACTTATTCGTACAGTCTCTTCGCTAATGGCTAAGTTACTAAATATACGCAATACGTTAGTGATTCAAATACTTCACTGGATTAAACTGACTGAAAACTGTTTGATTCACTGTTAGCTGATTCTCGTATCTATAATTTACGTCTCACTTCTTTTCGTGACGTCATCTAAAACATTTCGGGTACTTTAGGATTTTTTGATAAAGATACATCCTCTAGCTAATATCTATATTAAATCATTGAAAATATTACTTCCCATGTAATGCATTTTATTAGCTCTGTATAGTCATTTAGATTAATGACAAGAGTAAATATATAGCTTATAAAACATTTCTATATATTTCAATAATATACTAAGCAATGACTGCTGTTTTTACAAGAACTTTATGTACGTTTGGAAAAATCCAAAAAATCCTTTTTGGTAATATCCGAGTTGCTGTGCACGATAAACAAAATGATTTTACTAGGTTTGTCCATACTTTAGTGCAAAGTTCATATATATAAAACCAGTCTGTGATCTCGACAGAAACGTTTATACAGCAGAAACAATTCATCAAAAAGTAATACTTCCGCAACCTTTACGTACATCAATAAAAAAAGCCGGGTTTCGGCAGAAACCGATTACAAAGGATGAGTAACGTCAAGTGAAATTTAATTACGTTTCCTGTTGCATGAAAGGACATTTTTATTTTTATTTTTCATCCATGGAAATGATGCTTTTTTTGGAAAACAGTGAAGAAAGGTATTCATTAGTATGTTATGTCAAAAACGCATCAGTTAGGCTCAATGACAGTTGAAGGCTTAACCGAGAACAACTTTAGATAGATCTAGACTTGTTCGATTCTGCTCAAAACTACATGCGATTCATCCTCGAACAACACTTGGAAATAGTGATTAACTGCAAAAGGACACATCGGTCCCCAGGGATGACACAGGGGATCTGATCTGCACGTTATCCCTGTCAGTTACCAGAGGCCTTAAGGATATACACAGGGTTTGGTGACAATGGGTATGATTTTATTGATACCTCAAGATGCACTTCGCCGAAAGTTAATCAAGTATCATAATAATAAAAGAGTTTAAAAAATAATTATGCAGAGTATATTTTGTTATTGAGAGTAAATCAAGCAATAGCCTATCATGTTGTGCTCACCACGGGTATCGAAATCCGATTTTAGCTTTATAAGCCTTCAGACTTGCCGCTGACGGCAGGAGCCACGCAGATTTCAAATCAAACTCGACATAAAAAAAATAGACCGACACAGTTATATGTTTTTGTAATTAAACATATCTGGATGTTAGTTAAAAAAAGTAGATCAAAATTCGACTTTATTAACAGTTTTTTTTTTCCAGTTTTAAGATAAAAACTGGAGACTAAATTGCTCTAGACAACTTGCTATTACTACGACGATTCTGAAGTCTGGAGTAAAAGCTTCGCTTAAAACTACGTTCAAATTCAAACACTCCATATGTTTGTACGATAGGGAAGTAACCTGTCTCTGTATATGCCTTGTTAGGCTTAAGAGTGGATGTCCACCCAGCATTTTAAAGAAACCACACTTTTCATACTTTTGTTCGTTTGTTTGTTTTTGCAATTTCGCGCAAGGCTACTCGAGGGCTATCTGCGCTAGCCGTCTCTAATTTAGCAGTGTAAGACTAGAAGGAAGGCAGCTAGTCATCACCACCCACCGCCAACTCTTGGGCTACTCTTTTACCAACGAATAGTGGGATTGATCGTAACATTATAACGCCCCCACAGCTGAAATGGCGAGCAAGTTTGGTGCGATCGGATTACGAGTCGAACGCCTTAACGCGCTTGGCCATGCCGGGCCTTTCATACTCTTACATGCAATGTTCTGTGGTCTTTAGTTTTCTATGATAGGTTGACTATCAATAGAGCCAAATCTAAAAGTATTACAAGTATAAACGAATCGACAACTTGATAAACGATCCGACACGGATCTTTTACACGAAATAAATTAACACCTGCTCAGGTGCACGACGTTTTGGTTTTTTTTTTTGGTGTAGTAAGTTACTACTGTGATTTCAGAAGAGATATGGAAATAAACTTTTTTTTCAAATACCATAAAGATTTGTCAAAAAGTGGGAGGAGAGCCAATCAATGTCGTCTATCGTGCTGTAAACAAATCAAATCACATTTTTAAGAAAATTAAGACAGGCATGTATCTAGAAATTTTTTGGTAAAAGATTTAGTTACAAGTGGTGTTCAACTCTTATTAGCTTCAATTCTGGAGTGAATAATTGTTGAAGAACCAATGATTGGAATACTAGAATAAAGAGCCAGAATATGAACATGTTTCACGTGTCCTAGTGTAAGCATGCGCGGTTATTTTCGTGCATATCGTTGGTGGTTATCCAACCTGAAAATACAGTAACCAACTTAGTTTTCAGACTTGATCTGCCAATTTCCAGAACTGTGGATTGCTTTAATTTTGTAACTACATTTTATGGTCTTGTGACATTACCTCCAGACGAGAGTCTAGCAGAGGTATAGACTATAACATTTTCAAATGCTGGAAATCGCATAAAAGGTAGCAACTAGTGGCAGTTTCTTTAGATGTATCCTGGTTTGTAGTTGAAAGGTTGTGAATACCAATCACACAGCCTGAATACCACGACGTAATGACGTATGGCCGTTAGAAATCAATCACTGTCAACACACACTCATCACGGCCTTCAATAGCAACTTTGGTAACTACTGATGACCAAGAAGTATGGAACCGAAACAGACTTAACGTATTCAACTGTTTCAAGAAGTATGGAACAGAAACGGACTTAATGTATTCAACTGTTTCGAGAAGTATGGAACCGAAACAGACTTAATGTATTCAACTGTTTCAAGAAGTATGGAACCGAAACAGACTTAATGTATTCAACTGTTTCAAGAAGTATGGAACCGAAACAGACTTAATGTATTCAACTGTTTCAAGAAGTATGGAACCGAAACGGACTTAATGTATTCAACTGTTTCAAGAAGTATGGAACCGAAACGGACTTAATGTATTCAACTGTTTCAAGAAGTATGGAACCGAAACGGACTTAATGTATTCAACTGTTTCAAGAAGTATGGAACCGAAACAGACTTAATGTATTCAACTGTTTCAAGAAGTATGGAACCGAAACAGACTTAATGTATTCAACTGTTTCAAGAAGTATGGAACCGAAACAGACTTAATGTATTCAACTGTTTCAAGAAGTATGGAACCGAAACAGACTTAATGCATTCAACTGTTTCAAGAAGTATGGAACAGAAACGGACTTAATGCATTCAACTGTTTCAAGAAGTATGGAACAGAAACGGACTTAATGTATTTAACTGTTTCAAGAAGTATGGAACAGAAACGGACTTAATGTATTCAACTGTTTCAAGAAGTATGGAATAGAAACGGACTTAATGTATTCAACTGTTTCAAGAAGTATGGAACAGAAACAGACTTAATGTATTCAACTGTTTCAAGAAGTATGGAACCGAAACAGACAATGTATTCAACTGTTTCAAGAAGTATGGAACCGAAACAGACTTAATGTATTCAACTGTTTCAAGAAGTATGGAACAGAAACAGACAATGTATTCAACTGTTTCAAGAAGTATGGAACAGAAACAGACTTAATGCATTCAACTGTTTCAAGAAGTATGGAACAGAAACGGACTTCACGTATTCAACTGTTTGAGTCTAGTATTTGATTTCCCCTTATTTGTCGAGATCACCAAAACTGCAAACAAATGATTCAAAGTTTCATGATTGTCCTAATAATTTGCAGTTTTGCGTATGGAGAGCCACAGATGAACAATATGTTCAGTTCTACATCACCTAAGTAAGTTGATAAGTGACTTTTGCAGACAAGTATGCAGAAAAACTGACGAACCTTAACGTCCTAATTCTTTCACAGAATTCTTCTTTCTGGGATCCCAGTGATTCTTCCCTTGTACTAAAAATATGCTAATATATAAAACTGACAATGCACTACTTTGAGCATATAATTATATTTAAGGGTATGTTAAAATAGAAATCCTGATGAATAATAAATTCGCATCTTGAATACGCATGCCCCACGTTTGCTATTATTGGCGCACAAAAACATATAGCTAATAAAGAGGAAACAAACAAGTAAAATAAAAAAATAAAAACAAATACGAATCGATATATACATAACCAAGCCAGCTATAGTAGTATAGAAAGTTTTAATGCTACAAAAAAGTCAAAATCACAAAAACTAAATTACTTAAAAACAAAATAATATCCATAATTTGGCAAAACAATGTAATTATGTTTGTCTGAGTCAAAATGATTTTTTTTTTGTTATTTGAAGCATCTCATTTTGGTAGCTTTGACTTTCGTATTGCATTAAAACTTTCTATATTACTATAGCCAGTAAAGTTATGTTTATATCGATCCACACTTGTCTTTATAAAACTATTAATATTTTATTGCACTTGTTAAATACAACGACATCTACTTGAGTCAGTCTGTTTGAAAAGCATCACGCGGCAAAACAGACGAAGATTTATTGGTCCAACACAATGATAAATAACGAAAATTTAAACAAAGGGTATGAAATCTACCGTAAACATTTTGCGGTTCGCAACTAGTTACAACATGAAACCTGAACTTTAGTTGCTTCACGTCAGTGTAAACGTCAAACATATCCATAAATGAAACAAAGTATCGTCTTTAGTTCTGAACAGATACCCGTAATATCCTGCATACTGATACGGTTTTTATTTAAACCCCTCAATATTCAAAGAAGGGAATTATTAAAGCAATAGATGCTTCGAGAAAAAAACGTTTTAAGATCCAGTTTTATATTCTAGTTTCCTTTTGAATTTACGGGAATCATTTGTGTCACGAGACAGATGAGTACATGCAGTTTCGAACGAAGGTAAACAAATTGTGTATTGTATTACTTTACACACGATTAAGCGAGACACAGCTTTCACAGTTTGTCAAGATATATATATTCTTCCCAGTAGTTGGATGACCTTGTATGAGTCAATAAATGGTGTATTGTTAAAAACACTTCATCAGGATTCGTGGCGACTCTTGTTCAGGAGGTTGTATTCCATCGGATAAGCGTATTAGTTTCCCTTCATGTACCGGGAACGCTGAGAAGATAGACATCTGTTAAGAATTTTTTTTAAACAGAAAAACAAAACAACCATTAAATTCTCTACAGTTTTTTACACGGTAAAGCGAAGTAACGATTTTAGATGGCTTTTAAAATGTGTAACTTTAAACATTTAATTATTCGCGCGTTCTGTCGAAATAATTTTCACGGTTTCAATAATTATCAGCATATTCAAAACGTAATTTTTCGTAATTTTGTTTTTCCCTTCAGCACTGGGGGTACCCACATGAAGCATTGTTAAGATAATAAATAGCATCAAACCTCTCCCCGTTGAACATTAGGTGACAGAAAAGTCTGTGACGAAGTAGTCTCATGCTAAATCGTTTGGTGATGTCCATAGTGGGTAAAGAAAGCCTAGTTCAAATACAACGACCGTCTCTGAGCAACTTGTCCTTTGGCTACTTGTTGAAGGCTGTGATCAGTATTACTTCCATATTCTTTAAACAGAACTCTAAAACAGACGAGCGGCGCTGAGTTATTACTGATGTCAGTATGTACAGAGTCACATAATGATTCATGTTGGTGTGTACACCAGGATCACACTGAGTTATCATTGATGTCAGTATGCACACCAGGATCACACTAAGTTATCATTGATGTCAGTATGTACACCAGAGTCACGTTATGATTCATGTTGGTGTGTACACCAGGATCACATTGAGTTATCATTGATGTCAGTATGCACACCAGAATCACTCAAGTTCTTCAGCATTTCTAGTGACCGACCTAACTTGCACATCTACCTCGGCCTAATCATTATCTCTGGCTCTGGAAGTGGACGTAGATCTAGGAGGTGAATTAGGCCTAGCTAAGGCTCGCTTTCGTGGCCTCTTTGTTCCACCAGGTCCTTGTTGTGGCAATATCCTTTCTGATCAGCTTACTGAGAAGCACTGTTTCGAGTTGCTCTCATCAGTAGAGTTTCTTCCGAATTCAGTGTTTTCGGCCAAACGCTGCCTAATGTTTGAGGAGTTAGTAGTGTTTAGTGTAGCGCAAACATAATTTAAATTTATGTATGGCTTGTTTTCTAAACATACAGACTTGAAACACAAAACCTGCCGTGATCAGGTAATATGTGATATATTCGTGTTTCATTTTCAAATTAAACATGAAGTTTATCTAACAAGTAACAAAAACCATTGATCATGATACAGATGAAAAACAAAAGGTCTAGAATCTATTGCGACATTTGCCATGCACTAAGAACATTTTTAACATGTGTGCCTGCTGAACTTCTTGGAAGAGATGATCGGCAGTGGTTTCAGAGAAGTTCAAATAACTTAATCGCTTACTGCCACGGACATTGAACTAATAAAAATTAAATTACCTGTTCTATCTTAATTTAGTTAGCTTTATTAATATTGTCAACTATAATGTTTTAAAATAAATTTGAATACGTGTTTCGACATTAAGTATTTTACTCGTAAAGTACGTTTTTACATTGTTAGCTTAATACATGAAATTAAGGGCAAATTTAAGTTGGCCAAACCGTACGAGATGTCAATGATATTACGTCTGAAGGTAAAGATAGCAGGTAGAGTATTCAACTGATGATTAAGTACATACTGGCTATTCATTGCAGGTTTTAAGTTTCTTGTGTATTTATTTACGATAACTAAGCATTTCCAGTCAGTGTGTTATATAAGACAAGTTTCGTTAAGTCGTGTTACTTTTAATTCTACCCTCTATAATTAGGTCATTTTTAACTATAATTTAACCAGTTTTAGTTATAATACACGAATCTGCATATTGGTCATATATTTGTATACATACGACGATTGAACAAACAGTGACAACACCTTTTTGGTCTTAAGTTTTGGTGTCTCTGAGAATGGGAAGTGTAACAACGTGGTAATCAAATTATGTATTAAATTATTCAGCATCATTGAATTTGTTTTATTGTTTTTCTAGAGGAAGGTTTTAATGATGCTGTAGGTAAAAGATCTGTCAGATTGCAGCTAGATCTTTAGTTATACAAACATCTAAAATAACAAATGTATCCCAAGAAGTTGCGTAAAAGCTGGTATCAGTATGCAGATAAAAATATTACACTACACCTAACAAACACATCAATGGTCTCAAAACCGAGTTACAGACGAGTATTAATAAAGTAGTGAGATTAAAACAAAAGGCTACAGCGACAAAAGTACGCAAACAACTTAACGTAAGCCTACAACAACCAATGTCGGTCCTGACGACGAGAACGAAACTGCAGAAAGGGTAAACTTGGTTGGTCGTTCCGAATTTTGCGCAAAGCTACAGGAGAGCTAGCTATCTGCATTAGCCATCCCTATTGTACCAGTGAAAGACTAAGGGGAAGGCAGATAGTTATCATGGTCCACCGCCAACTCTTGGGCTACTCTTTTACCAACGAATAGAGATTGACCGTCACGTTTTAATGCCTCCAGGGTTTAAAAGGGCGAACATGTTTGGTAGGATGGGGATTCGAACCCGCGACTCTCAGATTGCGAATCAAGCGCCTTAACCCACCTGGCCATACCAGTTTGGTTACTGAACTAACATCTAATGATACAAAAAAAAATTCCAATTAATGTTTTGTTAATAACATAAAAAATGGATCGATGGTCAATGGAAGAATGTAGTTTAGTCAGATAAATCATCCTTTAACTTTTCGTATTAAATCGACGTGTCTGTATGTGGCGTAAACGAAAAGACTTACACTAAAGGAAGTTCTGTGATGGTATGGGCATTGTTTTGATGGAACGGTTTAAGGCCTGTGATTTTACAGGAAGGTAAAGTGGTTATTTGAACCTTGCTGAAGGCTAGTTTGACACAATGACGAACACTTTATTACAGGAGCTGAACTTGCTCATGACAAGTTCTAATAACACGACTATAAGCACGGACACGTGACCATCCAAGTCACTGGGTTTTAATGCTCAGTTCTTGAACCAATCTTCGAAATAGAGTTCCATCACCAACATCCCTTCAATAACTAGAAGAAACTTTGCTTTACGCCTGGTAAAAATATTTTTTTTGATTGTGTTGCATCTTGTTTCACCAATTCTATGCTATATTGATGCTTACTGTCTACTAGTGATAGACCAACTCCATATTAATAAATATAACACAGAAATTGATAAGTTTTTCCATCACTTTTAACAAGCCCCTTAAGTTGTCGTAGCTGATGTATATGTGTTTTTCTAACCTTCAAACGTTGGTATAAGGGAAGATCACGAAGTGATAAGTTTGTCTACATATTCTGAATGTGAATTTGGTAAAGACCCCTGTTACTAGTAAATAATACAGCGAAGTACAAAACTTCGAAATACACACGTCACAAACCAAGTGGCTACGTTATGTTATTTAAATGTTGGTACATACGTTTTGATGTATGTATAACCACAGAATAACCTCTTGAAGTGATAAACAACCATCAAACAAGCTCTGAACTTACGCTGGTAAAGAACAGAACATTTCGATATTTAACATTGTACTTTATACCACACAGGACTACTTAAACTTAGCAGAACAGGGTTTAAAAAATATGGTAAAATGATGAAAATATGCCTTCAGTTGTTTTTATAGTTATTGAATTCTCTCTTTTTTTTAATAACTTATAAACCAACTAAAACTCAGTAATGTTTTTACACACTTTAATGTA